>NC_041382.1:567538733-567607540 GCF_002162155.2 Triticum dicoccoides | reverse complement strand
GATCTCGGGTAGGGGGTCCCGAACTGTGCGTCTAAGGTGGATGGTAACAGGAGGAAGGGGACACGACGTTTTACCCAGGTTCGGGCCCTCTTGATGGAGGTAATACCCTACGTCCTGCTTGATTGTTTTTGATAATATGAGTAGTACAAGAGTTGATCTACCACGAGATCAGAGAGGCTAAACCCTAGAAGCTAGCCTATGGTATGATTGTATGTTGTCCTACGGACTAAAACCCTCTGATTTATATAGACACCGGAGGCGGCTAGGGTTACACAGAATCGGTTACAAGGAAGGAGATCTACATATTCATATTGCCAAGCTTGCCTTCCACGCCAAGGAGAGTCCCATCCGGACACGGGACGAAGTCTTCAATCTTGTATCTTCATAGTCCAACAGTCTGGCCAAAGGATATAATCCGGCTGTCCGGATACCCCCTAATCCAGGACTCCCTCACCCAATAAGGCCTATATACTTCCTGGGGGGGTTCCAGTAACCTCCCGGTACTCTGGTATATGCCTGAACTCACCCAGAACCATTCCGATGTCCAAACATAGGCTTCCAATATATCGATCTTTATGCCTCGACCATTCCGAGACTCCTCGTCATGTCCGTGATCATATCCGGGACTGCAAACTACCTTTAGTACAACAAAACACATAAACTCATAATACCGATCATCACCGAACGTTAAGCATGCGGATCCTACGGGTTCGAGAACTATGTAGACATGACCGAGACTCATCTCCGGTCAATAACCAATAGCGGAACCTGGATGCTCATATTGGTTCCTACGTATTCTACGAAGATCTTTATCGGTCAAACCGCATAACTACATACGTTGTTCCCTTTGTCAATGATATGTTACTTGTCCGAGATTCGATCGTCGGTATCTCAATACCTAGTTCAATCTCGTTACCGGCAAGTATCTTTACTCGTTCCGTAATGAAACATCCCATAACTAACTCATTAGTCAAATTGCTTGCAAGGCTTATAGTGATGTGCATTACCGAGAGGGCCTAGAGATACCTCTCCGATACACGGAGTGACAAATCCTAATCTCGATCTATGGCAACTCAACAAACACCATTGGAGACACATATAGAGCATCTTTATAATCACCCAGTTATGTTGTGACGTTTGATAGCACACTAAGTGTTCCTCCGGTATTCGGGAGTTGCATAATCTCATAGTTATAGGAACATGTATAAGTTATGGAGAAAGCAATAGCAGTAAACTAAACGATCAAAGTGCTAAACTAACCGATGGGTCAAGTCAATCACATCATTCTCTAATGATGTGATCCCGTTTATCAAATGACAACTCTTTGTCCATGGCTAGGAAACTTAACCATCTTTGATCAACGAGCTAGTCAGGTAGAGGCATACTAATGACACTCTGTTTGTCTATGTATTCACACATGTACTAAGTTTCCGGTTAATACAATTCTAGCATGAATAATAACATTTATCATGATATAAGGAAATATAAATAACAACTTTATTATTGCCTCTAGGGCATATTTCCTTGATTAATTTAAACACAGGATCACCTTTAGGTGGAGGAGGACCTCCTAGAGTTTCGATAGGCAAATTGTGTTTAAGCAGAGGACGTTGTTCAAAGAAAAATTATCTATTTCATTTCTTTCATGCATATGTAAATCATTTTCATGGTCTAGCAGATATTGTTCTAGAGGATCAGTAGGAGGCACATCAATAGAAGCATGACCAATTATTTCATCCTTACTAGGAAATTCTTTTTTATGAAGTTTTCTACTAAACTTGGAAACATTAAACTCATGAGACTCATCACCAAAGCTAACACCGACAATTTGTTTCTCACAATCTATTTTAGCATTAACGATGTTCAAGAACGGCCTACCAAAGATAATGGGACAAAAATCATCTTGTGGGGAACCAAGAACGAGAAAATCAGTAGGGTATTTTATTTTTCCACACAATACTTCAACATCTCTAACAATCCAAATTGGTGATATAGTATCTCTATTAGCAAGTTTAATAGTAAGATCTATGTCTTCTATCTCTGCGGGTGCTTTGTCATTCATAATTTCTTGATATAAGGTAAAGGGAGTAGCACTCATGCTAGCACCTATGTCGCATAAACCATGATAACATTGATCTCCTATTTTAACTGAGACAACAGGCATGCCAACAACAGGTTAATGTTTATCCTTTTTATCTGGTTTGGCAATTCTAGCAGCTTCCTCACAAAAGTAAATCACATGCCCATCTATATTTTCTTCTAGGAGATCCTTAACCATAGCAACACTAGGTTCTACTTTGGTTTGTTCATCAGGTTTAAGTGTTCTAATATAAATTTTGTTGACCACAGTTGAATCTTTAGCATGTTCCTTGATCCTAACAGGGAAAGGTGGTTTCTCAATATAAGCAGTAGGAACAACTGGATCAACATTATAAATAATAGTTTCTTCGTTAGCTAGTAGCGGTTCTTTAATTTCTTCTTTAATAGGTGGGTGGTATTTAAACCACTTCTCCTTAGGGAGATCAACATGAGTAGCAAATGATTCACAAAAGGGGGCTACTATCTCAGAGTCAAGTCCATATTTAGTGCTAAAATTTTCAAAAGCATCGGCATTCATAAAGGATTTAACGCAATCAAACTTAAGATTAATACCAGACTCTTTACCTTCGTTGAGTTCCCAATCTTCAGAGTTGCATTTAATTCTTTCCAAAATATCCCTCCGGAATTCAATAGTCTTCTTCATAAAAGTACCAGCACAATAAGTATCAAGCATGGATCGATCATTATAAGAAAGCCGAGCGTAAAAATTCTGGATAATAATTTCTATTGAAGCTCATGATTGGGGCATGAATATAACATTGACTTAAGCCTCCCCCAAGCTAGAGCGATACGTTCTCCTTTGCGAGGCCAAAAATTATATGTGTAATTCCGATCACAATGAACTAGATGCATAGGATATTTTTTTTGGTGAAACTCCAATTTCAATCCATTCCAATTCCAAGATCCAATATCATCGCATAGCCTATACCATGCCAATTCTTTTCCCTTCAAAGATAAAGGGAAAACCTTCTTATTAACTTCATCTCCGGGTAAACCTGCAAGCTTAAACAATCCACAAATTTCTTCCACATATATCAAGTGCATATAAGTTTTCCGGTTCCATCTCCTGCATAAGGATTAACTAGCAGTTGTTCTATCATACCCGAAGGAATTTCATATTCAATATTTTCGGTAGGTGCAGTAGGTTGAGGGGTAACTAATTGTGGTTCCGGTTGAGGTGAAGATACCCCGAACAAACCCCTCAAAGGATTGTTCTCCATAGTAATAAGTGACAACAAATTTCAGCATGTAGTAATAATTTTTCCTTACCAATTTCCACTTACCAAGAGCACTTCACTCCCCGGCAACAGCGCCGGAAAATAGCCTTGATGACCCACAAGTATATTGGATCAATTGTAGCCTTTTAGATAAGTAAGAGTGTCGAACCCAACGAGGAGCAGAAGGAAATGGCAAGTGGTTTTCAGCAAGGTAATGTCTGCAAGCACTGAAACTGTAAGTAACAGAGTAGTTTGATAGCAAGATAATTTGTAACGAACAAGTAATGATAGTAGTAACAAAAGTACAACAAGGTAGCCCAATCCTTTTGAGGCAAAGTGTCAGGACCGGTTTTCCAATAAAATATTTATTAAAAAGCCGACCATTATATCATACAAGTATAGAAGAATCCTCCTCACTGTTAGATAAATCCTTGATACAGAAATCCATAAGTACTAAATATTATACAAGGTTGAGCTGAGGCTGCTCAACAATTTATTACAAGCACGCCAATATTATACATAAAGGGGGATATGACACAAAGGGTATGGTGGCATAACTACTGACTCGTAATAAAAGTGGTGGTGGAAATGTCACCGTGAAGTGGGTGACATGACTCCGAAATCTTACAGCTCATCAAGCGTCGGAGTGAGGCTCAATGATTTTTATTTAGGTAGCGGAAGCGTATATAATACAAGTGACCAACTTCAGGATCGCACGGGACTGACTGGGACTCCTCTAGGCGTCAGACTCGCTATCGAAATCCTCATCCATAAGATCGCCTTCGTCAACATCTGGCCAAATCAACAAGCCAGGTGAGTACTTTGAATGTACTCGCAAGACAGTTTGGACATAAGATATAACAAATGCAAACATGATGCACATGAGTAGATTAGTAATGCACACTCAGGTAATAAAATTGCACTGCGCGATAAATGAAAGGAAGTCAGGCGGTAGTCCTCCCGAAATCCCAATAAAATAGCTAAAGACCGATGGGGTGTCTGAAGCGATGCCTCGAAAGGAAAAATAAATTAACATGCCACAGTCGGGCATTAGGGCGACACCACATAAAGGGCTTATACTGAAACGTAAATGACAGTACATGCCACAGTCGGACGTCTAAGCAACATCTCGAAAAGGGCTTATAATGAAAGTAAATAACAAGGATGCCACAGTCGGACGTCTGAGCGACATCACATAAAGGGCTTATATCAAAAGTAAATGACAAGAATGCCACAGTCGGACGTCTGAGCGACATCACATAAAGGGCTTATATTCAAAAGTAAATAACAAGAATGCCACAGTCGGACATCTAAGCGACATCACATAAAGGGCTTATATCAAAAGTAAATAACAAGAATGCCACCATCGGACGTCTGAGCGACATCACATAAAGGGCTTATATTTCATCGTTCGAATTGAAGTAGCTCATGAATTTAAATCATCCCAAGGAAATACGCAGTACATAATAATAAACTGGTTAGTTCATCCACAGGAATAACATTCAGCCGGGTTTACCACTCTCAGTTTCATGTTTATTCTCCGAAGACTGTCACTGAGACTGACGCTGAGACTGACACTGATATGTTGATCAAAGTCCTTGATCATGGACATGGTTACTCAAATGGTTTTGACTCTGTAGAGTTTGTACTCTTTGCCCACAGCCAACGGATTTCAGTACTCATAAAGGACTAGTTCTGTTTATGGTATTTTAGAAGAAACACATCTAACTAGTACACACCCATTCCACATTCTGCTACCAGGAATCATCCTAAGCAACGTTCAAGAAAAACTCTGAGACGGGGAGGCTACAACCTCGAGTAGCATGGGATCAAATTTATATTCGCGCACTCTAAGGGGTGCCCCCCTCTCGGTCCCAACCGGAAACACCCATCCCCCTGACCAGATGACGGGTTTTAATCCAGGGCCATGGAACCCTCATCACGGCCCCTCTATTTGGTGTGTACGAGGAAAGAGGTTTGCAACTGACTAGACCGCATTCTTTGCAAAAGACATGTGGCAGCATGAAAAGGGGACGAACGGGACATGACTTGCTCCACATTAATGCTGGAGTTAAACGGTTAACATAAGACTGGCATACTTCAACAATACCAGCTTACAACCTATCATGCCACCACATGATCAGGTTATATCACCATCATATGAACACATCAAATTTTGAAGTTTACTTGTAGCTCGCCTTGCATGCAATATAACATTCACAATTGCTTATATAATCATGCCATGAGAAAACTACTCAAGAAAACATGCAAAACACTCATCATATCAAAGGTTCAAACATGCTTGCCTGGTTCAGAGTAGTCGGAGTCTAGCTCGGCGAAGTTGGCGGCTCTGTCACCTCCTCCGGTATCTACGGTATAAAAGAAATCGAATACTAACGTAAATACCGTGTGTGCATAAAAATTGTTCCAAATATTTTTCAAATAAATATGATAAGAAACTAGATAGAAAAATAAAGATGACAGAAAAAGAATCAACTCCAAATCATCTTTTGTTTAAAAGTTATAAAGGTTTTAGTCCAGGGACTAATCTGTGATGAAACAGAAACTATCCAAGGGCTAGTTTAGAAAAACAAAAAACGCTTCGGTTGGAAATACGCCAACCCAAAGGGAACACGTACTTTACCCGAAGGCGCTTTCAGAAAACGTCTCGAATAAGGGAGGAGAGGCTGACGAGGGGGTCCCACCCGTCAGGTTTGAAATCTAAAATAGAGTACACCGGCGCCCGAGGCTCGCGGTGGCCGCCGGCGTCGATCCACGGCGAGGTTGGGGGAATGGAGGGTACCTACAGACTCACTGAGCTCTCCCGCGTCTGTGGGTGGTGGAGTTGGTCGTCGGCGAGCACCACGTCGATGGCGGCCTCCACTCCGGCGGACGGTGGTTTGGGCGGTGATGGATCCCACCAAGGAGGGCTGCAAACGTCAAATTGGGGCTCGGGTTAGACGAGGTAGTGGACTAGGAGGTTGCTGACAAGGTTTGGGAGGCGAGGGTGCTCTCACCAGAGGGAATCTTGTCGGAGCTCGAAGCGGATCGAGGCGGCTGGAGTCGGGGAAGAAGGCTCTCCCGAGGCCTTCTGATGATCGTGGCGAGGTTCTGAGGCAAGGAGGGGAGGTGCTGGGTCGAGAACGAGCTCGGGGCCTCCATTTATAGCCGGACCAAGGCGGTTGCCGAGAACGGGATTACTCCCGTGAGCGATTACGGTGAGGCAGTGGTCGGGCTGGAGGTTTAGGTGACTGGGCATCTTCAGATTGGTCCACTGGCTCCATCCAACGCCTAATCTTGGTACAACTTGGGCGATACTCCAAGCCTTCGACGGAACGGCCTCACGGGCTCGTTGGCGGCAGAGAGCGCGCTCTGCGCCTCTCAGGCCACGGTGACTGTTCTGCAGCACGCACGGGGAAGAGGAAGGCCACGCGGAGGCTCTTGATGGTGTGGGTGGTGCTGGACGGCGCCGTATGGTAGGGCTGGCCCCTGCTAACCGCCAAGGGCGGTTCTGCCACCATGGAAGATGCCGGCATTGGCAAGACACGTCGCCACCGACGTTCGCTCCCGTCCAAACGACCGTGCGGCGCACTGGATAAGAAGGAGGAGAAGGGAGCAAGGCGCCAACGCGTGCACTAGCAAGATTGACATCGCGGTTCTGAAGAAAACGACACTGTCGACTGAACTGAACACTGAACTCTGAATTTGAATAGAAACAGTGCACACCAGCTGTTCAATGAAATGTTTTAAGCATGTGGAAATTTTTTCTTGAGCTGGGACTTGGTGAGGTGATCTCTTGATGCATCTGGAGACTGCCTGAATTATCTCAAATTTTTAGGAAAATAAAAAGAATGAATTTCACCAAAAATGGCAAATCTGGTCCAAACTTGCAGTAAACAAATTTTGAAAAATTTGAACTGTGGACTAGCAGATCTTGATGGATCTAGGTTGAGGGTACTAAGGACTAGCCAGAGGAGTTTATTTGGGACCAAGACTCAAAGGAAATCTGGTAGTTCCTTTGTAAACCACCAAAGTCCAAATAAATGACAGGAAATGATTTTGAGGTTAAAACAAATAGAAATAACAATCTAGGAGAAGTTGAACCTTGCTGGACTTGATGCTTGACTTGACCCAAAGTAGGGAGGTGGGTTTTGGAAGAAAATTTTCTATATAGGCCATGGCAAGAGAATTTTTTTTGAATGGGGAACAATAAATCCATAATTTATAGGAATTCTTTTTAATAAAAAGGAGTTGGAAAAACCTTCCAAGATTATTTGTGTTGAGCCAACACAAGATGAAAAACCCTTAAGACCAAAGATCAAGATTTGGAAGAACCCACACAAAAAACTTGTCAGAAATGAAAATTTTGAGAAGGAGAGTCTTTTAAAAAAATTAAATAACCTCCTTCCAACTAAATAAAGAATTTGATAAAACCAAATCAAATTTTTTTGGAGTGTTACAACACCTACCCCCTTAGGAAAAATCTCGTCCCCGAGATTTCAGTTGATCCTCAAATAGGTGTGGGTACTCTGTCCGAAGAAAATCTTCTCTTTCCCATGTTGCTTCATCCTCGGTGTGATTGCTCCACTGAACCTTGAAAAACTTAATTGTTTTCTGACGGGTCCTCCTTTCGGACTCCCCCAATATTTTTATTGGACGTTCCGTGTAGGTGAGGTCTGGTTGCATGTCAATGTTCTCGTGAGATACATGCTTTTCTGGGTTGCTTACACATTTCCTCAATTGTGAGACATGGAACATGTCGTGGACGTCTGACAGTTCTTCGGGTAGGTCTAGCTGGTAGGCCACTGTGCCTCTTCGTGCAATCACACAGAAGGGTCCAATAAACCGTGGTGCTAGCTTTCCTTTAACTTTGAATCGTTGCAGGCCCCTCATAGGAGATACTCGTAGATACACATATTCACTGGGTTCAAAGCTGACTTCACGATGTTTTTGATCGTAATAACTCTTTTGTCGGCTCTGGGCTGTCTTGAGTCGATCCCTGATTAGTCTAACTTTTTCCTCAGCTTCCTTGAGCATGTATGGGCCGAAGATATGACTGTCTCCTGTTTCTAACCAATTTAATGGGGTACGACATCTTCACTCGTACAATGCTTCAAAAGGTGCCATTTGTAGACGGCTTGGTAACTGTTGTTGTATGCGAACTCGGCATACGGCAAGCTTTCTTCCCAACTGGCTCCATAGGTGAGAACACATGCTCTTAGCATGTCCTCTAGAATTTGGTTCACACGTTCAGTTTGCCCTCCAGTCTGGGGGTGGTATGCTGTACTGAATACTAGTTGAGTTCCCAGAGCTTGTTGTAAATGATCCCAAAATCTAGAGATGAATTGAGTGCCTCTATCGGATATTATGGTCTTTGGAATTCCATGCAGACAAACTATATGGGAGAGATAAAGTTTGGCAAGCTTCTGAGTGGTGTGGGTTGTATTTACTGGGATGAAATGTGCCACCTTAGTTAATCTATCTGTGATGACCCATATGGCATCATTTCCGTGTCGTGACCGAGGTAGTCCGACAATAAAATCCATTCCAATTTCGTCCCATTTCCACTCAGGTATCTTGATTGGTTGTAATAGTCCTGCTGGTTTTTGGTGCTTGGCTTTAATGCGCTGACATGAATCACAACATGCAATGAATGTGGCTATATCCCTCTTCATGCCGTGCCACCAAATTTTTTCCTGAATGTCCTTGTACATTTTGGTTCCTCCAGGGTGGATTGAATATGGAGCGGTGTGGCCTTCGGCTATAATTTGCCGTTTGAGGTCCTCTATATTTGGTACGCAAAGTTTGTCTCGGTACCATAATATTCCCTTATCGTCTATGACAAATTCTGAGGCCTTGCCCAGGCTCACTTTTCTTTTTATGCCTTTGATGCTGGGGTGTCCATGCTGAGCCTTCTTAATCTGTTCCATTAGGGTGGGTTGTATTTCCAAATTTGACACATTGCCTTCAGTGACCATCACCAAGTTGAGTTTAGCGAACTCCTGCTGAAATTTAGGTCTCAAGTTCTGTAGATGGTCGTTGCCCGAGCTGGGGTTTCGACTAAGAGCATCTGCCACTACATTCGCCTTTCCTAGATGGTAGTGAATGCCAACGTCATAATCTTTCACTAATTCTAACCAGCGCCATTGCCGTAAATTGAGTTCTGCTTGTGTGAAAATATATTTGAGGCTTTTATGGTCCGTATATATTTCACAATGATTTCCAAGCAAAAAGTGCATCCACTCTTTGAGTGCATGAATGACTGCCGCTAATTCCAACTCATGAGTAGGATAATTTTCTTCATGCTTTCGTAGTTGCCGGGAAGCGTATGCGACTACTTTGCCTTCTTGCATTAGTACGCATCCGAGGCCCTTCCGGGATGCGTCACAATATACTTCAAAACTTTTGTGTATGTCTGGTACAACCAATACTAGTGATGTTGTTAATTTCCTTTTGAGTTCTTGGAAACTTTTCTTGCAAGCTTCAGTCCATACAAATTTCTTATCCTTCTTGAGTAACTATGTCATTGGTTTTGCTATGGTGGAGAACCCCTCAATAAACCTTCAGTAATATCCAGCCATCCCCAGGAAACTTCGTACATCTGTCACGTTGGCTGGTGGTTTCCAGCCAAGTACGGCCTTGACTTTTTCTGGGTCCACGGCAACACCTTCTTGGGTCAATATCTGGCCTAGAAAACCAACCTATCCTAACCAAAATTCACATTTGCTGAATTTGGCGTATAATTGATGTTTCCTTAATTCTCCCAGTACAATTCTGAGATGTTCAGCATGTTCTTCTGGTGTCTTAGAGTATACCAGAATATCACCACAACAAATTTGTCCATGAATCTCATAAACACTTTGTTCATGAGGTGGACAAAATATGCGGGGGCGTTTGTCAGTCCAAACGGCATTACTGTAAACTCATATAACCCGTATCTAGAGGTGAATGTTGTCTTAGGGATATCTTCTGTCCGTACTGTTAATTGATGATACCCCGACCTTAAATCATTTTTTGAGAAAACTTTGTCTTGTGCGAGCTGGTCAAATAAATCATTTATCCGTGGCATCGGATATTTGTTTTTGATGGTGACCATGTTGAGTGCTCGATAGTCTATACATAATCTCAGTGTCCCATCCTTTTTCTTGGCAAATAATACCGGTGAACCCCAAGGTGAGGAGCTGGCCCGTATAAATCCCTTGTCTAGTAATTGTTTTATTTGCTTCTTTAATTCTACCAACTCGGAGGGAGCCATTCTATAGGGCTTCTTGTAAATGGGGGTGGTTCCAGGTGCTAGTTCAATGATGAACTCTATTTCCCGGTCTGGTGGCATGCCTGGTAGTTCTTCGGGAAATACGTCAGGGAACTCACACACCACTGGAACTTTTCTTAACTCCGAAATGTCCACCTTGTTCAACCTTGGTTTCCGTGATATTGGCCTTTCTAGAGCTGAAACTTTTATCGTCTTCTCGTGATGATGAGTAAGAATTACAGTCCGATTGAAGCAGTCGATAAATCCCTTGTTGGTGGTTAACCAGTCCATTCCTAGGATAACATCCAGTCCCTTATTTTCCAATACAATGAGGTTTGCCTGAAACTTTAGTCCCTCAATCTCAATAACCACACCTTGGCAGTAACTCTGAGTGATTTGCTTAATCCCGGGGGACTTGATGGTCATGGATTTTTCCAAGGGAAGCATCGAAAAATCATGTTGCAAAGCAAATTTCTTTGAAATGAACGAGTGAGAAGCTCCAGAATCAAACAAAACCATGTCAGGTATTGTGTTGACAGGGAACGTACCGAGTATGATATCCGGGGCATTATGTGCTTCCTCCTTGGTCACATGGTTCAAGTGACCCTTCCTGTGATTGTTATTGGGGTTGAAGTTGTTACGCTTGGGTGTTGAATTATTTCCACTGTTGTTCGGCTTGGGGACCGAGTTTCTTGGCTTTGGGCACTGTTTGGCATAGTGTCCTTCCTCTCCACAAGCGTAGCAAGTAACACCTGGGCGATATGTAAAATCCTTGTCTCTTGCATGAATTTTTTTTGGGCGTGGAACTGTGGTTGTGGATTTGTTCGCTCCAGTTTTCTGAAGATCAGTCTTGTTCCGGTTGTTGCGAGCATGAGTAGTCTTGTCCCTTTTGCGCTTGCGAAAATCCTCCAAGCTGCGGCGCTCATTTTACAATGTAATAGCTTTGTCCACAAGTGTTTTGAAATTCGGAAAGGTGTGTACGACCAGCTGGCATTTAAGTGTTGGTGCCAGACCGTCCAGAAATTTTTCCATCTTTTTATTTTCAGTCATATTCTCTTCGTTGGCATAACGAGATAATTGAGTAAACTGACTATTGTACTCAGTCACTGTCATGCTTCTCTGCTTTAGGTCATCAGACTCCCTTTTCTTGATCTTCATAATGCTCTTGGGAATGTGCGCCCCATGAAAACCTTCTTTAAATTCTTCCCAGGTGATGTTATTTTCATTGGGGTGCATGTGTAGTAAATTTTCCCACCATGATGCAGCTGCTCCAGTGAGGTAGTGAGGTGCATAAAGTACCTTCTCATGGTTTGAACATTGTGCAATAATTAACTTCCTTTCAATGTCTCGAAGCCAATCATCGGCCTCAAGAGGTCTATCAGTGTGAGAGAACGTTAGGGGACGTGTCTTTTGTAGTTCAGACAATTTGGAATGCTGCTGATATGGTTCACGGTGATTTCCCATATTGATAACATGGTTCATCATTTCTTGATGCTGCTGCTGGCTTTGCTCAAAAAGGCGGCATACTTGAGAAAATGCTGCTTCACTGCCTTGCTGACTTGACTGCCCCTGTGTGAAATTGTTACTTGTCTGGGTACCATAATATTCTTCTGGCGGGCTTGGCATGGAACGAGTCCAGGGATGAGGCATTTTCCACTCTGGGGTATTTTTGCAGAACTCATGAGAAAAACTGAGTGGCAAAAATAAATATTTTTTTGCAAAGGCAGAATTTTTAAGAACTCAAAATTTTTTCAAGAAAAATACTTGATTGCGCATGGAGAAGGACTGCTCAGTACATATCTTACACGCAAGCCATAATTATACAATACATCACTCAGGATGTGCGTACACATTCCTGACATGTTATTTAGGCTAGTGCACTTCTCCGAGTTCCTACATGATGCGCGCACAAACTACTTCTCACCAAACCTATATACATATAAACATATCATAAAAGCTGGTACATCGCACGGCTGCTAGGCGCACTCAGTCGGAGATGGTGAAAACTTCCCTCGGCCTGCCGAGGGTAAGACCCAGTGATGCCGGAGACTCAACCTCCTCCTTACTAATAGGCTCCAGGCGTGAAGTACTAGGTTGAGGAGCTGGTGTGGGTGCGGCAGGAGGTGCAGCACTGACCGGAGTAGGAGCAATGACTTGGTCAAACTCCTCAGTGGTAGGCAGGCGACGAGCGGTGGCTAAGATGGCAGGTGTATAGGATGCTGAGGACGAGACATAAGTCAGGGGTGGTGTTGTATGGAGGAGCTCCCTCCTGTTGGTGGAACAACCCTGCACGAAGTCCATACGAGCAGCCACAAAGTCGTCCACGAGGTTATCAAAAGCTGCCTCGAGAGCTTTGAGATACTCAACCAACATTTCAATAGCCTCATCTCTTTCCCCCCTAGCGCAAGCGAACGCATAGTGACATGTGTAGGGCACGTGGCATGGGAGGTAGCGGTAGCGACGAGTCTTCATCGAAGGGAGGGCATCCCGGAGACATGCTATCGCCTCACGGGTAGTCATCTGTATGGCATGCCTCTTCGTAGGCATGGCCCTTCCCACAAATCGGAAGCGGCGTGACTTAGAACGTCCTCCCTTGAATTGCACCGCGACCTGGTGCATAGACACACTGTCACTGATCTTGTGTTGGTAGAGTGTGAACTCCGGATGAGTCGATGGCCCGATCGCGACCTTGGTGATGGAGTCGAGAAGTTTGATAAACCCCTGAGGTACATTGGCGAACACCTATGACTCACAGTCGCTGCCAGCCATCTACAAAAGTAGACAAAAATTCCAGATAGTCAATTCATAAATTTATGATGACTAACAGAAAATTGCTACAATTGCAAAGTGTTAAAATAGCACTTATTACGCTAATAACTGATTAGCGATCGCACCAAGTGGCTTCCTACAGTCAGCCTGGCTCTGATACCAAGGTTGTCAAGACCGGTTTTCCAATAAAACATTTATTGAAAAGCCGACCATTATATCAGACCAATAATGAAGAATCATCCTCACTGGTAGACAAATCCTTGATACAGAAATCCAGAAGTACTAAATATTATACAAGGTTGAGCTGAGGCTGCTCAACAATTTATTACAAGCACGCCGATATTATACATAAAGGCGGATATGACACAAAGGGTATGGTGGCATAACTACTGACTCGTAATAAAAGTGGTGGTGGAAATGTCACAGTGAAGTGGGTGACATGACTCCAAAATCTTACAGCTCATTAAGCGTCGGAGTGTGGCTCAATGATTTTTATTTGGGTAGCGGAAGTGTATATAATACAAGTGACCAACTTCAGGATCGCACGGGACTGACTGGGACTCCTCTAGGCGTCGGACTCGCTATCGAACTCT
Source organism: Triticum dicoccoides (assembly GCF_002162155.2). Taxonomy (NCBI): domain Eukaryota; kingdom Viridiplantae; phylum Streptophyta; class Magnoliopsida; order Poales; family Poaceae; genus Triticum; species Triticum dicoccoides. The sequence continues at coordinate 567,593,609 of NC_041382.1, read as the reverse complement.
TCATCCATAAGATCGCCTTCGTCAACATCTGGCCAAATCAACAAGCCAGGTGAGTACTTTGAATGTACTCGCAAGACAGTTTGGACATAAGATATAACAAATGCAAACATGATGCACATGAGTAGATTAGTAATGCACACTCATGTAATAAAATTGCACTGCACGATAAATGAAAGGAAGTCAGGCGGTAGTCCTCCCGAAATCCCAATAAAATAGCTGAAGACCAATCGGGTGTCTGAAGCGACGCCTTGAAAGGAAAAATAAATTAACATGCCACAGTCGGGCGTCAGGGCGACACCACATAAAGGGCTTATACTGAAACATAAATGACAGTACGTGCCACAGTTGGACGTCTAAGCGACATCTTGAAAAGGGCTTATAATGAAAGTAAATAACAAGGATGTCACAGTCGGGCGTCTGAGCGACATCACATAAAGGGCTTATATCAAAAGTAAATGACAAGAATGCCATAGTCGGACGTCTGAGCAACATCACATAAAGGGCTTATATTCAAAAGTAAATAAGAAGAATGCCACAGTCGGACATCTAAGCGACATCACATAAAGGGCTTATATCAAAAGTAAATAACAAGAATGCCACAGTCGGATGTCTGAGCGACATCACATAAAGGGCTTATATTTCATCATTCGAATTCAAGTAGCTCATGAATTTAAATCATCCCAAGGAAATACTCAGTACATAATAATAAACTGGTTAGTCCATCCACAGGAATAACATTCAGCCGGGTTTACCACCCTCAGTTTCACGTTTATTCTCCGGAGACTGTCACTGAGACTGACACTCAGACTGACACTGATATGTTGATCAAAGTCCTTGATCATGGACATGGTTACTCGAATGGTTTTGACTCTATAGAGTTTGTACTCTTTACCCACAGCCAACGGATTTCAGTAGTCACAAAGGACTAGTTCTGTTTATGGTATTTTAGAAGAAACACATCTAACCACTACACACCCATTCCAGATTCTGCTGCCAGGAATCACCCTAGGCAATGTTCAAGAAAAACTCTAAGACGGGGAGGCTACAACCTCGAGTTGCATGGGATCAAATTTATATTCGTGCGCTCTAAGGGGTGCCCCCCTCTCGGTCCCAACCGGAAACACCCATGCCCCCTGACCGGATGACGGGCTTCAATCCAGGGCCATGGAACCCTCATCACGGCCCCTCTATTTGGTGTGTACAAGGAAAGAGGTTTGCAACTGACTAGACTGCATTCTTTCCAGAAGACATGTGGCAGCACGAAAAGGGGACGAACGGGACATGACTTGTTCCACGTTAATGCTAGATTTAAACAGTTGACATAAGACTGGCATGCTTCAACAATACCAGCTTACAACCTATCATGCCACCACATGATCAGGTTATATCACCATCATATGAACACATCAAATTTTGAAGTTCACTTGTAGCCCGCCTTGCATGCAATATAACATTCACAATTGCTTATATAATCATGCCACGAGAAAACTACTCAAGCAAACATGCAAAACACTCATCATATCAAAGGTTCAAACATGCTTGCTTGGTTCAGAGTAGTCGGAGTCTAGCTCGGCGAAGTTGGAGGCTCCGTCACCTCCTCCGGTATCTACGGTATAAAAGAAATCGGATACTAACGTAAATACCGTGTGTGCATAAAAATTGTTCCAAATATTTTTCAAATAAATATTATAAAAAACTAGATAGAAAAATAAAGATGACAGAAAAAGAATCAACTCCAAATCATCTTTTTTTAAAGTTATAAAGGTTTTAGTCCAGGGACTAATCTGTGATGAAACAGAAATTATCCAGGGGCTAGTTTAGAAAAAAAGAAAATGCTTTGGTTGGAAATACGCCAACCCAAAGGGAACACATACTTTGCCCGAAGGCGCTTTCAGAAAATGGTTCGAATAAGAGAGGAGAGGCTAACGAGGGGGTCCCACCCGTCAGGTTTGAAATCTAAAACAGAGTACACTAGCGCCCGATGCTCGCGGTGGCCGCCGGCGTCGATCCACGGTGAGGTAGGGGGAATGGAGGGTACCTACGGACTCACAGAGCTCTCCCACGTCTGTGGGTGGTGGAGTTGGTCGTCGGCGAGCACCACGTCGATGGCGGCCTCCACTCCGGCAGACGGTGGTTCGGGCGGTGATGGATCCCATCGAGGAGGGCTGCAAACGTCAAATTGGGGCTTGAGTTAGACGAGGTAGTGGACTAGGAGGTTGCTGACAAGGTTTGGGAGGCGGGGGTGCTCTCACCAGAGAGAATCTTGCCAGAGCCCAAAGCGGACCGGGGCGACCGGAGTCGGGGAAGAAGGCTCTCCCGAGGCCTTCTGATGATCGGGGCAAGGTTCTGAGGCGAGGAGGGGAGGTGCTGGGTCGAGAACGAGCTCGGGGCCTCCATTTATAGCCGGCCCGAGGCGGTTGCCAAGAACGGGATTACTCCGGCGAGCGATTACGGTGAGGCAGTGGTCGGGCTGGAGGTTTAGGTGACTGAGCATCTTCGGATTGGTCCACTGGCTCCATCCAACGCCTAATCTTGGTACAACTTGGGCGATACTCCAAGCCTTCGACGGAATGGCCTCACGGGCTCGTCGGCGGCAGAGAGTGTGCTCTACGCCTCTCAGGCCACGGTGACTGTTCTGCAGCACACACGGGGAAGAGGACGGCCACGCGGAGGCTCCTGGTGGTGTGGGCGGTGCTGGACGGCGCCGTATGGCAGGGCTGGCCCCTGCTGACCGCCACGGGCGGTTCTGCCACTGCGGAAGACACCGGCGTTGGCGAGACACGTCGCCACCGATGCTTGCGCCATTTCGAACGACCGTGCGGCGCACTGGATAAGAATGAGGAGCAGGGAGCAAGGCGCCAACGCGTGCACTAGCGAGATTGATGCCACGGTTGTGAAGAAAATGACACTGTCGACTGAACTAAACACTGAACTCTGAATTTGAACAGAAACAGCGCACACCAGCTGTTCGACAAAATGTTTTAAGCATGTGGAAAAATTTTCTTGAGCTGGGACTTGGTGAGGTGATCTCTTGATGCATCTGGAGACTGCCTGAATTATCTCAGATTTTTAGGAAAAGAAAAAGAATGAATTTCACCAAAAATGGCAAATCTGGTCCAAACTTGCAGCAAGCAAATTTTGAAAAATTTGAACTGTGGACTAGGAGATCTTGATGGATCTAGGTTGAGGGTACTAAGGACTAGCCAGAGGAGTTTATTTGGGACCAAGACTCAAAGGAAATCTGGTAGTTCCTTTGTAAACCACCGAAGTCCAAATAAATGATAGGAAATGATTTTGAGGTTAAAACAAATAGAAATAAAAATCTAGGAGAAGTTGAACCTTGCTGGACTTGATGCTTGACTTGACCCAAAGTAGGGAGGTGGGTTTTGGAAGAAAATTTTCTATATAGGCCATGGCAAGAGAGAAATTTTTTTGAATGGGGAAGAATAAATCCATAATTTATAGGAATTCTTTTTAATAAAAAGGAGTTGGAAAAACCTTCCAAGATTATTTGTGTTGAGCCAACACAAGATGAAAAACCCGTAAGACCAAAGATCAAGATATGGAAGAACCCACAAAAAAAATACTTGTCACAAATGAAAATTTTGAGAAGGAGAGTCTTTTAGTTTTTTTTTAAAATAACCTCCTTCCAACTAAATAAAGAATTTGATAAAACCAAATAATTTTTTTGGAGTGTTACACAAAGGACAGGCCAAAACAGTCTCTTATAATAAGCAAAGCGTTCTTGAGGGTACACGGGAATTTCATCTAGTCATTTTCATCATGTTGATTCGATTCGAGTTCGCTACTTTGATAATTTGATATGTGGGTGGACCGGTGCTTAGGTGATGTTCTTACTTGAACAAAGCTCCTACTTATGATTAACCCCCTCGCAAGCATCCACAACTACGAGAAAAGTATTAAGAATAAATTCTAACCATAACATTAAACTTTTGGATCTAATCGGCCCCTTACGGAATAGCGCATAAACTAGGGTTTAAGCTTCTATCACTCTCGCAACCCATCATCCAATAACTACTCCACAATGCATTCCCTTAGGCCAAAATATGGTGAAGTGTCAGGTAGTCGATGTTCACATGACACCACTAAGGGAACCACAACATACATACTATCAAAATATCGAACACATATCAAGTTCACATGATTACTTGCAACACAATTTCTCCCGTGACCTCAAGAACAAAAGTAACTACTCACAAGTGATAAACATGCTCAATATCAGAGGGGTATTAAATAGCATAATGTATCTGAACATACAATCTTCCACCAAATAAACAATATAGTAATCAACTACAAGATGTAATCAACACTACTAGTCACCCACAAGCACCAATTTATAGTTCCGGTACAAAGATTGAACACAAGAGATGAACTAGGGTTTGAGAGGAGATGGTGCTATTGAAGATGTTGATGGACATTTCCCTCCCCAAGATGGGAGAGTTGTTGGTGATGATGACGACGATGATTTCCCCCTCCGGGAGGGAAGTTCCCCCGACGGAATCGCTCGCCGGAGGGCAAAAGTGCTCCTGCCCAAATTCTGCCTCGAGACGGTGGTGCTCTGTCCCAAAAGTCCTCTCATTATTTTTTCTAGGTCAAAAATGACTTGTATACCAGAAGATGGGCACCGGAGGTGGGCCGAGGAGGGAACAACCCACCAGGGCGTGCCTGGGCTCCCTGGCGCGCCCAGGTGGGTTGTGCGCACCCATGGGCCCCTTTGGTACTTATTGACTCCAATATTTCTTATATATTCCATAATAGATCTCTGTAAAGTTTCAGATCATTTGGAGTTGTGTAGAATAGGTAGCTTGACGTAGCTTTTTCAGGTCCAGATTTCCAGCTGTCGGAATTCTCCCTCTTTGTGTGTACCTTGCAAATTATGAGAGAAAAGGCATTAGAATTACTCCAAAAAGCATTATTATGGATAAAACATTATAAATAATAGTAGGTAAACATGATGAAAAATGGACATATCAGAGACGACCACGACACAACGATGGAGATCAAGGTGCCGAGCCGGTGACGATGGAGATTATGACGATGCTTTGGAGATGGAGATCAAAAGCACAAGGTGGTGATGGCCATATCATGTCACATATTTTGATTGCATGTGATGTTTATCTTTTATGCATCTTATTTTGCTTAGTATGGTAGTAGCATTATAAGATGACCCCTTCACTAAAATTCAAGGTAAAAGTGTTCTCTCTGAGTATGCACTGCTGCTACAGTTCGTCGTTTCGAGACACCACGTGATGATCGGGTGTGATAGACTCTACGTTCGCATACAATGGGTGCAAGGCAGTTTTGCACATGCAGAATACTTGGGTTAAACTTGACGAGACTACCATGTACAGACATGGCCTCGGAACACTGGAGACTGAAATGTCGAACGTGAATCATATAGTAGATATGATCAGCATAGAGATGTTCACCATTGATGACTACCCCATCTCACGTGATGATTGGACATGGGTTAGTTGATTTGGATCACGTATCACTTAGATGACTTGAGGGATGTCTATTTAAGTGGGAGTTATTTAGTAATATGATTAATTAAACTTAATTTATCATGAACTTAGTCTTATAGTTTTTCATATCTATGTTGCAGATCAATAGCTCGCGATATAGCTCATATGTTTTTTGATATGTTCCTAGATAAAACTAAGTTGAAAGATGATAGTAGCATTGATGCGGACTGGGTCCATAATCTGTGGATTATCCTCATTGCTTCACAGAAGAATTATGTCCTTGATGAACCACTAGGTGGCAAACCTGTTGCAGGAGCAGATGCAAATGTTATGAACGTTTTGCAAGCTCAATATGATGACTACTTGATAGTTTAGTGCACCATGCTTTACGGCTTAGAACTGGGACTTCAAAAACTTTTTGAACGCCACGGAGCATATGAGATGTTCCAAGAGCTGAAATTGGTATTTCAGACTCATGCCCGTGTCAAGATGTATGAGCCTCTGACAAGTACTTTGCCTACAAGATGGAGGAGAATATATAGCTTAGCCAGTGAGCATGTGCTCAGAATGTCTGGGTACTACAATCGCTTGAATCAAGTGGGAGTTAATCTTCGAGGTAAGATAGTGATTGATAGAGTTCTATAGTCACTATCACCAAGCTACTAGAGCATCATGATAAACTAATATGCAAGGGATGATGAAAACGATTCCCGAGCTCTTTGCGATGCTGAAATCAGCAAAGGTAGAAATCAAGAAATAGCATCAAGTGTTGATGGTTGACAAGACCACTTGTTTCAAGAAAAAGGGCAAGGGAGAGAAAGGGAACTTCAAGAAGAATGGCAAGCAAGTTGCCACTCCCGTGAAGAATCCCAAAGCTGGACCTAAGCCTGAAACTGAGTCCTTCTACTGCAAAGAGAATGGTCACTGGAAGTGGAACTACCCTAAATACTTGGCGGATAAGAAGGATGGCAAAGTGAACAAATGTATATTTGATATACATGTTATTGACGTGTATTTTACTAGTGTTCGTGGTAACCCCTAGGTATTTGATACTGGTTTAGTTGCTAAGATTAGTAACTCGAAACAGGAGTTCCAGAGACTAGTTAAAAGTGAGGTGACAATGTGTGTTGGAAATGATTCCAAGGTTGATATGATCACCATCGCACACTCCCTCTACCTTCGGGATAAGTGTTGAACCTAAATAAATGTTATTTGGTGTTTGCGTTGAGCATGAATATGATTAGATCATGTTTATTGCAATATGTTTATTCATTTAAGTAGAGAATAATTGTTGTTCTATTACATGAATAAAACCTTCTATGGTCATACACCCAATGTGAATGGTTTATTGAATCTCGATCATAGTGATACACATATTCATAATATTGATGCCAAAAGATGCAAAGTCGATAATGATAGTGCAACATACTTGTGGAACTTCCGTTTAGGTCATATTGGTGTAAAGCGCATGAAGAAACTCCATGCAGATGGACTTTTGGAATCACTTGATTATGAATCATTTGATACTTGCGAACCATGCCTTATCGGCAAGATGACTAAAACTCCGTTCTCTGGAACAATGGAGCGAGCCAATGACTTATTGGAAATAATACATACCAATGTATGCGGTCCGATGAGTGTTGAGGCACGCAACGGGTATCATTATTTTCTAACCTTCACAAATGATTTGAGCAGACATGAGTATATCTACTTAATGAAACACAAGTTTGAAACATTTGAAAAGTTCAAAGAATTTCAGAGTGAAGTGGAGAATCATCGTAACAAGAAAATAAAGTTTCTATGATCTGATCGCGGAGGTGAATATTTGAGTTACGAGTTTGGCCTTCATTTAAAACAATGTGGAATTGTTTCACAACTCACACCACCTGGAACACCACATCATAATGGTGTGTCTGAATGTTGTAACCATACTTTATTAGATATGGTGTGATCTATGATGTCTCTTACCAATTTACCACTATCGTTTTGGGGTTATACATTAGAGACAACCACATTCACGTTAAATAGGGCACCATCTAATCCGTTGAGACGACACCGTATGAACTGTGGTTTGGCAAGAAACCTAAGCAGTCATTTCTTAAAGTTTGGGGTTGCCACACTTATGTCAAAAGGCTTGAGCCTGATAAGCTCAAAACCAAATTGGAGAAGTACGTCTTCATAGGATACCCTAAGGAAACAATTGGGTACACGTTCTACCATAGATCCGAAGGCTAGATCTTTGTTGCCAAGAATGGATCCTTTCTAGAGGAGTTTCTCTCGAAAGAAGTGAGTGGGTGGAAAGTAGAACTTGATGAGGTAATTGTACCTTCTCTCAATTTGGAAAGTAGCAGATCAGAGAAATCCATTCCCGTGATGCCTACACCAACTAGAGAGGAAGCTAATGATGATGATCATGAAACTTCAGATCAAGTTGATACTAGAGCTCATAGGTTGAACCGAGCACATTCCACACTAAAGTGGTACGGTAATCCTGTCCTGGAAGTCATGTTACTAGACCACGACGAACCTACAAAACTATGAAGAAGCTATGACGAGCCCAGATTCCGATAGATGGATTGAGGCCATGAAATCTGAGATAGGATCCATGTATGAGAACTAAGTGTGGACTTTGGTGGACTTTCCCCATGATCGACAAGCCATTGAGAATAAATGGATCTTTAAGAAGAAGAGATGCGCTGATGGTAATGTCACCATCTACAAAGGTTGACTTGTCACAAAAGGTTTTCGACAAGTTCAAGGGGTTGACTACGATGAGACCTTCTCACCCGTAGCGATGCTTAAGTTAGTCTGAATCATATTAGCAATTGCCACATTTTATAATTATGAAATTTGGCAAACGAACGTCAAAACTTCATTCCTTAATGGATTTCGTAAAGAATAGTTGTATATGATGCAAACAGAAGGTTTTGTCGATCCTAAATGTGCTAACAAAGTGTGCAAGCTCCAGCGATCCATCTATGGACTGGTGCAAGCATCTCGGAGTTGGAATATACGCTTTGATGAGGTGATCAAATCATATGGTTTTATACAGACTTATGATGAAGCATGTATTTACAAGAAAGTGAGTGGGAGGTCTGTAGCATTTCTGATATTATATGTGGATGATAGATTATCGATTGGAAATGATACATAATTTCTTGATAGCATAAAAGGATACCTGAATAAGAATTTTTCAATGAAAGACCTTGGTGAAGCTACTTATATATTGGGCATCAAGATCTATAGGGATAGATCGAGACGCTTAATAGGACTTTCACAACACACATACCTTGACAAGATTTTGAAGAAGTTCAAAATGGATCAGTCAAAGAAAGGGTTCTTGCCTGTGTTGCAAGGTGTGAAGTTGAGCAAGACTCAAAGCCCGACCACGGTAGAAGATAGAGAGAGAATGAAAGTCATTCCCTATGCCTCAGCCGTAGGTTCTATAAAGTATGCCTGTTGTGTACCAGACTTACTGTGTGCCTAGCCATGAGTTTGGCAAGGGAGTACATTGGTGATCCAGGAGTAGATCACTGGACAACGATCGAAATTATCCTTAGTTACCTTAAAGAGGACTAAGGAAATGTTTCTCGGTTATGGAGGTAACAAAGTGTTCGTCATAAAGGGTTACGTTGATGCAAGCTTTTACACCGACCCAAATGACTCTAAGTCTCAATCTGGATACATATTGAAAGTGGGAGCAATTAACTAGAGTAGCTACATGCAGAACATTATGGACATAGAAATGTGCAAAATACATACGGATCTGAATGTGGCAGAGCCGTTGACGAAACCTCTCTCACAGGCAAAACATGATCACACCTTAGTACTCTTTGAGTGTTAATCACATGGCGATGTGAACTAGATTATTGACTCTAGTAAACTCTTCAGGTGTTGGTCACATGGCGATGTGAACTATGGGTGTTAATCACATGACGACCTGAACTAGATTATTGATTCTAGTGCAAGTGGGAGAGTGAAGGAAATATGCCCTAGAGGCAATACTAAAGTTGTTATTTTATATTTACATATTCATGATAAAGGTTTATTATTCATGCTAGAATTGTATTGATCGGAAACTTAAATACATGTGTGAATACATAAACAAACACCATGTCCCTAGTAAGCCTCTACTAGACTAGCTTGCTACTTCTTGAGCTTGCGCTAGTTTTTCCCTTGAAGAGGAAAGGGTGATGCAGCAAAGTAGAGATAAATATTTCCCTCGGTTTGAGAACCAAGTTATCAATCCAGTAGGAGACAACACACAAGTCACGGAATACCTGCACAAATAAACAAACAACTTGCACCCAACACGATAGAGGGGTTGTCAATCCCTTCATGGTTACTTGCAAAAGTGAGATCTGATAAAGATAGATAAATGGTAAAGTAAGTATTTTTTGTTTATAGATCGGAAAGTAAAAGATTGCAAAATAGTAAATCGGAAACTAATATGATGGAAAGTAAAACTTGTATGATGGAAAATAGACCCGGGTGCCATAGGTTTCACTAGAGGCTTCTCTCAAGATAGCAAATAATATGGTGGGTGAATAAATTACTGCCAAGCAATTGATAGAAAAGCACAAAGTTATGACAATATCGAAGGCAATGATCATGAATATAGGCATCATGTCCGTGTCAAGTAGACCGAAACAATTCTGCATCTACTACTATTACTTCACACGTCGATCGCTTCCAGCATGCATCTAGAGTATTAAGTTCATAAAGAACGGAGTAATGCATTAAGTAAGATGACATGATGTAGAGGAATTAACTCAAGCAATATGATGAAAACCCCATCTTTTTATCCTCGATGGCAAAAATACAATACGTGCCTTGCTGCCCCTACTGTCACTAGGAAAGGACACCGCAAGATTGAACCCAAAGCTAAGCACTTCTCCCATTGCAAGAAAAACCAATATAGTTGGCCAAACCAAACCGATAGTTCAAAGAGAATTACAAAGATATCAAATAATGCATAAAAGAATTCAGAGGAGATTCAAACAATATTCATAGATAAGCTGATCATAAATCCACAATTCATCGGATCTCGGCAAACACACCGCAAAAGAGTATTACATCGAATATATCTCCAAGAACATCGAGGAGAACATGGTATTGAGAATCAAAGAGAGAGAAGAAGCCATCTAGCTACTAGCTATGGACCCATAGGTCTGAGATAAACTACTCACGATTCATCGGAAGGGCAATAGAGTTGATGTAGAAGCCATCCATCATCGAATCCCCCTCCGGCAGGATGCCGGAAAAGGCCCCTAGATGGGATCTCACGGGTACATAAGGTTACAGCGGTAGAAAAGTGTTTTCATGTATTCCCCTGTTGGTTTGGGGATATATGGGTATATACATGCAAAAGAATTAGGTCAGGAGGTGCACGAGGGGCCGACAAGGGTGGGGGGCGCGCCCTCCGTCATTGTGACCGCCTCGTGGCTCCTCCGACTTCATCTCTAAGTCGCCTGGTTGTCTTCTGGTCCAAGAAAAATCATTGCGAAGGTTTTATTCCATTTGGACTCCGTTTGGTATTCCTTTTTTGTGAAACTCAAAACAAGGAAAAAACAGGAATTGGCACTGGGCTCTAGGTTAATAGGTTAGTCCCAAAAATAATATAAAATAGCGTATAAAACATCCAAAACAGATAATATACAATAGCATGGAACAATAAAAAATTATAGATACGTTGGAGACGTATCAAGCATCTCGAAGCTTAATTCTGGCTCGTCCTCGAGTAGGTAAATGATAAAACAAAATTTTTGATGTGGAATGCTACCTAACATATTTATCCATGTAATACTTCTTTATTGTGGCATGAATGTTCAGATCCATAAGATTCAAAACAAAAGTTTAATATTGACATAAAAACAATAATACTTCAAGCATACTAACAAGGCAATTATGTCTTCTCAAAATAACATGGCCAAAGAAAGCTTATCCCTACAAAATCATATAGTCTGGCTATGCTCCATCTTCATCACACGAAATACTCAAATCATGCACAACCCCGATGACAAGCCAAGCAATTGTTTCATACTTTTGATGTTCTCAAACTTTTTCAACTTTCACGCAATACATGAGCGAGATCCATGGACATAACACTATAGGTGGGATAGAAGGTGGTGGTTGTGGAGAAGACAGAAAGAAGGAGATAGTCTCACATCAACTAGGTGTATCAATGGGCTATGGAGATGCCCATCAATAGATATCAATGTGAGTGAGTAGGGATTGCCATGCAACAGATGCACCAGAGCTATAAGTTTATGAAAGCTCAAAAAGAAAACTAAGTGGGTGTGCATCCAACTCGCTTGCTCACAAAGACCTAGGGCAATTTGAGGAAGCCCATCATTGGAATTTATAATACAAGTTCTATAATGAAAAACTCCCACTAGTATATGAAAGTGATAACATAGGAGACTCTCTATCATGAAGATCATGGTGCTACTTTGAAGCACAAGTGTGGTAAAAGGATAGTAACATTGTCCCTTCTCTCTTTTCTCTCATTTTTTATTTGGGACTTCTCGCATTTTTTGGCCTCTTTTTTTCGTCCGGAGTCTCATCCCGACTTGTTGGGGAACCATAGTCTCCATCATCCTTTCCTCACATGGGACAATGCTCTAATAATGAAGATCAACACACTTTTATTTACTTACAACTCAAGAATTACAAATCGATACTTAGAACAAAATATGACTCTATATGAATGCCTCCAGTGGTGTACCAGGATGTGCAATGAATCAAGAGCGACATGTATGAAAGAATTATGAATGGTGGCTTTGCCACAAATACGATGTCAACTACATGATCATGCAAAGCAATATGACAATGATGGAACGTGTCATAATAAACGGAACGGTGGAAAGTTGCATAGCAATATATATCGGAATGGCTATGGAAATGCCATAATAGGTAGATATGGTGGCTGTTCTGAGGAAGGTATATGGTGAGCTTATGGTACCGGCGAAAGTTGCGCAACACAAGAGAGGCTAGCAATGGTGGAAGGGTGAGAGTGTGTATAATCCATGGACTCAACATTAGTCATAAAGAACTCATATACTTATTGCAAAAATTTATTAGTTATTGAAACGAAGTACTACATGCATGCTCCTAGGGGATAGATTGGTAGGAAAAGACTATCGCTCGTCCCCGACCGCCACTCATATGGAAGACAATCAATAAATAAATCATGCTCCGACTTCATCACATAACGGTTCACCATACGTGCATGCTATGTGACTCATAAACCTTAACACAAGTATTTCTCAAATTCACAATTACTCACTAGCATGACTCTAATATCGCCATAATTATATCTCAAAACAATCACAAGGAATCAAACTTCTCATAGTATTCAATGCACTTTATATGAAAGTTTTTATTATATCCCTCTTGGATGCCTATCATATTAGGACTAAATTTATAACCAAAGCAAATTACCATGATGTTTTAAATACTCTCGAAATAATATAAGTGAATCATGAGAGTTCAACAATTTCTATAAAATAAAACCACCGCCGTGCTCTAAAAAGATATAAGTGAAGCAAGAACAAAAATAAAATTGGGTTGCCTCCCAAGAAGCGCTATTGTTTAACGCCCCTAGCTAGGCATAAAAATACGAATAGATCTAGGTATTGTCATCTTGGGTATGCAATTCCTCAGTCACACACTTATAATCCTTAGGAAGGTCCTATGGTTTTGTCAATGATCAGACTCCTAGGCAAGAAATCAAGAAATTCACTTGTAGCAATTGGTTCCTTAATAATATCGAAAAAGTTGGGGCGAACACTTATTGATTTAAGATCTTCATTTTCTTTACTAGAAGATTCACCCTTATTCTTAGGAACATAAATAAACTTGGAAATCTTAGCAGGAGGAAGATTTTGAGTAGTTTTAATGGAGGAAGAAGCGGAACCTAAGTTGGTAATAATATCTTCTAGTTTGTCAATTCTAGTAGAATCTTGATATATATTTTCATTAACAATGGGTTCCTTTTCCCTGAGATTCTTCAAAGTAACTCCTACTTTAGATCCACATTGAGTAATATGATTATGAATCTTTTTATCCAAATTTTCAATCAACTCTACGGTAGCAATTTTATTCTCAATAATAATAAGTCTTTGCATCACATGTTCCAAGGTTAAAATAGTTCCATTGATCAAAAGAGGTTGGGGGCCTAGAAAATCTATCATGGCATTGTAAGAATCAAAAGTATGGCTACCCAAGAAATTTCCCCTGGTAATGGTATCTAGAACATATCTATTCCAAGGAGTAATGCCCACATAAGAATTGCAAAGAAGAACGGCAGTAGATTGCTTTCGAGTAGATCTATTTTGAGCATTGCAAATTCTATACCAAGCATCTTTTAAATTTTCTACCTCCCTTTGTTTAAAATTGAGAACTTCATTATCGGTAGTTCTAACAATGATGGGAGGGCTAGCCACGGGAGCGAGACAAGCGATCAAACGCACAAGAACACAAAAAGCAAACGAAGAAGACGAATGGAAGAGGGGTTGAAAATCGTTTTATAAGTGGGGGAGAGGAAAAACCAAAGGCGAATGGCGAATAATGTAATGCAAGAGATGAGAGTTTATGATGGGTACTTGGTATGTCTTGACTTGGCGTAGATCTCCCGGGCAATGGCGCCAAAAATTCTTCCTGCTACTTTTGGAGCTTGGATTGGTTTTTCCCTTGAAGAGAAAAGGGTGATGCAGCAAAGTAGAGATAAGTATTTCCCTTAGTTTGGAAACCAAGGTATCAATCCAGTAGGAGACAACACACAAGTCATCGAATACCTGCACAAACAAACAAACAACTTGCACCCAACGCAATAAAGGGATTGCCAATCCCATCACGGTTACTTGCAAAAGTGAGATCTGATAGAGATAGATAAACAGTAAAGTAAATATTTCTGGTATTTTTGGTTTATAGATCAAAAAGTAAAAGATTGCAATATAGTTAATGGGAAACTAATATGATGGAAAGTAAAAATTGTATGATGGAAAATAGACCCGGGGGCCATAGGTTTCACTAGAGGCTTCTCTCAAGATAGCAAATAGTATGGTGGGTGAACAAATTACTGTCGAGCAATTGATAGAAAAGCGCAAAGTTATGACAATATCTAAGGCAATGATCATGAATATAGGCATCACATCCGTGTCAAGTAGACCGAAACAATTCTGCATCTACTACTATTACTCCACACATCGACCGCTATCCAACATGCATCTAGAGTATTGAGTTCAGAAAGAATGGAGTAATGCATTAAGTAAGATGGCATGATGTAGATGAATGAACTCAAGCAATATGATGAAAACCCCATCTTTTTATCCTCAATGGGAACAATACAATATGTGCCTTGCTGCCCCTACTGTCACTAGGAAAGGACACCACAAGATTGAACCCAAAGCTAAGCACTTCTCTCATTGCAATAAAAACCAATCAAGTTGGCCAAACCAAACCGATAGTTGGAAGAGAATTACAAAGATACCAAATCATGCATAAAAGAATTAGGCCACCATATGAATCAATCATGAGGGCATCTTATGTATCTAGAAACAAAGATGACAAAACTTAAGATCCTTGCTTTATGCCTAGCTAGGGGCGTAAAATGATAGCGCTTGTTGGGAGGCAACCCAATGAATAAAATTTATTTTTATCTTTTGCTTTCTGTTCTTGAGTGTTTGCACAATTATGCTACTGTAATGATTGTGTTTTTTGTGTTTTAATTAGTATTTGTGCCAAGAAAAGCCTTTAGGATCATGTTGGGTGATAGTTGATTTGGTCTTGCTGAGAAACAGAAACTTTTGTCCTCACAAAAATAATTCTCATTTTTAACAGGAGCATGATAAAATACTAATTATTTCTGAAGAAGATCTATATACAATTTTTTTCACAAGGTCCTAATTTTTCTAAATTTTTGGAGTTACATAAGTATTCAAAATATCCAGATTGCTACAGACTGTTCTGTTTTTGACAGATTCTGTTTTCTTTGCGTTGTGTGCTTGTTTTGATGATTCTATGGTCTTCTTTGAAGAGTTTTTGCCATAGAAAAGTTGTAATACAGTAGATATAATGCAAGAATAAAATATGAATGGGTTGCAACAGTACTTGTAGTAGTGATTTGTTTTCTTATACTAACGGATCTCATGAAGGTTTTGTTGAGTTTTGTGTGATTGAAGTTTTCAAGTTTTGGGTGATGTTATGATGGATGAAAGAATAAGGAGTAAGAAGATCCTAAGCTTTGGGATGACCATGTCATCCCAAGCTATTATCCAAAGAGAAGCAAGCAACTAAGCTTAGGGATGCCCGAGTGGCATCCCCTCTTTCTTCCAACGACCATCGGTATTTTACTCGAAGCTATATTTTTATTCGTCACATACTATGAGTTTTGCTTGGAGCGTCTTGTATGATATGAGTCTTTGCTTGTTTTGGTTTGTGTTTTAAGTCTTGAATCCTTGCTGTACACACCTATTTGAGACAGCCAAAAATTATGCCATGACTTGTTAGAATTGCTCTCTATGCTTCACTTAAATCTTTATGAGCTATGGAATTGCTCTAGTGCTTCATCTATATCTTTTTGAGCATGGTGTGCTTTAGTATTTTGAGGAAATTCTTTCATGCTTCACTTATATTTATTTGAGAGTTAGTAAATTTTTTAAGAAACCCTCTCTTGCTTCACTTAAATTAATTTGAGAGAAAGAAATATTATGCTTATGATCTTCACTTATATTTGTTTGAGCTTATCAGAAGCAACACATGAAAATTAGTCCCAGAGTGATAGATATCCAAGAAGGATATAATAAAAACTTTCATGAAGATCACTGGACAAAATAAACTTGATTCCTTGTAATAGTTTTGAGATATGATGATGTGATATGTGAGTCATGTTGATGAGTAATTATCGTTTAGTAAGAATATTGGTGTTAAGGTTTGTGATTCCCTATGCAAGCACGAAAGTCAATAGTTATGCAATGAAATTACATCCTACTTGTGGTGCATTATTCGGTGTTAATTATGCTTAATGCTCGCTTACGAGATTATTCGTTTCTTGGTTGGTCGCTCCTCAATCTTTTGCTAGCCTTCATTTTGCACTAAGTATGATCACTACTTGTGCATCCAAAATCCTTTAAACCAATTTTGCCACACGAGTCCACCATACCTAGCTATATGCGGTATTCTTTTGCCGTTCTAAGAAAATTTGTATGTGCCATCTCTAATTTTCAAAATAAATTTCTCTTTTGTGTGCTCGTACCGCTCATAATCGATAGGGGGTGGCTAATATATTTCCATGCTAGATATGTTATTCTCACGATGAGTGTTTATTCATTTGTCATTGCACTAGAGTAAGGCAAAGGTATTAGGGATGCCCAGTCCCAAAATGAAAAATGAATTTACTTTATGTTGTCAAATATTAATTCCTTGGAAAGTGTTGGTATGGAAGGCACCCGTTGATACGACTAGACATGGAAAGTGAAAGTATGGTTGAAAAAGGAATAAACTTTAATTTCTGTTTGGGAACTGCCTATGATATATCTAGCATGGAAAGTATTGGGAATTACTCGATCGTTCTCGTTGACAGGAAAAGCATGCCTCCCAAAATGTTTTATCTCTATGTTTCTCGCTTTGAGCTCTGGTACCTCTACAAATCCCTTCTTCTCTCCATGAAGGGCCTTTCTTTTACTTTATGCATTTTTATTTTTAATTTGAGTCTCCATGTTCGCTTATAAATCACCAACTAGGGGGCACTATGATCGTACTTGAGCATTGGGTGTACCTAATATGCGAGTGTGTTTCATGAATTGGATCAATGATTGAGCATAATGGGCTAGGGATAACTTATTTTAGCATTGATATTTTGAAAGACATGGTTGCTTGTTGATATGCTTGAGTATTAAAGTCCACATGTCAAAACTAGATTGTTGTTTGAACCATATGAAAGTCCAAATGTCCATGCTACAAAGAAAAAGAATATGCGATGACATGTTAGGCAGCATTCCACATCAAAAATTCTATTTTTATCATTTACCCACTCGAGGACAAGCAAGAATTAAGCTTGGGGATGCTGATACTTCTCCAACGTATCTATAATTTTTGATTGTTCCATGCTGTTATATTATCATTCTTGGATGTTTTACAATCATTTTATAGTCATTTTATATCATTTTTGGCACTAACCTATTGACATAGTGCCAAGTGCCAATTGTTGTTTTTTTGCATGTTTTTTACATTGCAGTAAATCAATATCAAATGGAGTCCAAACGCAACGAACCTTTTTGTGGATTTTTTTGGACCAGAAGACATCTAGTGAGCCGGAGAACCACCTGGGGGTGCTCCGATGGGAGCACTACCCACCAGGGCACGCCTGGATGGGTTGTGCCCACCTAGGTTGCCTCCCGAACCGCCTCTTTACTCTATAAATACCACAATATTCCAGAAAGCCTAGGGGAGTCGACAAAAATAAATTCCAACCGCCGCAAGTTCCAGAACCACTAGATCCAATCTAGACACCATCTCAGAGGGGTTCATCATGTCCATTGGTGCCTCTCCGATGATGCGTGAGTTGTCTTTTGTAGACCTTCGGGTCCGTAGTTAGTAGCTAGATGGCTTCCTCTCTCTTGTTTGATTATCAATACAATGGTCTCTTGGAGATCCATATGATGTAACTCTTTTTGCGGTGTGTTTGTTGGAATCCGATGAACTTTGAGTTTATGCTCAGATCTATCTTTTTATCCATGAAAGTTATTTGAGTCTTTGATCTCTTATATGCATGATTGCTTATAGCCTCGTATTTCTTCTCCGATATTTGGGTTTTGTTTGGTCAACTTGATCTATTTATCTTGCAATGGGAAGAGGTGCTTTGTGATGGGTTCGATCTTACAATTCTTGATCCCGGTGACAGAAGGGGAACCGACACATATGTATCATTGCTATTAAGGATAACAAGATGGGGTCTATTTCTACATAAATAGATCTTGTCTACATCATTTCATTGTTCTTATTGCATTACTCCGTTTTCCATGAACTTCATACACTAGATGCATGCTGGATATCGATCGATGTGTGGAGTAATAGTAGTAGATGCGGGCAGGAGTCGATCTACTAATCTTGGACGTGATGCCTATATAATGATTATTGCCTGGATATTGTCATGATTATTTGAAGTTATATCGATTGCCCGATAGTAATTTGTTTACCCACCGTTTGCTATTTTTCTCGAGAGAAGCCACTATTGAAACCTACGGCCCCCGGGTCTCTTCTTTATTATATTTGCCTTTGCGATATATTTTCCTTTGCTTTTATTTTTAGATCTATTAAACCAAAAATACAGAAATACCTAGCTGCACTTTATTTTATTTGGCGTTTGATCTATCAATTTATGACAACTTTCTCATGTCCGTTTGCCAATTTTTGGTGCCGTTACCCGAAATGGATTGACAACCCCTTTAATACGTTGGTTTGCGAGTATTTGTTATTTGTGTGCATGTGCCGTTCACGTAGTATTGCGTGGTTCTCCTACTAGTTCAATAACCTCGGTCTCATCATTGAGGGAAATACTTGCCGTCGCTGTGCTGCATCATCCCTTCCTCTTTGGGGAAATACCGACATAGTTCTAGCAGACATCAAGGCGCGACAAGCCTCCAACCCGTGCGCGGGAACCACCTGATTGTGTATGTGTCCGTCAGGGCCTGATGTGTGCGCATGCACGTGTAGGTTGGCACTTGAGCGTGAGAGAGTGTGTTGGTCGTGTGGTGTGTGTATGCATGCGTGCATGGGTGTGTGTGAGTGTTGCGTGCATGCATGGCTGTGTGTGTATGTGTGAGTGTTGCGTGCATGCGGGGCTACGTGTGTTCATGTGAGCGTTGCATGCATGCAGTTTCGTGTGCATGCGTACGTGTGTGTATATCACCAGACCAGCTCTTGTGTGTTAAAACAGGCGGATCAACAAACCAATACAAGGCCACCTTGTCTGTTGTGCGCGCGGTCATGACTTCGAACCACCGTCCAATATTTTTTATCGTTTGTTTTCATTCTTATGCACGCCGACAGGTGGGCCCAATGGTATTGAGATAATGTGATGTAACACTAGAGGTGCCACATGGAGCATTTAACTGGTCAACTAGTCGTGTCTTGAGCAAATACAGAGTTGTACGGTGAGCCCATGACTGTATAATAACCACAAAACATAAATGGTGACCGTAATGAGTGGATTCTGAAGTCCAATGTACGTATCATGCTTTCGCTTCAAATACAATGATCGTCATTGTATATATCGCGAGAGAAAGATGAAACATGCGTGAATGTGCTGGGGGCGTACTTTTAGAGGACCTGGTGATAGTTTGTGTGCGTACGCGAAAGGGGCGTAGAGGGGGTGTATGCGATGGAGAGAGATGCTCTTCATTTCTCTTTATTATGACTAACTTTATATATAGTATAAAAATATAAAAAATCACAGTGCGGAATAAATATCATTGGGTGCACCATGCAATGCAAATTAACATTCATACTCCTCCATATAACTTTGTAATGTTGTATATATGTAGAAATTCTAAAATAATTTTTGGCCACACTTTGTGTGGTTTTATTCAAAAGGAATGTTGTATGCGAAATAAACGTGAAGAGAGGGCTTTTTAGATCAATGGGGTACGTGATGTAACATGTGTGAATGTGTAGTTGACGTATTTGGCAGGGCCTAGAGAGGTATGTGTATGTATTGCATATTTGAGAGAGGCATGGATAGAGGGGCCAGTGGGGGGGGCGTGGGAGAGATAGCACGAAAAAGGAGAGAGTTCTAGAGAGAGAGAGAGACGAATAGGATGTCACAGTCAGAGATGCCCTTGAATGGGTATATGAAAGGGGGGAGGGGATAGAGGCACGAGGAGAAAATATTTTGGGTGGTGTCTGTGTTGGTATGTGTGGTGAGAAGATAACGAGACCTAGGGGTAGAGGGTGTGTCACCGCGCGAGGTCTGGTGGGCCGAGGTGAGGCCCTTGGTTCGCTTCTGTCCTGCACCACATTGGTCGGCTCGTGACGCATTTAGGGAGACCCATGGAGGACTGGTCGTACAAGACAAAGGTAGCAGAGTCGTGAAGGACTCTGTGTCCACTGACAAAGCCGGCTAGGATTTGTAACCCTAGGTCCTCGGACTAAGGTAACCCCTTATCTCTGATATTACCATTCATCCAACCTAACTTTAAGGGGCATCCTATAGAATGCTCTGCTAGAATCATACTCATCAATTAGGAAAAGAGGTGGAGACAATGCATGAGAGACATGCCTAAAGATAATGTGCATGTGGGAGACACATAGGCAGGTCTATGTATATAGAAAGGGTCGATGGGAATTGTGCGTGTGTATGCTTATGAGAGGAAGAGTGCTTGTGATAAAGGTTAGTGAGAACAGTCATAAATGGTTGCGAGATGGAGGGAGGGTTATATCGAGAGCATGTCTGCGAGAAAGACACCTCAGGAGAGTGTGTGTGAGCATGTGTGAGAGACCACCGATGGATATACACCTTGTGCGTGTATGTGTGAGAGAGAAAGTTAGCATGTGTGAGAGGAGGGGCCTATGGAAAGTGAAACTACACGTAAAAGATTGATGTACACATTGATTAAAAATATAAATTGTATCCAAATATTAGGATGGGATCATGATATTTGCAGTTCGCGTAAGGAACGGTCATTGATCCATCAGACATCTATATTCTATCGAATTTGAGCATCTCTATGTTATTATTCGATATAATTGATCCATAGAGTTAGTATTTTGAACTCCAGACAATGCATCACTTTAGCAATCGAAATAAATGTGAGTATATTCATGTTGTGTGTGTAAAGCACATTATACATACAAAAGTTACACAATGAACATTATAAATAGCTAGCTATGAACTAGCATACATTTGGATTCAACTTAAGGTGGTTTAAAAATTCGAATTCAACATGAAGTCCATTCAATTGTTTGAATTCGATATCATGGCATTTGTAAATCATACCTAAATTATGGGGGCACTAATCTTTGCTCTCCTTTTGTACATAATAGCACATATAGTCATGTACAAAATAGATTCAAATTCACCTCCTCCATTCCAAAATAATTGTAGTTATAGGATTTTCAAGTGTCAAAATTACAAAAAGAAACGCATATGAGGTTTTCAAACATACAAGGTCAAATTTAACGTTGTCTATTTAGGACAATCCTCAAAGTTCAAGAGTACTCTAAACGTGAATGCTTCTGTTTCAAAATTTCGAACGAAGCGCCAAAAGAGCCTCTACTCGCCCAAAACCGCGTGAGACCAATACTTTTCTAACTCCCACCCATGAAACCTACCGGCCCAACGTCCAATGGTCTAAACCGGGGTAGTTTGTAGCTTCATCTAGACGTCACACAACCGCCTCTGAAAAACATTCATACACCATGGCCGCCTAAGCACACATGCGCTCCTGCCCACTATTTGGGACACCTGGGATTACCGTCCTACCCCTGACCCGCAGTAGGTCCAAAATTTAAGAGGGGGCAAAGTTTGTACTTTCCCCAAATTTCAAACAAGCGTGTCCCATATGTTCAAAAAAACCAAAAATAAGCGTGTGCCAGATCGAAACATGGTTCCCCCTTAGCTGCCCCCTCGTCTGATTTCCCATTCATACTCCGTGGGCGCCAAAACTACCTCTCCATCAGCCGCGAAACCCCGGCGTCCTCCGTCCGCCACCCCATCCCACCCATCAACCGCAGGCCTCCTCCATCACGCCAGAGCCGATACCCCGACGTCGTCGTCCACCGCAACCGCAGCGCCCTCCACGACTATTAGTTGAAGCCGAGGTCGAGCTGCCTCCAGGACGCCGACGTGCACCATACCCGAGCCAGTTCAACCACGCCATCCTGCGCCTCACCGTTGCCGCTCCAATGTCGCCATCGTCCACCGCACCGGAGTTGTTTCTGCTACGTCGTCCTTCACCGCCTCAGATCTTCGTCCCCTCCACTGATAGACGGCCACCGCAACGCAGTAAACTATTTGGCCATGGGTTCGTCCAAGGCTCCACCCTCCTCCAAAACATCGGTTCCCCCGGTAAAAAGAAAAAAATCGCTGCGACATCAGGAGGACACAACACGGCAACTGAAAATGGTACTCCTCTTCCCTTATTCGTGCAAATCTTACATGTCTGCTTGCACGGTATTCATCCCATAGCAGACACTAGTCGACCACTTCTTCCTGATACTAGATGTTCCTAGTGACTTGCGATGCACACGGTTTCTCCTCATATACTATTTCACCTTAGCTAGAGGTCCGTCGCCCCTGGATTTCAATTCCTGGTCAGTTGATTCGCAATTAAAGGAAGCATTCCCCAACGTAACAGGCGCTAGTCCGCCTATTACGCTGGGGAAGCAGCGCCTCAGTGTTTATCTTAGGGGTGTGTGGGGCCTAGGAGCTGCTGGCGCTCGATCCGGAGGTCGGCTGGGCTTAAAGGGATGGCCCGGGGGGCGCTTCCAAGCACGACGGTGGTGTGAGGTGGAGGGGAGGGTGGGGCGACAGAGGCAGGGGTCTAGGCTGGTGGTCACTGACGGTTCGAGAAAGATCGTCAACAGTGACTGGCGGGAGGTAGACGAAGGCCATCTGCCCGTTACTTATAGATCAGATGGTTCATAAAAAAGTCGACTGACCTATTTATTTTCAGTCGACTGTTATTTTGATAGGACCACATGTGGTGGTCTGCTGGAGGAGTGCCTGCATTTCCCAGCCATCCCTATGCTCATATATTACAAAATCATATGGAGTAGAATCTAATTTTGTTTGCCACGCAATGTTGTAGAGCTATCATATGTCTCCTGTCATTTATTTTTCAGCCACCTGCTATCTGCTACTTTTATAGTGCACTAGTTCTGCACACACTTCACCCATACTCTCACTATTGTTTTTTTATGCATGGGTATTTCAGACTCTGCCAACTGGTTGATAGAAGCACGAAATAAAAGAGAGAAGCAGCTCTAGCTTTCTTCGGGCTTAGGCAAGACACCTTTCAGTGCTATAAAGGGTGTAGTGTCAGCAGATGGAGACGGCAAACATAGCTCTAGAGTTGATGATCTCGCTCTCCATGAACCACCATCCCAGGTGCTTGCTTTAACTTTGCGGTGTGATATGTGGTTGCATGTTGCATATGGTGTCTAGCTTGTATTTGAAAGGCCGAAGTTGGTCTTTATTAAGATAAGGAAAGATATTTTTTACATGAACCACTATCCCGGGAGAACCAGAAGACAAATAGCTAGTCAGGGCACTGGCCGATCCAGTGACAAGCCCAGCATAGATAGGCATCACCTGGAAGCCAACTAAAAAGCCAAGATGGTGGCGAAGCAGCCCACCTCCCACCAGGCTCTCAGGTCCTCGATGATCATGCTCACCACTCCAACCAGATGTCTAGCTTGTATTGCTTCCAATTTGGTTAAATTGAATCTGCTTAGCTTACACATTATACCTTTGAATATGGCATGCCTTCCTGTTTTTGGTACATACTAGTACATTTGTCTATTAACCATGTTCTTACATCAAACTAATGTTCTTATGTATCCCTCATCAATCACTTATGATGAGACAGTCAAGCCCGCGGATTACTATGAGAAAAGATGCTCTTTTAAAGAATGCAGTGTCAACCTCCCCACATGATTCTCAAAAATAACAAGGCTAGATGAAGATAGTGAACGTAGCTCCGTAGTTGATGACCACATTTTCCCTACACCAGCATCGCAGGTGCTTTCTCTAACTTGGCAGCGTGATATGCGGTTGCATGTTGCATATGGTGTCTAGATTGTAGTTCTTTCAATCTGGTTAAATTGCATGTGCTATTCTTCTTAGTTTATACATTATACCTGTTAATGTCACATGTCTTCCTGTTTTTAGTACATAGTACACCTGTCTATTAAGCATGTTCTTACATAAAACTACTGTTTTTTGTATCCCGCATCAATCAATATGATGAGACACCTTTAGTATATGCAATGTGATATTGGTTGCATCTTTCATATGATTTATAGCATGTGCTGCTTCTAATTTGTTGAAACGCCAATTATGATAGGACGCTTTTAACTTGGGAGAGTCATATTGGTTGCATCTTTCATGTGGTGTCTAGCTTGCATTGCTTCTTATTTGTTGAAATGGCTTATGCTTAGTTTACACAAATAGTTGTGAATATGCCATGTCGTCCTGTTTTTCGTACGTATTCTATCCTAGTATCATGTGTTTGCCTTACATTAAAGTAGTGATTGTCAGTATCATGCATGAATGAGTTCTGAAGAGTGAATTTTATTGCTTTTTCTTGTCGGTTTACTTGACAATTCAAAATCAATAAAGTGGAAGGAAATTAGCAAGGCAGTGGATAAAGGTGCTCCTTCCAAACGGAGGACCTCTACAGATTCTACTCCGCCCCCAAAGAAGATTTTCAAGACAACACATGCATAGACACTCAACGTAGCTGTATTGATGATGAGCACGTCTCCCCTAGTGCACCATCACATGGGCTCCCTCTAACTTGGCACTGTTTATATATGGTTTCATGTTATGTATGATGTCTAGCTTGTATTGCTTCTAATTTTATTGAATTACATCTACTTACTTTACACATTATACTTGTGAATAAGGCACATGTTCATGTTTCTAGAACATACAACATCTGTCTATCACACCATGTTCTTACATCAAAGTACTATTGTTGTGTAACCTGCAACAATGACATACCATAAGACACATTTAACTTGGGAGTCTGATATAGGTTACATCTTGGATTCTTCTCTAGCTTGTACTACTTCTAATTTGTTGAAATGGCACTTATGACGAGACAGTTTTAACTTGGTAGAGTGATATTCGTTGCATCTTTCATATGGTGTCTAGCTTTCATTGCTTCTAATTTGTTGAAATGCCTTCTGCTTAGTTTACACATCATAGCTGTGATTCTGTGAATATGCAACGCTGTCCTTTTTTCTTACACATTCAATCGTCCTATCATGCGGTCGCCTTATATTAAAGTAGTGCTCGTCAGCATCCTGCATCAATGAGTTCCGAAAAGCGAATTTTATTCATTTTTCTTGTGGGTTTGACTCGACAAGGCAATACAATTAAGAAATAGGAAGGAAAAAATAAGGCAGGGACTGATGGCGGTCTTCCGGCGAAACCGGCATCCCAGGTGCTTTCTCTAGCTTGGCAGTGTGATATTTTCTTGCATGTTGCATACGGTGTCTAGCTTGTATTGCTTGTAATTTGATTAAATTACTTCTGCTTAGTTTACACAAATAGTTGTGAATATGCCATGCCATCTTGTTTTTCGTACATATTCACTACAAAAAATACACTTCCGTGATGATACGTGTATGCCACCCTGCCAGGTCCCGCGGACCCGGTCGTCGCACGCCCTCCCAAGCGGAGCTAAGGTATGAAGGTCATTTGAACGTCAAGGGGGACTCCTGAGCATCGCGACTCAGGAGCCTAACTGACCATGTAGCCCCTCACTCCTTAGTCCATCCTAGTGATCCGGTCGGCCCAATGGTGGTTGAGCTATCCGCGGGGTCGGGCTCTGCCGACGTAGAACACTAGACCTGCCCTTGCATCTCCTTTCCACAAGTTGTTTGCGTGTCAAGGGGGACTCCTGAGCATCGCGACTCAGGAGCCTAACTGACTACGTAGCCCCTCACCCCTTGCTCCGTCCTGGTGATCCGGTCGGCCCAATGGCGGCTGAGGTATGCACGGGGTCGGGCTCTGCCGACGTAGAACGTAAAGCAAATGGGATGGAAATCACAAAATCTCAAAGCAAATATTACTAGACATATTGTTCTCTGAATATCAAACACAAGTTTAAACGCCTCCACGAGGCACGCCACATGCTACAGGAGTTTCAACAGGAAAGGAGCCTCAAGCCAGTCATCCCTGGATACCACTGGCACCCGCAAGAGGCGCCCCCTCCTGGGTGGCGTCGCCTTCACCTGCACCACCAGTCGAAGGCGCGGGGGCGAAGGCGTCGAACCTCTGCATCAGGGACTCCACCTGACCCCTCATGGCTGCGGCGGTAGCTGCGTAGCGCCTGTCGTCCATAGGCTCCAGCAGCTCATCAACGCGGGTGGCAGGATCGCGAAGATGGAGGTGACGTGCGTCGGCGCGGCTGAAGAAAGGACGCGAGCCTCTTCCTCTGCCATGGGGCCGATGCCGCTCACGACTTCCTCAAGCGCCTCGACCAAGTAGGGAAGCAACTGGGCGGGGCCGTCCTCATTGGTGGCTAACTGCTTTTCCAGGCCCTTCTCATAGAGTGTCTTCATAGCCTCGCGAGGCCTCTATTGGAGAAGCGTGACGGCCGCGCGGTCCTCGGCCAAAACCTTCGTCTTGGCGTCAAGTTTGTCTTCCTCCTCCTGCACCTTTCGCTCCAGCTCCTCTAGCTGGCTGCACTCAGCAGCCTGCGCCTGCGCCAGCTGCTCTAGCTCGGCGCCGCGACCCTTGATGGCGTCCTCCTGGGCCTTCATCCTCTCTTTCTCCACCTTACGGCCACGTGCATCTTCGGCACGCTCTTCACGCAGGATCTTCAGCTCGGCCTCCAGCACCCGGCAGCGACCTTGGGTGGCCTCGGCATCCTTCAGAGCCGCCTCATGAGCAACTGTTGCATGAGCTGCGGCTGGCTTCTCCCCCTCAGAGGTCGCCGCGACCTGGATCAGCGCCGCCCGAACGGACACGTCAGAATGAAGCCAACCAGAGACCAGCTCCGGGCGCCCAGCCACCAGGAGGGGTTCGGCTCTCTGGAGATCTTCTCACAGCCGGACCATCTCAGAAAGGGCCCGCTCTAGGACGTCAGGAGAAGTAGAGGAACCTGGGGCCAGCAACACGACAGAAGGAGCAGGAAGAGGCGTTGTTGTCACCATGGCCTGGGAGGCTGGAGGCTCCTGAGCCTCTTGGACCTCAGCACCCGAGCTGGACTCTGGCACCTCCCGAGTCAGGGGGGCCTTGGGGGATGACTTCTCCCGAGGATGCTCCACCCAGCCTTGCGAGGATGATCGGGCTGGAGAAGCACGGGCACTGTCCCCACCTTTGCTCATGGAGAGGGGCTCAGCCGCAGGAGGCGACCTGGGCTCAAGCAGCACCACCTCGCCCTCCCTTCTCCTCTTCGCCTCAAGCGTCGGCCTAGTCACACAACAAGGAAGAAGAGTCAGAAGCGAGCATCAGAAGCAAGAACAAGGCGGGACGAGAATACTTACTGGTCCACAACGACATAGTCCCTCCGCTTCGGGAGCTTGAAGCTGGAGAGCTTCGCACTCGAGGCGCGAGCGCGCCAGCTCCGGGAGCAGAAGCAGGGGCAGCAGCTGGGCCAAAAGCAGCTCCAGGCGGCGCCAGAATAGAAGCGGCGTCCCGGGAGATCAGCGCCGATCAGCTCCTCATCGGGATCACAGGCGGCTCTCCCTTCTCCTGGCGGGCGCCAGCCTCATCGTCGTCAGGAAGGGTGTGGAGGATCTCAGATTTTCTCAAGGGAGAGTTCTCCCCCATCCCTTCAGGGGTCACTTCCGAGTCCTCCTCCTCTTCCTCCCCACGGGACTCACCAGAAGATAGCTCCACCGGCGTCGGCGCCATAGGGGCCCCGGTGAGCGCCGGTGGCACCAGCCTGCACCCGTCAAAGGTCGGCCTGGCGGCCACGACCTGTGCCCCATCCTTGCGGCGGAACAAGGGAGTGAAGACACTCGGCGGGTGCTCCTGGTTGTCCCCGACCAGGAGGCGGAGAACCACAGCCAGCTCACCGTCGGACAAGGCTTTCGGGCTCAAGCGAACCTTGTCCTCTTCATCCCCAAGCTCCCACAAGGGGCGCATACACGCCTGAAGCGGGGCTATGCGTAGCATCAGGAATTCCCTTAGGAGCATGGCCCCCGTCACCTTTGCCACCCTCGAGTTGCCCGGCTTCAGGTCGGCGTTCATCTGCTCCAGCACCAACATCGCTCGCTCATCAATGAGCTTCACGCAAGACCACCCCTTGCTGGACTGGGGCATCTCCGTTGGCAGCATCAAGCGTGGGTGGACGCACTTGGCATCCATCATGGCCCACTTGCTCCTGAAGCCGTCGGCCTTCTTCCTAGTCTTCGAGATTGAGTTGGCCTTGCCAGCCACGATGAAATTGGCACACCCGGAGGTATGACCCTCGTTGATGTGGAGGAAGAAGAAGTGGCGCAACAGAGCTACAGACGGCATCACGCTGAGGTACGCCTCATAGTAGTAGGTGAAGATCGACAAGAGAAGGATAGAGTTGGGATGAATATGCAGCGCCTGCAGCCTGTAGTGGCCAAGGACCTCATAGAAGAAGTCAGAGAAGGGGGGAACCAGCCCTGCGATGATGCTTCTCATGAAGAAGGGGAAGAAGGTGCTTCCCTCGAGCTCTGGCACGTCGGAGCCAGCCCGGAGCTCAGTCTTCCCCCTCTTGTTGCTTTCCCCCGCTGTCAGCAAGCGCGTGGCGGCGAGGTTCTTATCCGAGTTGTTGGGCGCGTCGAGACCTGGCTCGTACCAAGCCGGCGACGAGGCAGGCTTGACCTTCCGGGGCGCCATTGGTCGCTAATGCGGAAGGAGATGGGAGCATATCTGGAGATTTCGGAAGCAGGGAGCAAGAAAGGGGATCTGGAGCAAGGTGAAAGGAAGCAATGAAGGCAAGTGCTATCTATGCCAGCCTTTTGACAGTCGGGCAGTTGCTGAGGCAACATGGGGAATCGGAGATGCCCACGTCCAATCAACCGCCATGCGTCGACCAAGGCCGCAGGCTATTGGGGCCAGCGACACTCCGCACTTGCCCTTTGGCTTCACCTCGAAGCCAAGCCCGAGCGCGCCTTGGGCCCGAGGGCTACTATCGGCGTTCTGGGAATGGGGGTCCCCAGAATTGCCTACCTGCGGCCCACGGCGTGGCTCTGCAAGCGGGCATGTACGGCCCATCTTCACCAACAAGCATCCAAGACCCTCACGAGGGGCCAAGCCTCGCGAGGCGGATGACACAAGACCTCCTCGGGAGCGGCCTCACCAGGCTGGCTCGTGAGGGGCGGAGAGATCAAGGCAAGGCAAACCTCACGAGGTTCCAATGACGTGAGCCATGACGATCGAGACCAGGCGGTCGCCAGCGCGCACAATGTCCTTGTTTCCTCTTTGGTGCTAAGGAGGCAAGCACAGGCGAGGAGTACCAAGGAGTCAAGCAAAGGTTTCCTATCGGTGCAACGAGACCAAGACAAGCAGGATGGCAAGACGGAGGTCACCATGGAGCCCAAAGCGGCGTCACCACCAGAGCCTTTGGCAGGCGAAGACTGCTTTTGTCAGGATAACTTGTACTAGCTGTCCCCTTTCAAATTGGCTGTTGTTGGCTCCCTTCCCACTCAATATTTGGGGAGAGGACCAGGGCCTCTATAAATAGGATTAGCCACCACAGTAGGAGGCAACTGAAACAGAGCCTCAGCCATCTCATCCTGGACTAGATCCAACCCATCCACACACCCACCAAGCACAAGAACACCTCACCTCAGGAGGCTGTTCCTCCCCTTGTACTGTTCATCCTCAGCCCGAGAGGCAATCCACCACACCATACTGGAGTAGGGTATTACACCACAACGGTGGCCCAAACCAGTATAAATCTTGTGTATCTTGTTTTGCGAGTTCGTCGAGCTAGGCTAGAGGTCTCGGCAAGGCTGGGCGCGTGATTCGGTAGGGGAAGATCTTCGTGCGCACCCCAGTGTTTGAACCTTAAGGGTTTTGCTGGAACCCGAAATCCGACAGCATCCACCGTAATGGGTCGCCGTTAAGCTATCGGGTCCGGTTTTGGATCAGATAACCCGCTAACAGCTAGGACCAATGTCGATTTTCCATGTGTAGAATTCTCATTGGTCGACAGAACCACATGTCAGCTCCGCGTTGGCACAGGTGTCACTCATCCAATGGGTGAGATGCGCCTATGATATGTTGACACTTGGACATGCCAAAAGTAACCCATAAAGATTAAATGGGCTTGCCCAACTAAAGGCCCACAAGATTTTGTGGACCATAATGGGCCGAACCAGCTAAAGACCCACAAGATTTTGCAGACCATAATGGGCTGGCCCAGCTAAAGCCCCACAAGATTTTGAAGACACTAGTGGGCTGACCCGTTAACAGGCTGGCATGTTTTGGGCCAAATGCTGGCCCATATTTGATCCGGTCCATTAACAACCTGCCACGTTCTGGGCCTAATAAGGGCCCATATGAGATCTGGCCCTTTAATAGCCTACCACGTTCTAGGACATATTACGGTCCAGATTAGATCTGGCCCTTTAAGATCCTTTGGCCTAATTTGTGGCCCATGTGTGGGTAATCCAACCGCACCGTCCGCACGACCCTTGGGGAATAGGCGAGTTTTAAGGCGAGTTGGGAGGCGCTTGATATTTGCTGCCTTTATAAGAGGATAAGGATCCACTCTTTCACCCACGCCTTCTTCTTCTCTTCCCATCCGTTCTCGAGCTCCAGCACCCAAGCTTCCATCCCCCCCAAAAGCACTCCGACCATGTCCGGATCTGGAGCACAGGGCAAGTAGATGGCTTCCTTCTTCACGGAGAAGAACATCATGGAGCTCCAGGAAGCGTGGTACTTGGCCCAGGAAATCGCCCACCGGCTTCCGGCCAAGGGGCAGATCGTCCCCACCCCGGAGCCCAACGAGAGGGTGGTATTCATCCCCCATTTCATCCACGGGTTAGGATTTCCCCTCCACCCCTTCCTCTGCGGACCCATGTTCTACTATAGGCTAGATTTCCACGATCTAGCCCCAAATTCTTTCCTCAACATATCGACATTCATTGTCGTGTGCGAGACCTTCCTCCACATCCCACCCCACTTCGGATTATGGCTAAAGATCTTCAATGTGAAGCTGAAAGTGGTGGATGGTCAACATGGAGAGTGCGGATGCGCCATGGTGAGCAAACTGTCCAACGCCACATGGACCACTGGCACCTTTGTGGAGACCATCAAAGGGTGGCAGTAGCAGTGGTTCTATGTCATAGAGCCCTGCGACGCCACCTGGGCCGCGTCTCCTCAAGTCCGGGCCCCCAATGCAGCTTACCTCCTGGCTAAACAAGGGCCTGGACTGGGCATTGTCAGACGAGGTGTCAGCGCTGCAGACGCGCATCAAGAGCATGGTGGACAAGAACATCAAGCTCGTCAATGTGATCCACGTGATGCTTTTTTGCCGGATCCTTCCTTGCCAAAGTCGAACCTGCCATTTGTGGGAGTTCGATCCAGCCAAGCACCAGACCTTGCAGCAGTTCTTCGGCTCGACGCACGAAGGTATCTGGAAGGTGCTTTTCAAGGCCAATCAGTCATGGCCGAAGACGACTGAGGACCGCAGATACAACCTAACTCATCCAGCCAGTCTGGTAAGTTCTTAATACTTCAAGGTGTATGATGTCTGCTACACAACCTTCTTCTTGTAGACGTTGTTGGGCCTCCAAGTGCAGAGGTTTGTAGGACAGTAGCAAATTTCCCTCAAGTGGATGACCTAAGGTTTATCAATCCGTAGGAGGCGTAGGATGAAGATGGTCTCTCTCAAGCAACCCTGCAACCAAATAACAAAGAGTCTCTTGTGTCCCCAACACACCCAATACAATGGTAAATTGTATAGGTGCACTAGTTCAGCGAAGAGATCGTGATACAAATGGTATATGGATAGTAGATAAAGGTATTTGTAATCTGAAATTATAAAAACAGCAAGGTAACGAATGATAAAAGTGAGCATAAACGGTATTGCAATGTGTTGAAACAAGGCCTAGGGTTCATACTTTCGCTAGTGCAAGTTCCCTCAACAATACTAACATAATTGGATCACATAACTATCCCTCAACATGCAACAAAGAGTCACTCCAAAGTCACTAATAGCGGGGAACAAACGAAGAGATTATGGTAGGGTACGAAACCGCCTCAAAGTTATTCTTTCCAATCAATCCGCTGGGCTATTCCTATAAGTGTCACAAACAGCCCTAGAGTTCGTACTAGAATAACACCTTAAGACACAAATCAACCAAAACCCTAATGTCACCTAGATACTCCAATGTCACCTCAAGTATCCATGGGTATGATTATACGATATGCATCACACAATCTCAGATTCATCTATTCAACCAACACATAGAACCTCAAAGAGTGCCCCAAAGTTTGTAGCGAAGAATCACGACGAAAAAGTGTGCCAACCCCTATGCATAGGTTCATGGGCGGAACCCGCAAGTTGGTCACCAAAACATACATCAAGTGAATCACGTGATATCCCATTGTCACCACAGATATCCACGGCAAGACATACATCAAGTGTTCTCAAATCTTTAAAGACTCAATGCGATAAGATAACTTCAAAGGGGAAACTAAATCCATTACAAGAGAGTAGAGGGGGGAAGAAACATCATATGATCCAACTATAATAGCAAAGCTCGCGATACATCAAGATCGTATCACCTCAAGAACACGAGAGAGAGAGAGAGAGAGAGAGAGAGAGAGAGAGAGAGAGAGAGAGATCAAACACATAGCTACTAGTACATACCCTCAGCCCCGAGGGAGAACTACTCCCTCCTCATCATGGAGAGCACCGGGATGATGAAGATGGCCACCGGAGAGGGATTGTCCCCTCCGGCAGGGCGCCGGAACGGGTCTAGATTGGCTTTCGGTGGCTACGGAGGCTTCTGGCGGCGGAACTCCCGATCTATTGTGCTCACCGGAAGTTTTAGGGTATATGGAGATATATAGGAGGAAGAAGTACGTCAGGGGGGCCACGAGGGGCCCACAAGGGTGGAGGGCGCGTCTAGGGGGGTGGGCGCGCCCCCTGCCTCGTGACCTCCTCGCAGGTCTCCTGACATGCACTCCAAGTCTTCTAGGCTTCTTTCCTTCCAAAAATGAGTTCCGTGAAGTTTCAGGTCAATTGGACTCCCTTTGATTTTCCTTTTCTTCGAAACCCTAAAACAGGGTAAAAACAAAAACTAGCACTGGGCTCTGGGTTAATAGGTTAGTCCCAAAAATGATATAAAAGTGTATAATAAAGCCTATAAACATTCAAAACAGTAGATAATATAGCATGGAGCAATCAAAAATTATAGATACATTTGAGACATATCAGCATCCCCAAGCTTAATTCCTGCTCGTCCTCGAGTAGGTAAATGATAAAAGAAAGAATTTTTGATGTGGAATGCTAGTTGGCATAATTCCAATGTAATTCTTCTTAATTGTGGTATGAATATTCAGATCCGAAAGATTCAAGACAAAAGTTCATATTGACATAAAAATGATAATAATTCAAGCATACTAGCTAAGCAATTATGTCTTCTCAAAATAACATGGCCAAAGAAAGTTCATCCCTACAAAATCATATAGTTCAGTCATGTGTCCTTTTCATCACACAAGAATGCTCTCATCATGCACAACCCCGATGACAGGCCAAGCAATTGTTTCATACTTTAGTAATCTCAAACTCATAAACTTTCACGCAATACATGAGCGTGAGCCATGGATATAGCACTATGGGTGGAATAGAATATAATGAGGGGGGTTATGTGGATAAGACAAAAAGGAGAAAGTCTCACATCAACGAGGCTAATCAATGGGCTATGGAGATGCCCATCAATTGATGTTAATGCGAGGAGTAGGGATTGCCATGCAATGGATGCACTAGAGCTATAAATGTATGAAATCTCAACAAAAGAAACTAAGTGGGTGTGCATCCATCTTGCTTGCTCACGAAGACCTAGGGCACTTGAGGAGTCCCATTGTTGGAATATACAAGACAAGTTCTATAATTAAAAATTCCCACTAGTATATGAAACTGACAAAACAAGAGACTCTCTACTATGAAGATCATGGTGCTACTTTGAAGCACAAGTGTGGTAAAAGGATAGTAACATTGTCCCTTCTCTCTTTTTCTCTCATTTTTTGGGCGTTCTCTTTTTTATGGCCTTTCTCTTTTTTGGGCCTTCTCTCTTTTTTATGGCCTTTCTCTTTTTTATTTATTCCTCACTTGGGACAATGCTCTAATAATGATGATGATCACACTTCTATTTATTTACAACTCAATGATTACAACTCGATACTAGAACAAAGATGACTCTATATGAATGCCTCCGGCGGTGTACCAGGATATGCAATGAAACAAGAGTGACATGTATGAAATAATTATGAACGGTGGCTTTGCCACAAATACTATGTCAACTACATGATCATGCTAAGCAATATGACAATGATGAATGTGTCATGATGAACGGAATGGTGGAAAGTTGCATGGAAATATATCTCGGAATGGCTATGGAAATGCCATAATAGGTAGGTATGGTGGCTGTTTTGAGGAAGATATAAGGAGGTTTATGTGTGAAAGAGCGTATCATATCACGGGGTTTGGATGCACCGGCAAAGTTTGTACCAACTCTCAATGTGAGAAAGGGCAATGCATGGTACCGAAGAGGCTAGCAAGGATGGAAGGGTGAGAGTGCGTATAATCCATGGACTCAACATTAGTCATAAAGAACTCACATACTTATTGCAAAAATCTACAAGTCATCAAAAACCTCAGCACTACGCGCATGCTCCTAGGGGGATAGATTGGTAGGAAAATACCATCGCTCGTCCCCGACCGCGACTCAGAAGGAAGACAATCAAATAACACCTCATGTTTCAAATTTGTTACACAAAGTTTACCATACGTGCATGCTACGGGACTTGCAAACTTCAGCACAAGCATTTCTGAATTTCACAACAACTCAACTAGCATGACTTTGATATTATTACCCCCATATCTCAAAACAATCATCAAGCATCAAACTTCTCTTAGTATTCAAAACACTCATAAGAAAATTTTACTAATCTTGAATACCTAGCATATTAGGATTTTGAGCAAATTACCATGCTATTAAGACTCTCAAAATAATCTAAGTGAAGCATGAGAGTTCATATATTTCTTCAAAATAAAACTACCACCATGCTCTAAAAGATATAAGTGAAGCACTAGAGAAAACGACAAACTACTCCGAAAGATATAAGTGAAGATCAATGAGTAGTCGAATAATTATGCAACTATGTGAAGACTCTCTAACATTTAAGAATTTCAGATCTTGGTATTTTATTCAAGCAGCAAGCAAAGCAAAATAAAATGACATTCTAAGAATGGCAAACATCATGTGAAGAAGCAAAAACTTAGGATCAACCGAAACTCACCGATAGTTGTTGAAGAAGAAAGGTGGGATGCCAACCGAGGCATCCCCAAGCTTAGATGCTTGAGACTTCATGAAATATTCTCTTGGGATGCCTTGGGCATCCCCAAGCTTGAGCTTTTGTGTCTCCTTAATTCCTCTCATATCACGGTCTCCCTAAATCTCAAAAGCTTCATCCACACAAAACTCAACAAGGATTCGTGATATAAGTTAGTATAAACCATTGCAAAAACCTTATCATACTCTACTGTAGCAAATCACTAAAATTATTATTCAACATTGCATACTAAATGCCTCTGCATATTTAATAGTCCTATCCTCAAATAGAATCATTAAAGAAGCAAACATATGCAAATAATGCAAACATAACAGCAATCTACCTAAACAGGATAGTCTATAAAGAATGCTGCAACATCCATACTTCCCTAGCTCCAAAACTTATGAAAGAAAATTCCCACTGTAGTAAATTTATCAGAGATTAATATACAAAAGGTTTCAACATTTTATCACATTCTTACTTTTCTAGGGAATTATTGCAACAGCGGTAAACTTTCTGTTTTCAAACAGCAACATGAATACTTGTAACATAGGCATAGTAAAGGCTATCAATGCCACTTTTATTGAAATAAAATATACAAAACATTTTTATAAATAACAGAAAGCAAATCCTAAAAAAATAAATTGACGCTCCAAGCAAAACACATATCACGTGGTGAATAAAAATATAGCTCCAAGTAAAGTTACCGATGAACGAAGACGAAAGAGGGGGTGCCTTCCGGGGCATCCCCAAGCTTTGGCTCTTGTCTATCCTTGAATATTACCTTGGGGTGCCTTGGGAATCCCCAAGCTTAGGATCTTTCCACTCCTTATTCCATAGTCCATTGAATCCTTACCCAAAACTTGAAAACTTCACAACACAAAACTTAACAGAAAACTCGTAAGCTCCGTTAGTATAAGAAAATAAATCACCACTTCAAGGTACTGTAATGAACTCATTATTTATTTATATTGGTGTTAAACCTACTGTATTCCAACTTCTCTATGGTTTATAAACTCTTTTACTAGCCATAGATTCATCAAAATAAGCAAACAACACATAGAAAACAGAATCTGTCAAAAACAGAACAGTCTGTAGTAATCTGGATCAAATGTATACTTCTGGAACTCATAAAATTCTGAAATAAATTGATGGACCTGAGGAATTTATATATTAATCATCTGCAAAAAGAATTAACTAAATAGCACTCTCCAAAAAAATGGCAGCAATTCTCGTGAGCGCTAAAGTTTCTGTTTTTTACAGCAAGATCAACAAGACATTCCCCAAGTCTTCCCAAAGGTTCTACTTGACACAAACACTAATTAAAGACATAAAACCACATATAAACAGAGGCTATATGAATTATTTATTACTAAACAGGATAAAAAAGCAAGGAACAAAAATAAAGTTGGGTTGCCTCCCAACAAGCGCTATCGTTTAATGCCCCTAGCTAGGCATGATGATTTCAATGATGCTCACATAAGGGATAAGAATTGTAAAATAAAGAGAGCATCATGAAGAATATGACTAGCACATTTAAGTCTAACATACTTCCTATGCATAGGGATTTTGTGAGCAAACAACTTGTGGGAATAAGGATCAACTTGCATAGGAAGGTAAAACAAGCATAACTTCAAAACTTTAAGCACATAGAGAGGAAACTTGATATTATTGCAATTCCTACAAGCATGTATTCCTCCCTCATAATAATTTTCAGTAGCATCATGAATGAATTCAACAATATAACCAGCACCTAAAGCATTCTTTTCATGATCTACAAGCATAGAAATTTTATTACTCTGCACATAAGCAAATTTCTTCTTAATCGGAATAGTGGGAGTATATTTAAAGACTTGAATACTATAAATTGTTTCCACATTAAAAGAGTAATGTTCAGAGAAGGGGTAATCATAATCATGACAAGTTTTATAAATATAATCACTACTTTTTATAGCATAAGTATCATCACAATAATCATCATAAGTAGGAGGCATGTTATCATCATTATAAACTTGCATATTAAAACTTGAGAGACTAAAAATATCATCTTCATTAATCATAGCATCCCCAAGCTTAGGACAAACATTAATTGCAGCAAATATATTCTCAAAAACATCATGTTCATCAAACATAGCATCCCCAAGCTTGGGCCTTTTCATATCATAAGCATAATCACTCTCATCATTAATAGTATAGATAGCACCAATAGTATAGCAATTATCATATTCTTCCAAGCAAGTGCCAAAAAGATTTTCAAGATCGTAAGAAGTATCATTATCTTCCACAATTATATTTTCATGAGGCACAATAGTAATAGGAGCAACATTATTTGAGAGAGATATCTTTTTACCTCTCTTCCTTTTTCTTTTCTTCTTCTTCACCACATCATGTGTGGGTTCAATCCTCTTTTTGGAGCTCCTTATTAATGAGATTGGTTGAATAGGAGGCTCCTCCTCGTTACCTGATTCATCATAAGAAATAATAGGAGGATATTGGGAAGTCTCTTCCCTTTCATTAGTATTCTCTGCATCTTCGATTTGTTTTCTTTTCTTTATGTAGTTGGCAATATAAGTATTTTCAATGCAATTCACCGCACAATACATATAAATTTTCTCTAGATCAAAATGAAGAACTTTATCAAGGGCAAATTTTGGAATATCCTTAGTTATACGTTTAATTTCTTCATAACCCAAGAGCAAACTAAGTTCATTATGATGTGCAAGGGAAATCAAGTCATCACAATTTTTGGACACGATACGATCATGAAACAATTTGCATTAGGTACTAAAATGATCACGTTCATTGCAATTTCACAAGTAGAGCTAAGAAAAATTAAATTTTCAACACATTCATCTAGCTCTACTTGCAACAATTTAGTTTCTAAGTACTTATGCCTCTTGCAATATCTATCTTCCCTATTTGGTGTGTACTTACAAACCCAATGCCCTCCACAAAAATTGACATGTTTATAGGAGACATTTTCATCATAACTAGTGCAATCATCATTAGTATCATGGATATTCAAAGAATTCGTACTAACAACATTGCAATCATGCTCATCATTCAAATATTTGGTGCCAAACATTTTATAGATTTCTTCTTCTAACACTTGAGCACAATTTTCCTTTCCATCATACTCACGAAAGATATTAAAAAGATGAAGCGTATGAGACAAACTCAATTCCATTTTTTATAGTTTTATTTTATAAACTAAACTAGTGATAAAACAAGAAACTAAAAGACTCGATTGCAAGATCTAAAGATATACCTTCAAGCACTCACCTCCCCGGCAACGGCGCTAGAAAGAGCTTGATGTCTACTACACAACCTTCTTCTTGTAGACATTGTTGGGCTTCCAAGTGCAGAGGTTTGTAGGACAGTAGCAAATTTCCCTCCAGTGGATGACCTAAGGTTTATCAATCCGTAGGAGGCGTAGGATGAAGATGGTCTCTCTCAAGCAACCCTGCAACCAAATAACAAAGAGTCTCTTGTGTCCCCAACACACCCAATACAATGGTAAATTGTATAGGTGCACTAGTTCCGTGAAGAGATGGTGATACAAGTGGTATATGGATAGTAGATAAAGGTATTTGTAATCTGAAATTATAAAAACAGCAAGGTAATGAATGATAAAAGTGAGCGTAAACGGTATTGCAATGTGTTGAAACAAGGCCACAAACGAAGAGATTGTGGTAGGGTACGAAACCACCTCAAAGTTATTCTTTCCAATCAATCCGTTGGGCTATTCCTATAAGTGTCACAAACAACCCTAGATTTCGTACTAGAATAACACCTTAAGACACAAATCAACCAAAACCCTAATGTCACCTAGATACTCCAATGTCACCTCAAGTACCCGTGGGTATGATTATACGATATGCATCACACAATCTCAGATTCATCTATTCAACCAACACATAGAACCTCGAAAAGTGCCCCAAAGTTTCTAGCGGAGAATCACGACGAAAACATGTGCCAACCCCTATGCATAGGTTCATGGGGGGAACCCGCAAGTTGGTCACCAAAACATACATCAAGTGAATCACGTGATATCCCATTGTCACCACAGATATCCATAGCAAGACATACATCAAGTGTTCTCAATTCTTTAAAGACTTAATGCGATAAGATAACTTCAAAGGGGAAACTCAATCCATTATAAGAGAGTAGAGGGGGGAAGAAACATCATATGATCCAACTATAATAGCAAAGCTTGTGATACATCAAGATCGTATCACCTCAAGAACACGAGAGAGAGAGAGAGAGAGAGAGAGATCAAACACATAGCTACTAGTACATACCCTCAACCCCGAGGGAGAACTACTCCTTCCTCGTCACGGAGAGCACCAGGATGATGAAGATGGCCACCGGAGAGGGATTGCCCCCTTCGGTAGGGCGCCGGAACGGGTCTAGATTGGCTTTCGGTGGCTACGGAGGCTTCTGGCAGCGGAACTCCCGATCTATTGTGCTCACCGGAAGTTTTAGGGTATATGGAGATATATAGGCGGAAGAAGTACGTCAGGGGGGCCACGAGGGGCCCACGAGGGTGGAGGGCGCGCCCAGGGGGGTGGGCACGCCCCTGCCTCGTGGCCTCCTCGCAGGTCTACTGACATGCACTCCAAGTCTTCTGGGCTTCTTTCCTTCCAAAAATAAGTTCCGTGAAGTTTCAGGTCAATTGGACTCCGTTTGATTTTCCTTTTCTTCGAAACCCTAAAACAGGGTAAAAACAGAAACTGGCACTGGGCTCTGGGTTAATAGGTTAGTCCCAAAAATGATATAAAAGTGTATAATAAAGCCCATAAACATTCAAAACAGTAGATAATATAGCATGGAGCAATCAAAAATTATAGATACGTTGGAGACGTGTCAGTGTATCTCTTCATGTGCATTCAAGGAAGATGTATAAGCTTCTCCATTTGTCTTTTCTGGGCTGGATAAAGAGGGTGGAGCAGATCCAGTGTCCGGCTTCACTGCCCAAAAACCCAGCTATCCCACTTCTGACGAAGATGCTGGTTCCAGCGCCTTAGAAGGCGCTGCAGAAGAAGGCCAAGAAGAAGGGCCAGGAGACAAGAAGCGGCCTCCGCCATAAAGGCACTTCGGACGCAACATTCGAAAATGCCAAATCCCACTCCTCCCCCGCTGAGAACGACGACAAGGAGGAGGAATGCAATTCTCCCCCCGAGGGTTAAGGAAGAAAAGGGCGGCTTCCATGGATCTGGAGGCAGAGGCATCCAAGAAAGGGAGGGTCTCCCTTGCGAACAATTCCGAATCAGACACCGATAGCAGCCCTGAGTGGCGTCCCAGGGAGAAGCCCTTGGCCGGATCATAAGTACTCAAAGGCACTTACACACATATATATCCAGCTCCTTTACTTCGTGGCTTTAACATGTTGAATCATGCACTACAGTCTGGCTCTTGTCCACCTCCAGCGATCCTCATCTTTGGGGAATTTGCTGGATCCAAAGGTGATGGATAGTGGGTCGCCTCCGCTGGCCTCCTCCCCAAAGACTATGGACGACGCTGAAGTGTTGTCCTGAAGGACCGTCCTAGGCCAGGGAGAGGTACATGAGGCCATCAAGGTGGTGCCAGAGGGAGATACCTCAGCCGCCGAACACATGAGGGAGCAGACCCCCTGGAAACTGGCGATGTGGGCCATACCCAATTTGGCCCCCAGCCGAATACTATTCCGAAGGCCCATACGGCTCCAGAGTTAGGTAAGCAGCCTCCTTCAAAAGAAGGAGGTGCACCTATTACGCTGATGACCTCTATACATCCAGAGGCACCGGATACTCTACTGGAAGCTCTTCAAGGTGCTTCCACCATTGTAGAAGAACACCGTATCCTTATGGGTACGGTGGTTGAGAGGGTTCAGTCTGCTAAGAGCGGACTGACCGAAGCCTGCGCCAGCCTTCTAACAGGCTTTGAGGTATGTGATGTAATTATGCAAAAAGATTGCCATAGTACAGACAGTAGCCCCTGAGACTCTGTCCGGTGTTTGAAAAGAAAGGCCAGACAGAGGATCGAATAATTTTCATAGGAGACTAATCATATATGTCTATGTGAATAAGTAGGCGTCGATGTTGGCTGCGACTTTCTGCCGAAGTTTCCAAACTGAAATAGAGTCTGGAGTAGGCCTATGAAGAGCTCGGCCATGTCAAAAAACAATTAGAGGACAAGAAAGGTATGCAATGGCCTATTCAGATCTAAAATGACATGAATTGTTTGTGTTGATCATGTTATTATGATGTTTCATAGGAGCTACGGCCGAGGTGGAGTCCCTCAAGAACGCACTGGCCGAGGCTCAGAAGAAAGCGGAGAAGGAACAAGCCGCCCGCAAAAAACATGAGTTAAGGGTCGGGGAGGTTCAGCAGGAGTGCAAGGATGCCATAAAGAAATGCGAGTCCTTGGAGCGCAAGATTGCGGACCAAGAGTACGAACTTGCTAAGGCCCGCCAAAGCGCACAAGAGTCCCGGGTTGAAGCCCAGGGCGCCCTCTGGGAAATCCAGGAGGTCAAGCAGATTATGGCGAGTAAGGCCTTTATTATGCAGATTAAATTTGTGAAGAAAAGGTACCTCTTACTGACCCGGATTTGAGTTCTCCAGGAGCGTTTTTCGAATCTGCCTCGCCGTGTTGCTGATGCTGTAGAGTTCTTCCGAGCCGAAGAGGGGAGCTCAACGGAGAAGTTGTTCTGTTCGCAATACCTTGCGCCAGAGCATCCGGTGGCCCTTAGCGATCAGCTGAAACAACTGACCGAACTGCATAAGGTGGCCGGATTGGCCATGAAGGATTTGATAATCCGTCTATGGCCTGCCGAAGCCATACCCAGCAGCCACTTCGGGCTCATGAAGTGGCTGGTCGATGCCTGCCCTCGGCTTGCTGCCATAAAGCGGTCAGTCTGTATTGAAGGTGCGTGGATGGCTTCGCCCGTGTCAAGGTACAGTGGGCAAATATGGATGCCGTCAAGCTTGCGACCGAGGGACCGCTTGTGGGCAAAGAGCACTGCACGCCCGAGCGGTATTTTGATGATGTCCTGGAAGGATCCCACATTGTAGAGGGCCAGTGTGCGAAGGATATTATCTTTGAATGAATGTATTCGTGTTATTCAGCCCTGTATTATGGAACGAAGCCTATGTGTAATATATTGTTTGTTTTTTGGAAAATATTTCCTCCTATGTGGCTGTTTTATTAAATCTGAGAGTTGGCCAGTCGTCGGCTTCAGCCCCCACGTAGGTAGTACGGGGGTTTTCAGGTTGGAACCTAAGCACACTTGACCCAAGAGTTTGGTCCTTGAAGGAGGTGTTTAGTGCAATGAACTAGGCAATCGGACTATGTGTCTTTATCACCCTCACTTAGCCATAGGAGTTTGACAATAGGAGTGTAGGTGTAGCCCCTAGTTAGTATTTGTTTATCCGGACTAGGGCGCTGTAGACACCTGATCGGGTGGAGGCCGATCCGTCGCTTGATGCGGAAACAATCGCAAGAGATTTATGTTTAGCCACCGAATAGTTGACCAGCTCTCGCCGCATCATGACAGTCAATTTTCAGCTTTCTCTACTGAGGTGTTTATCCGGATGAACCAGAAACACAATCGTAGTAGTTCTCCCTTTACTACCCTAGCCGATAAGACGAAACATAAGGTAGCAAGCACAGGAGCCGGGAAACCCAACTAGTGACCAAAGACATGATTTGGAGCCGATGCATATAATGCTATATTCGGGGCGCCAAATTATACTGTAAGAAGTGTTCGGACTTGTTGCAAACATATGGAGCGCAATGGAGCCCCTAGCGAGTTAAGTCATACCAAAGTGTACGGGTGCAATCAATTAAAATAGTGAAATATAATGAAGGAGTAAGCCAGTGCCACAGATGTTGGGCCGCAAACTATTTCCATTATAATCTGATTGATACGTCAAAGCGTATTTGTACAAATAATGCGATAAGCGACAGGGCTATTTAACATGCCGAGACCAAGTGGAAGCTGCGTGCGGGTCCTGAAAACAGGCAAAGTGATCGTCAAGAAGATCATCTAGATATCATGCCACACGTCTATGCTGCTTGCCTCCTTGGTATGTTTATCCTTCGAAAGGATCAATGATCAGGCCGTCATGAGGGGCCTGAGGAAAAGA
Source organism: Triticum dicoccoides (assembly GCF_002162155.2). Taxonomy (NCBI): domain Eukaryota; kingdom Viridiplantae; phylum Streptophyta; class Magnoliopsida; order Poales; family Poaceae; genus Triticum; species Triticum dicoccoides. Next base: position 567,549,774 of record NC_041382.1, on the reverse strand, counting down.
AACCTGAAAGGGATAGAAACAAAAGGGAAGGTATGAGTTCCCCTATAAGGTCGAGTTGTATTGTGGACCATGATCAAGTTATGCCTCCGTCTTTGCCCATGGTATTTTTAGTGCGTAGTTATGTACGCGCGGTATGTACGCCGTAGTTCGGTCGGGACTGAGACAGAGGCCGAATTGCTAGTCGAACTCCTGACGAGCAGGACTGTCATGCTGCGGAGTAATCCGGACTCGTTTAGTAGTGTCCGGGGGCTTGGCCGCTGAATTGATGTTCTGCTTGATAAGGCCGCCATGTACTTCTGCTGCCAGGGCCATGGTGTGCTCCTCGGTATGACAGGAGCGTTCCATGTTTCCGTTGACTGTTATGACACCGCGTGGTTTGGGCATCTTGAGTTTGAGATAGGCATAGTGTGGCACTGCATTGAAGCAAGCAAATGTGGTTTGTCCGAGCAGTGCGTGATAGCCACTGTGGAAGGGGACGATTTCGAGGATCAAGTCTTCGCTTCGGAAGTTGTCCGGTGATCCAAAGACGATCTCCAATGTGATTGAGCCTGTGCAACGGGCCTCTACACCTGGTATTACTCCTTTAAAGGTAGTTTTTGTGGGCTTGATCCTTGACGGATCGATGCCCATCTTGCGGACTGTGTCCTGATAGAGCAGGTTAAGGCTGCTGCCACCGTCCATGAGGACTCGCGTGATGTGTAATCCATCAATGATTGGGTCGAGGACCAGTGCAGCTGAGCCACCGTGATGAATATTGGTCGGATGGTCCCTGCGATCGAAGATGGCCATGAATTGAATTTTGGGGTGACTGGTTCTATCGCATAAACGTCCCTGAGTGCGCGTTTGCGCTCCCTCTTGGGGATATGAGTAACACATATCATGTTCACCGTTTTGACTTGGGGGGGATTTCTTCTATCCCCCTGTGTTCGGTGGACGGGGCTCCTCGTCTTCGTCCTCACTTGGCGACCCCTTCGCCTTATTCTCGGTATTTAACTTACTGGCCCGTTTAAAGACCCAATAGCTTGTGTTGGTATGATTGGCGGGTTTATCGGGGGTTCCATGGATCTGACATGGTCGATCGAGTATTTGGTCCAAGCTGGATGAGCCCAGATTACTTATTTTAAATGGCTTCTTCTGCTGACCGGACTAGGAGCCACTGAATCCAGCATTGACCACCGTGTAATCGGTATTGTCACCGTTGTTTCGACGCTTGTGCCTGTTGCGTCAAGGCTTGCCATTGCTATTTCTGGCTTCAGAGGGGCCAGGTTCGCATGCACTGTTGCTGCTACGGGCTAGCCAGCTATCTTCACCCGCGCAAAAGCAGCTCACAAGTGCCGTGAGGGCTGCCATGGACTTCGACTTTTCTTGGCCAAGGTGTCGGGCGAGCCATTCGTTGCCAATGCTATGCTTAAAGGCCGCTAGGGCTTCGGCATCCCGGCAGTCGACGATCTGGTTCTTTTTGGTTAGGAACCTAGTCCAGAATTTCCTGGCCGACTCTCTGGGCTGTTAAACTATGTGACTTAGGTCATCGGCATCCGGAGGTCGGACGTATGTACCCTAGAAGTTGTCACGGAAGGCGTCTTCCAAGTCCTCCCAGCTGCCAATGGAGTTTTCTAGCAGGCTGTTTAACCAGTGCTGAGCTAGTCCTTTGAGCTTTAGTGGGAGGTATTTGATGTCATGAAGATCATCACCGCGAGCCATATGAATATGGAGAAGAAAGTCCTTAATCCATACTGCAGGATCTGTTGTTCCATGATGACCCACAAGTATAGGGGATCTATCGTAGTCCTTTCGATAAGTAAGAGTGTCAAACCCAACGAGGAGCAGAAGGAATGATAAGCGGTTTTCAGCAAGGTATTCTCTGCAAGCACTGAAATTATAGGTAATAGTAAGTTTTGTGATAAGATAATTTGTAATGAGCAACAAGTAGCAAAAGTAAATAAAGTGCAGCAAGGTGGCCCAATCCTTTTTGTAGCAAAGGACAAGCCTGGACAAATTCTTATATAGAGAAAAGCGCTCCCGAGGACACATGGGAATTATCGTCAAGCTAGGTTTCATCACGATCATATGATTCGTGTTCGGTACTTTAATAATCTGATATGTGGGTGGACAGGTGCTTGGGTGCTGTCTCATACGTCTCCGTCGTATCTATAATTTTTGATTGTTCCATGCCAATATTCTACAACTTCCATATACTTTTGGCAACTTTTTATACTATTTTTGGGACTAACATATTGATCCACTGCCCAGTGCTAGTTCCTGTTTGTTGCATGTTTTTTGTTTCGCAGAATATCCATATCAAATGGAGTCCAAACGGAATAAAAACCGACGGAGATTTTTTTGGAATATATATGATTTTTGGGAAGAAAAATCCACGCGAGACGATGCTCGAGGGGCCCACGAGGGAGGGGGCGCGCCCCAGGGGGGCAAGCACGCCCCTGACCCTCGTGGCCACCCCGTAAGGCGGTTGATTCCCTTCTTTAGCCGCAAGAAAGCTAATATCCAGATAGATATCGTGTTGAAATTTCAGCCCAATCGGAGTTACGGATCTCTGGGAATATAAGAAACGGTGAAAGGGAAGAATGTGGCAACGCAGAAACAGAGAGAGACAGAGAGACAGATCCAATCTCGGAGGGGATCTCGCCCCACCCATGCCATGGAGGCCAAGGACCAGATGGAAAACCCTTCTCCCATCTAGGGAGGAGGTCAAGGAAGAAGAAGATGAAGGGGCCCTCTCTCCCTCTCGCTTCCGGTGGCACCGGAGTGCCACCGGGGGCCATCATCATCACCGCGATCTACACCCACACCTCTGCCATCTTCACCAACATATCCATCACCTTCCCCCCTCTACCTACATTGGTCCACTCTCCCGCAACCCGCTGTACCCTCTACTTGAACATGGTGCTTTATGCTTCATATTATTATCCAATGATGTGTTGCCATCCTATGATGTCTAAGTAGATTTTCGTTGTCCTATCGATGGTTGATGAATTGCTATGATTGATTTAATTTGCTTGTGGCTATGTTGCTATCCTTTGGTGCCCATCATATGATTGCACGCGTGGATCACACCCTAGGGTTAGTTGTATGTTGATAGGACTATGTATTGGAGGGCAAGAGTGACAGAAGCTTCAACCTAGCATAGAAATTGATGCATACGGGATTGAAGGGGGACCAATATATATTAATGCTATGGTTGGGTTTTACCTTAATGAACATTAGTAGTTGCGGATGCTTGCTAATAGTTCCAATCATAAGTGCATAGAATTCGAAGTTAGGGATGACATGCTAGCAGTGGCCTCTCCCACATAATACTTGCTATCGGTCTAGTAAAGTAGTCAATTGCTTAGGGGCAATTTCGCAACTCCTACCACCACTTTTCCACACTCGCTATATTTACTTTATTGTTTCTTTACTTAAACAGCCCCTACTTTTTATTTACGTACTCTTTATTATCTTGCAAACCTATCCTACAACACCTACAAACACTACGAAAAAAAGACACATCCGTGACATTTTGGGCCGAACGAATTTTTTTCTGTCATACATATGACACTTCTATGACGATAATTGTGACAAAACCCGGTATCATCATAGATGTGGTGGGCTCCTACTTCTATGACAAAAAATCATGACAGAAAATGGGCTTTTCATCCTGGGCGGGCCGGAGACGCAGCTGCATGACATTCTTTGGGCCGTCCATGACGGAAAGAACTGTGGTAGAAGCGAGGGGGAGGAAAATTTTGGGGAGTTCCCGATTGCGGTGGGAGGTCGGGGGTCGAGCGATGCGCGTTTCTCTCGTACACGTACACGCGTGTGTGCGAGGCGTTGGCTCTAACTGAACCCGAGCGATGCGTTGGGCTCTAACTGAACCCGAGCGATTGCATTGAAGGCTACGCGTTACTGAACCCGAGCGATCGATCGATGGCTGTTAACTGAACCTGATCGAGCGATTCCTTCGCTAGTGCCTCTGGGATGAACAGTGAGCGTTGCGGGGGGTTTGGATGAACAGTGACCGGTGGCCTTGCCTCTGGATGAACAGGACCCCGTGGTGTGGTGGAGGGCTGGATGAATAGTAGACGATGGAGGGGTGCCTGTGGAGGGGTGGTTGAACAGGACCCCGTGGTGTGGAGGCTGGATGAACAGTAGACGGTGGAGGGGTGGTTGAACAGTAGCTGGTGGAGTAGCGCGCGGTGGAGGCTGGATGAACAGGAGCCCGTGGAGGTTGGAGGAGGTCGACGGTAGCCCGTGGAGGCTGGAGGAGGTCGACAGTGGAGATGAACAGTATCCCGTGGAGGCCCATTTTGTGGTACGCCACACCCCTCCCGATGAACAGGACCCCCGTTTCGATCGTAGGAGGTCCGTTTCGTCCGTTTTGCGGTACGCCACACCCCTCCCGATCCACAGGACCCCTGTTTCGCCTGTAGGAGGTCCGTTTCCTCTGTTTTGCGGTACGCCACACCCCTCCCGATCAACAGGACCCCCGTTTCGACCGTAGGAGGTCCGTTTCCTCTGTTCTGCGGTACGCCAGGCCTTGTTTCCATCGCCTGTTCCGTCCAAGCCCTCCCGATGAACACGACCATGCATTCTGTTCCGACCCAGCCGATTGGCTCCCACGCGTTCCGTTGCCTCCCGATGAGCACGACACATTCTGTTGCCTCCTGATGAACACGACGCATTCCGTTGCCTCCCCATGAACACGACGACGATGCTGTTTCTCCGTTCCGACCCAGCCATGTACATGAGCCCTGGCCGTACGTATGCGCGAGTAGGCATTCGAGACCCTTCCTGTATGTACGTACGTGGCCGTATTTTCTTTCTTTCACCCTGGCCGCTGTACATACGTGTACATGCTACGTGCGTGCCTCTACTACGACACGTACGCGCCTCTACTACAACACGTGCACGCCTCTACATCGACCAGTATATATGTACGTACATGTTCGCGACCAGAATGACAATGCTACTTACGCTTCGACCAAGCGGGTCCCGACTGTCAGGCACTTCCTTGTGTGCGAAGATGTAGCTGGTGGGTCCCAACAATCAGGGGGCGAATCGTTTTGTTTTTTGCCCGGATGCACTTCCTTGCGTGCGAAGGTGTAGCTGGTGGGTCCCAGCAGTCAGGGGGAAACATTTTTTTTCGTGAAATACGGTGGCCCGTCCGGTGGGTCCCCGCTGTCAGGTGGAGGAATAATTATTTTGCACGTAATAAGGAGGCACTTCCTTGCTGCGGCCGTGGACCCAGCTGTCAGCCTCTCCACATACAGTCCACGTCCAATGGAAGCCGTTCCTTGACCACGTTGACCACGCCGCACCGAGAGCACCAGGGCGGTGGACGACGGCGAGGCCTAGGAAGGGGACGACGCGGAGCTGGGGAAGACGCGGCAGTGGATGCCCACACATATAGGAGTATGCGGGTTCACTAGTTCGCTGCGGTGTGAGGCTGCCGTCGTCGCAGAATAATAGGGGGTGTGGGTGAGTAGAGGGATGGCCTGGCCAGCGGTGGGAGTAGTAGGGGCGGTGAGGCCTCCGCCGCATCGCAGCCGACCATGGGAGGCAGGAGCACGAGGCACGACCAGCGCTGGTTTGGGCGGCTGGAGCAAGAAGACCAGAGGTTGAAGAAGCACTACGGCCGTTGGATGGACATTGTATGGTCACTGGAGCTATAATCGTGCATATATTGACTAAGTTGACAAAGCCCTCCGTCCCCATCAACTTAGTAGGCCCACAAGTCAGCCTGCCACTATACCGGGTCCCAGCTAACAGGGGGAGTATTCATTTTTTTGTGTGTAATAAGGAGGCACTTCCTTGTGTGTGAAGATATAGCTGGTGGGTCTGAGCTGTCAGCGGCGGTAATGTTCTTTTCGCGAAATACAGAGGACCTTTCGGTGGGTCCCTGATGTTAGGTGGAGGAATCATTATTTTGCGCGTAATAAGGAGGCATTTCCTTGCGTGCGGCCGTGGACCCAGCTGTCGGCCTCTCCACGTATAGTCCACTTCAGATGCATGTCGATCATTGACCATGTTGACCAGGCCGCGCCGAGAGCACCAGGGCGGTGGACGACAGCGAGGCCTAGGAAGGGAATGACATGGAGGCACGGAAGACTCGGTAGTTGTTTCCCACGCGGAGGGAAGTACGACTGTATGAGGGTTTACTGGTTCGTCTGCCGTCGCCGGAGAATAATAACAGGTGTGGGTGAGTAGAGGGATGGCTAGGCCAGCGATGGGAGTACGGTGGGGCGCTGAGGCCTATGCGGCAGCACAGCCGGCCGCGGGGAGGAGGGAGCAGGCAGTCCTCCCGCCGACGCTTGTTTGAGCGGCTGGAGCAGGAAGAGCAGATATTGAAGAAGCACGACGGCCGTTCGATGGACATCCAACAGTCACTACATGTGCGTCAACCTTTTTTTTAGGAAAGCCTCAAATCTGTGGAAAACATCATACATCCCATTTGCTAATTCTTATGGTTTTTTTGGAGCCCATATTCTTTTTGTTAGCATTACAGCCCATATTGTGGCCACGGTTAAAAAATTATACGAAATTTTGCATATTTCGGTGCGGTCCGAACTGTTTTTAATCCCGAAATTTCGACTCACATTCAAACTGATTTCAAAAATAAATGTATATCAATATAAAATCCAACAGATTCTCCACGCATAAAAATTAATGTAATTTAAAATCTCGAAATGAAAAAAAAAGATATTTGAAACTAATTGCCGGTTTGATGTGTTTTAAAAATGTATGGCCCATTTCTCATTACTGATGTGCCATTTTCTCGGCCAGCCGAATGAAAGCTCTCCTCGTATTGAAAGATTTGCAGCCCAATAGGCCTGACAAAGCGACTTACTTGGCAAATCACAAAAAAACTGGGCTGTGGCTGTGGACCCAGCTGTCAGCCTCTCCACATACAGTACTCTTCCGATGGAAGTCATTCCTTGATCATGTTGACCACGCCGCGCGGAGAGCACCATGGCGGTGGACGACGGCGAGGCCTAGGAAGGGGACGACGCGGAGCCGGGGAAGACGCGACAGTGGAAGCCCGCACGGAGAGGAGTACGAGGGTTCACTGGTTCGATTGTGGTGTGAGGCTGCCGTCGCCGTAGGGCCTGGCCAGTGGTGGGAATAATAGGGGGCGGTGAGGCCTCCGCGGCAGCACAGCCGGCCATGGGAGGCAGGAGCATGCAGCACGACCGGTGCTGCTTTGGGCGGCTGGAGCAAGAAGACCAGAGGTTGAAGAAGCACTACGGCCGTTCGATGGACATCATACGGTCACTTGAGCTAGAATCGTTCATATTGACTAAGTTGACAAAGCCCTCCGTCCCCGTCAACTTAGTAGGCCCACAAGTCAGCCTCCCACAATGGTGGGTCCTTGCATGCGAAGATATAGCTGCTGAGTACGACATGTCAGCAGGGGGGGGGGGGTGGAACGTTTTTTCACGAAATACAAAGGCCCTTCCGGTGGGTCCCAGCTGCCAGGTGGAGGAATCATTATTTTGCGCATACAGTCCACGACCAATGGATGTCGTTCGTTGACCATGTTGACCAGGCCGCGCCGAGAGCACCATGGCGGTGGACGATAGCGAGGCCTAGGAAGGGAACAACAAGGAGCCGGGGAAGACTCGACAATGGTTGCCCACGCGGTGGGGAGTACGAGGGTTTACTGGTCCGGCTGCCGTCGCCATAAAATAACAGGAGGTGTGGGTGAGTAGAGGAATGGCCTGACCAGCAATGAAGTAGGGTGGGCGGTGCAGCCTGTGCGGCAGAACAGCCGGCCATGGGAGGCGGGAGCAGGCAGTCCCACCGGAGCTGGTTTGGGCAGCTGGAGCAAGAAGATCAGATATTGAAGAAGCAGCATGGCCGTTGGATTAACATCCAATGGTCACTGCTGCTAGAATCGTTTGTGGACTAAGTTGACAAAGCCAAAGTACACGTCAACCTAGTAGACCCACAAGTCAGCCTCCAAATCTGTCCCAAACAGCATACAGCCCGAAATTTCTAGTCAGATTCAAATTAATTTTAAATCTAAAAATACCTTAATTTAAATTCAATGAAATTTTACCCTCACAAAAACAATGAAATTTAAAATATCAAAATCCGGAAGAAAACAATATTTTGGAACTAATTGCCTGTTTGCTGTATTTTTTCATTTTACAGCCCATTTATTATTACTTATAGCCATTTCTTATTACTTATAGCCCATTTTCTGGGCAAAATGCATCCCTCCTTGTCTTGAAAGATTTCCGGCCTAGCAGGGCGTAGAAAAGCAAGTAGGCCTACGTTGGTTATTCTGCAAAAAACAAAATAGCTGGCTAGCCATTTTCAGAAAGGAAAAAACAAACTGGGCTGGTCATGTGCTAAACATATGAAATAAAATCCTGGGCTAGACGGGCCACGGGTCTCGTACAACCCAGTTGATACCCTTCTCCGTCCTGAAAAAACAAAATTACTGCGCGCGCTGCTGGGTCCCTACTGTCATCCTCACCATGTACAATCATCTCCTTATTCCTCTCGGTTGTTGACCATGTTGACAACACCAGAGGGCAGCGCTGCGGCGAGCGAACCAAGGCGGAGGACGATGGTGAGGCCTCGGACGGGAACGAACATGAGCCGGGAAGATCACAGCCAGCCGTGGGAGGCGGGAGCAGGCGGTCCCGCCGGCGCTGGTTTGCTTTGGCGGCTCAAGGAAGAAGAGACTGAAGAAACGCGATAGACGTTGAATGTCAATCCAACGGTCAAGGTTGGCACAATCGTTTGTTGACTAAGCAGACACCAAGTAGCATACTTTTTTTATATAGAAATAAAATCAAAGACTTGGGAAGGCGTACAGAACAAGCTAGTGTACCAGTAAAGAGACATTGTCGAGTTTTAGAAAAAAGAAAGACGTGCTCCTGTAGCTGGTTCGAATCCAAACCTAGACTATGACTATCTATGCTACTCTATAAGTAATGAAACTGACATATCCAACGTTCGCTTCTCCTCTTCTCTACTTACTCTGCCTAGCATCAGAAGCTCTGGCCGTAGCAACCATGTCCGCTGGCTGCTCGTCCACCTGCTCTTCAGCAGGCAACAACCAAATATGCGCCAAGTCGCCACCCGTACCATCGCCTATGGGTCTCATCACACCCCCGCCGGCACACGCACCGCAGCCGATTGCTCATCGCAACTGTAGCGACCAGACCTCAAACAGTCTGATCTCTGTGCTCCAGTGTCATCCCTGGATCAGTAATGCTGACACCACACAGTACTCGGAGGATTTATAGCAGAGTAGCAATCACACACTTATTACATCGAGTGTCTCAAAAGAGAACTTATTACAATAAATATGGCTTAAGGCCATCTAATAACTATAACAGCGGAAGGCTTGGAAGATAAGTGAGTCCATCAACCCCAACGGCATCACTGAGTATAGAACCACGACCTAAAAACTCCTTAATCGTCGTCTAAAAAGTCTGCAACATTAACGTTGCAGCCCAAAAACGGGTCAGCACATGGAATATGCTGGCAAGGTAACACATAGAGAGTAATGGAATGAAATAGCTATACTATATGCATATTTGGCTGGTGGAAAGCTCTATGGTTACAGTTTTGCGTAAAGCCAATTTTTCCCTACTCCAAAGGAATAAATTTAATTACTATCATGGTGGTTGTTAAACATTGAGAATGGTTGACAGCATTCTCAATACCAATTAAGCATCATCATTAAACATAACCCAACAAAATTAAATTTAGAGTAACATGTTGAGATTCACATGAAAATCCAGGTACTAGATACTCAAGATGTCCATAACCGGGGACACGGCTAACCATGATTAGTTTATTACACTCTGCAGAGGTGTTCTCCACAAGACTCGATCGCCTCCGTTTGTTTTCTCGCACTACATGGTGTTTGAGAAGACGGATGACCGAGACATAGTCTTTCAGAAGCGCTAGTACCTTACGATCGGGTAGACCGTACCACCTACATCCCCTACATCTGCTAGTCTACCACTGTAAGAGTTCGCACAACTTAGTCAACTATGCTAGAGCCCATAATAGCTTGTGGCTGCACACGGAAGTTTCTAGTATAAATAGTCTCATGATCCCTTTGAGCCTGGGTGGCTGTCCAAAAGAAAATAGGCAAGTCCTGGAATACCCAGGTGCCTCAATCCACCCAGATGTGTGTTCAAGTTGCCACCTTAGATAAACCATTAATTAACAATCTCATATCTGTCATGGATTTCACTCACCCAATCCACGTCTACTAGCATAGCATGGCATGATAAGCAAACGTAGAAGTAACTCCCAAAGGTTTGATAATAAATAGGTAATAGGTACTACCTCATCTACTTCCCATCCCACAATTTAATTAGATCCTAATCATGCAATGTGTGAGGTTTGATCTAATGCAATAAAACTGGGTAGCAGAAAAGGTATGATCAAAGTGTTACTTGCCTTGCTGATGATCCGGGAAACCTAGCGATTCGAAGTAACAAGCGGCGCACTCCGGATACTCTATCGCAAACAACAAACGAGCATACAATAAGTACTCATCTAATGCACATGCAAAACTCAAATAAGAGATTTAACCAGAAGGTTCAACTTAAGAACTCCGGTTGGCAAAAAGAATCAAATCGAACAAAGCAACGAAAGTCAAACGGCGAAAGAAAACAACTTCGTTCTAGTAATTTGGATCTAGGATAAATTTTACAGTAGTAAAATCTTGTTTAAGTTGGTTAAATGGATAGAGGGTTTCGAGACGAAACTCTAGGCGCTTGAATCGCCTGATTCCGATAAACGAGCGAAAAGTTATACTAAAACGAAAATCGGATCAGGAATCGCGATCAGAAAAATCATGGAAAATCCGAGAAAAAGAAAAACAACGAACGGATTAACGAACGAACATTCGTTATCCAGATCTAAACGATGAACGTGTTCATTTAAACGAACAAACGAGCGAACGCTCGCTATTTAACCTAAACCGAAAAAAACGATCTGATAAAAAAACCAAAAATAAAAAAAAACCGAAAAAACAGACGGAAAACCGATCGGTTTTCAAAAAAAAAAC
>NC_041382.1:567523668-567538639 GCF_002162155.2 Triticum dicoccoides | reverse complement strand
GGGTGCGGGGCTGGGGCGGGGCGCGGGGCTAGGGTTCCCCCCCAGGTGGGCCGGCTTATAAAGCCCCTACGGGCCGGGAGTCCTAGTCGGACACGGCCCGTAGGTCGGTTCCCTTTTTTTAAAATAATTATGCTCGGAAGAAAAATAAAAAGAAATACTAAACCGACTCCAAAAATCCCGAAATAAATTTTCCCGGGCTTCTAAAATCAAGCCCGACAAAGTGAACATTTATTTGGGCCCTAAAAGCAATTTCGAAAAACGCATTTTTTCCTAAATTCAAATAAAACACTGAAAAAACTCCGTAATAAAATCTTATTTGATTTTATTATTAAATCCTCAATATTTCTTTATTTTGGGAAAATCATTTTATTCCCTCTCTCATAATTTTGTAATAGAAATAATTGATGATAAAATAAATAAAATCAAATGATCCTATTCTCAAAATTTGAGAAAACGCAAGCATCCGCAACTACAACAAAAGTATAGAATGGGGGAGCTCCCACCCCCACCCCGGCGATCTCCACCCCCTTCCGGCGATCTCCTCCACTAGCCACTAAATTCTAGTTCCCTTCCAGTGGATCTCTTCGGCGCTCCGAGATCTACACGTTAATACCCATCTTCAATGGGTTCCATGGAGGGTTCCACCCTTGGCTTGGACTTCTCCAAGGGTTTGGCTTTTGCGGAGAAGGTTTTCCAATCTACGGGCTTTTCGGTACACCCCATGGAGGACTCAAACATCTTCACCATGGTGGTTTTGTTTGGACGCCACAATTTTCGTTTGAACGAAGATTCTGTGGCTGCGGCTCTAGAAGCAGCTATTGGGGGTTAGGGCATTGATTTCATGGTGTTTCTGATAAAGGATAAGGTATTTGGATTCCATGTCTCTTGCAAGGTTGTTGCCATGATTATTCTTCGCCTTCGGTCTTTTTCTTGCGATCAATTCAAATGTTACTTTCATCTGTGGAGTAATGGTGGTCCTAATTGGAGTCATGAGTTCAAGATCTGGAATTTGGAGTGTGATGCTGAGTGGATCCTAGTGAGTCCCTCAAAGAGACGTGCTGCACTTGGGGTTTTAGCCCTGCGTTCTAAGCCATCTAAGTCTTCTTTCAAATCTGCTCATTCAATTGGCAAGAAGCTTTCATTTGCAGTTTTTCAGAACTATGGTGCTTGCCAGGACTATCATTATCCAGCTACGAAAAGTTGCATTCGTGATGTCGAATAGGCGGGTTACTCAATTTCTTCTCATGAGCGGGTTATTATTCGTCCAACATTACCGGCGACTCTACGGTGGACGTCGGCGAGGCCATCTATCTCATTTGGTACGGTGCATGATCTTAGGCCCCATGCTGATCGCACGCCACCAATCTCGGGCGGGAATTCTGTTCCTTTGAATGAGGACGTGCCGTGCCATGTTGGGCCTGCTTCCGTGGCCTCGGTGGGCCTTGATCAGCCCTCATCCTCCTCTGAGTTGGGTCGGGCTTCGCCGGTTCCCTCTGGGGAGCAGCTGGATATCCCCTCATCTCAACAAGCCAGGGAAGATTTTGATAATTTAATTTCTGATATGGTCGATGAAATTTCTACGTGTCAGAAGTGCCTTGAGAAGGGTCATTTTGCCTCTGCGTGTACATCTACGCTTTGGTGTATCTCTTGCCTCCGGTCTGGTCACGTCAAAAAAGATTGCAACAAGTTTGCTAGAATCTTGGGGCTCGTATGGCAAGCCAAACCCGTTAACGCTCCATCTCCCGAGGCGCGCTGCGGGAATATCTCACTGACAAATCTTTTACCAAACTTGGACCTCTCTTGTACTTCCGCATTTACGCCGTCGTCTAGTTCCATCAGCCCCGGCCCCAAGACATCATCAGCCTCGCCGCCTGCAACCCCCCCACCTCTTCACTCGCCGTCCTTGGAGGCGGAGCTCCCGGCTCCGATGACCAACTTCCATTTAGATCCCCTGTTGTACGTGCCTGCTGGTCACCACATCGTCGATGGTGGGGAAGATCGTCTGCTGCGAACCGTTGTGACGCCACATATCCCAATTGTGCGCCGTCATGAGGAGTTCATGCTTGCGGAGGTAATGCCTATTCCTCAACTAGATGAGATTGGTGCTGCTAGAGAAGAAGTAGTGCAGTGGTTGCAAGGGCATGGTGTTCATGTTCGGTCAGCTCAGCCTTGGATCCGGTCTGTTGGGCTCTTTGAGCTTCAGGACGCTGCCGTCAGATTTTCTTTGCTGCAATTTCCGCCTCAGCCGCTGGGAAATGACCGATTTGTGCGATTTATGAAGCACGACGAGGGTGAAACTTTTCGTGGAGTTCAGGGTTTTCATCAGGGAGTTCTTATGTTTCTTGGAATTCCGTTGGACCTTCGCAACACTGAATGCATTAGGGCAGCCGTGAATACTTTTGGCAAGTTTCACCACTGGGTCAGTGAGGACCCGTATATGGTTCGCTCTTTGGTTTTTGCTTCATTCCCAGAGGATATCCTTGTGCCACGTGATGTGGTTTTCATGGATTATGCGGCTTATGGTGGTGCTCGGGTTTCTTGGACTACGCCTCTATACATTTTGGGAGCGAACTTTGCTGAGCAGATGCCCCAGGACGAAGATTGGATGCCTCTCAATGGAAATCCGCATCCAGTTCCGGGTGTTCCTTTCCCCGAGTTGCCTCCATTTAACCTTCCTGCCTACCCCGCCTTGGGGTGGAATGCAGTCCCTCCTCCGCCGCCAGAGCCTGTGATCAATGAAGTGGCTGAGGACAATTGGGGGAATTGGCAAGACAATGTTGAGCCTGAACCTGTTCAAGATCAAGAATCAATGGTGGTGGATCTCTCCGCCCAGCCAAGCTCTGCTGCTGACCAGGATCCGCCCGTGATTGTGGTGGAGGATGATCTGTCTGAAGCACCTGTGTTGCCTTTGGTCAATGGAGATGCAGCTAACAATTGGGCCAGTGTTGTCTATCAGCCTCCTGCTGTCAGGGAGGAGATTGCTCTGCCTGCGATTCTTTTTGGGCCTCCTTTGCCCCCGGATATGATTTGGAGGAGGTCTTTTGAGAGCCTTCTGCAAGCTCCTGTAGCTTTCTCTGTACCTAGGCCAGTGCTGCTGCAACCTTTGTCGCCGGTTGTTCTGTCTAAGAGGAGCTGGGATTTGGCTTTCAGCGATTCAGATCTGCCACGCCTTACATGGAGGGAAGAGGAGCCATCTAGGCCAGTTGCCAGGGCGCTTTTTTCTGATCCCGTTGATGTGCAACCTGTGAAGGTTCCCCCTCCTGCTGCGGTTAAAGCTCGCAGGTGGCGGAAGACTTTGGCGCCAACTCCAATTGTTGACACCGCAGTTTGACGCTGCACCAGAAGCTCGGCTCAGCGTGATGGATTCAAGCCCATATTTCAGGAGCTCGCACTACAACCCAAGTGGAAGAAGCCCAAGGCCAAGCCTTTCACGGCCCAGATGCATGAAGAGCCTGCTTCTGATGGAATTCCACCTGCAACCCCTGTCAGTCGACTACAAGAAGTTGGGCGTGATCTTGAGATTGATGCTGCTCTGCTCTCTGTGGATGCACTTATGGTGGATCCACCTGCTGTTGCTTCGCCTAAACATGATGATTAGAGTGTCCCTGGCATGTTGGGTTTCGCAAGCCCTTAACTTTGCTTTATCTTTATTTTTAGGCAGTTTTCTGCTTCTGGAACTTTGGTGTGTATTAATGTTGGGTACGACTAGATTGTGCTCTTTTGTACATGTGGTATTGTGTGCCATGTGGTTTCTGGTCTTTATCTTATGCTATAATGAGTAATATCTGTAGAAACTGGAATGTTCTTTGTTGGAATGTTAGAGGCCTGAATTTTGAAGCTAGACAGAGAGCTGTTAGGCAGAAAATTGAGGAAAGCCAATGCTCAATAGCTTGTCTGCAAGAAACAAAATGCACTTCTTTTGACTCTAGGACAATCAAATCTTTCTGCCCTAAAAGATTTGACTCTTTTGTCTGTTCTCCCTCAATTGGAGCTTCTGGAGGAATTATTGTTGTCTGGAATTCTTCTGTTTTTAGTGGCACTATAATTGAAGTGCAGCAGTTTGCTGTGGTTGTTCAGTTTACTTCCAGGAAGAATAATGAACCTTGGACTCTTGTGGCTGTTTATGGCCCTTGTCAGGGTGAAGCCAGGGACAACTTTGTTAATTGGTTATACAACCTGGTTATACCTATCAATGATCACTGGTTGTTACTTGGCGATTTTAATTTCCTTCGATCTGTGGATAACAGAAACTTACCTGGTGGGGACATAAATGACATGTTCATTTTCAATGAGATCATTGGTCACCTGGGCCTCCTTGAGCTTCCAATCAAAGGCAGATCCGACACATGGTCCAATATGCAGGATACCCCACTTCTTGAGCAGCTGGACTGGTTCTTTACTTCTGTGGATTGGATTTCTGATTACCCCATGACTGAAGTTCTGCCCCTGGCTAGGACTGCATCGGATCATGTGCCTTGTTTAGTCTCCATCAAGACTTCCATTCCAAAATCAAATCTCTTTAGATTTGAAAACTATTGGCTTGAACTTGAGGGTTTCATGGACTGTGTTGAATCCTCTTGGAAGCACCCCTCTCGGAAAACACACATAATTGCTAAAATTGCAGACAAATTTAAATGTTTGAGAATGTGTCTTAAGAGGTGGCAAATGAATGTTTCCAAATTGAGACTATTGATCAGCAAATGCAATCATGTCATTTTCCTTCTTGATGAATTGGAGGAGTGGAGGCCTCTTTTTATTCAGGAGAACAACTTCAGAAGAATTGTCAAAACCCATCTGGAAAAGCTTCTGCACTTATAGTTTTTGTACTGGAAGAAGAGATGCTCTATCCGGTACTTTAAGGTGGGGGGAGAAAACACCAAATTCTTCCATGCTATGGCCACTGAGAGGCATAGGAGGAACTCTATAGCTAGTTTAAGACTACCTGATGGATCTGTAGTCTCTGATCACTCCCACATGGCTGGAATTATCTGGAGTTGTTTTAAGAATAGAATGGGCACCTCTAGAGGGATTGTGATGGATTTTGATTTGTCTTCACTTATCTCACCTGTGTCTGGCCTTGAGGTGCTCACTAGGCCTTTTGAAAAGGAGGAAATGGACAATGTGGTCAAGCATATGCCTGTGGATAAAGCACCTGGTCCTGATGAATTTAATGGCTTGTTTTTTAAGAAATGCTGGCACCTAATTTCTGGGGAATTTTATGAGCTAGCACAGGCTTTTTATGATGGAACTGCTGTCTTGGAAAACATCAACAATTCTTTTATTACTCTCGTGCCCAAAAAACTTTCACCTGAGGCAGTGCGAGACTACAAGCCTATCTCTCTCACTAGTATGGGGCTTAAATTTTTGTCCAAAATGGCTGCAAATAGATTCCAAGCAATGATTATGCAGTGCATCCATAAGAACCAATATGGTTTCATTAAGACCAGAACAATACAGGACTGCCTGGGTTGGACATTTGAATACTTGCACTAATGTCACCAGTCAAAGAGACCTATAGTAATCCTCAAATTGGATTTTGAAAAGGCCTTTGACTCTATTGAGCATGAAGCTATCTTTCAAATTCTCAGATATAAAGGCTTTAATGATAAGTGGATTCTTTGGATGAAACAGCTCCTTGCCACTGGTACTTCTTCTGTTCTGCTCAATGGGGTCCCTGGGAGGAAGTTTGTTTGTAAGAAAGGAGTTAGACAGGGTGACCCTGTATCTCCCCTGCTATTTGTCATAGCTGCTGACCTGCTACAAACAGTGATTAATGATATGTTCAGGAAGGGAATTCTGCATTTACCTATACCTTGCCATGATGCAGATTACCCTGTGATCCAGTATGCTGATGATACTTTGATCATCCTCCCTGCAGACAGGGTTCAACTTCTGGCTCTGAAGGATATGCTAAAGGTGTTCTCTCAGTCCACTGGTCTGGATGTCAGCTATCATAAGTCCTTCATTATTCCAATCAATGTTGACTCTGCTGTAATGGAGGATTTGGCCACTGCTTTTGGTTGCAAAATTGGTAAAATGCCATTTACTTATCTGGGATTACCTGTGGGGATCACAAGACCCAAAATGGTAGACTTCATGCCACTAGTTGACTGTATGGAGAGAAGAATGACTGCCAGTTCTTCTTTCCTTAACCAAGGAGAAAGGCTACAGTTCCTTAACTCTGCTCTATCCTCATTGCCAATATTCTTTATGGGTAGTCTTGCTCTCCCAGCTGGTTTTCTCAAGCAGTTGGAAAGAATCCAAAGATAGTGCTTGTGGAGAAAGCATAGAGATGAGCCTGCTCCATCTCTTGCCGCTTGGCAACTCATATGTAGGCCAAAAAACAAAGGAGGTCTTGGTATTCTTAATATGGGGGTTCAGAATGTGGCTCTCCTTCTCAAGCATGCCAGTAACTTCTTGAACAAACGAAAAATTCCTTGGGTATCCCTAGTTTGGGATTCATATTATTTTGAAAGAATACCCCAGGGAACAAATGATTGTGGCTCCTTTTGGTGGAGGGATATTTGTAAAGTCATGCAGCATTTTAGGGACTGCTCCTGGGTGCAGATCAATGAAGGGGACACTGCTCTCTTTTGGTCTGATAATTGGAACCTTGGCTCTGAAACATCTATTTTGCAGGCAAGATTCCCAAGGCTTTTCTCTTTTGCCAAGGACCCCTGGGTCTCAGTTAAGGAAATTTTCAATACCCAGGATATGCACCAACTTTTCCACCTTCCCTTATCTGCTCAGTCTTTTGATGAGTTAAATCTGATAAAGGATTTAATGGACTCACACAGCAGAGACCCCAGCTCGAAGGATTTTTGGTCCTGGCAGGGCTCTTCCAAGTCTTTCAAGCCTAAGATGTTTTACTCACACACCTTTCAGTCTGAGTCCTTCAATTCTTTGCTCTGTTGGATTTGGAAATCCCCCTATACTCTCAAGATCAAGGTCTTTACTTGGATGCTTATTATGGACAGGTTGAACACCAAGGATATGGTTGAGAGAAGGCACTGGCACATGGAGGATGGAGTCCACTGTAGGCTCTGCCCCTTGCAGGCTAGAGAAACCAGGGATCACTTGTTCTTCAACTGCAATTTCAGTGTAAGGGTCTGGAATTATTTGCAGATTGATTGGTCTACTGGCACCTCCATGATTGAGCTGGTTACTCAGGCAAGGAGAAGTTTTGATAGGCCTTTCTTCTCTGAAGTGGTGTTCATTGCTTGCTGGAATATTTGGATCATCAGAAATGCCAAAGTGTTCAGAAATGAGAGGGCTAGTTTCAATAAATGGAGGTTTGCTTTTAGGCATGATATTAGCCTCATGCAGCATAGAATCAGATCTGCTTACAAGGATGACCTGCTCAAGTGGATCTCTTACCTCCCCCCTTAAGCTACTTTTGTAAGACCCTCTTTTACCTTGTACTCTGGTTACTCCTTGTAATCAACTTGTTGTATCTGTTATTTAATTCAATAAAGTTTTGATCTGCTGTGGGGGTTTTGCCCCACAGTTCATAGTAAAAAAAACAATTGAGAAAACTCAAATATGAAAATAATGAAATCCCCAACTCTATCCGTTGGTCATTGAGTTGCGTAGAATTTCTAGGATCAACCAAAATGCGAATAAAACATGATATGCATTGATGATCTAATGTATAACATTCCAAATTGAAAATTTGGGATGTTACAAACCTACCCCCCTTAAGATGGGTGAGGGTGGTCTTTGAACAAATCTTCCTCTCGCTCCCAGGTGGCTTCATCCTCTGAGTGGTGGCTCCACTGAACTTTGCAAAACTTGATAACCTTGCTGCGAGTAACTCGGTTGGCAAACTCGAGAATCTTGACTGGCTTCTCCTCATAGGTCAAATCGTTATCCAAATGTATAGTTTCCAAAGGCACTGTATCTCTCAATGGTATGTCAGCCATCTCCGCGTGACACTTCTTCAGCTGAGAAACGTGGAACACATCATGAACTCCTAACAATCCTTCGGGCAATTCCAACTTGTAGGCCACTTCCCCCATACATTCCAAAACTCGATATGGTCCTACAAATCGTGGTGCTAACTTCCCTTTAACTCCAAAATGCTTTGGTCCCCGAAGTGGAGATACTCGAAGATAAGCTCTATCTCCAACTTCGTAAACTGTCTCCTTGTGTTTAGAATCTGCATAACTTTTCTATCTGGACTGGGCTACCTTGAGCCTATCATGAATCAGCTTCACCTTCTGTTCAGACTCTTTAATCAAGTCAGGACCAAACAACCGACGGTCTCCAACTTCGTCCCATGACAACGGTGTCCTGCACCTCCTTCCGTACAAGGCTTCGAAAGGGGCCATCTTTAAACTGGTTTGGTAACTGTTGTTGTAAGAGAACTCTGCATATGGAAAATTATCGTCCCAACTAGATCCATAATCTAGCGCACAAGCTCTCAGCATATCCTCCAAAATCTGATTTACCCTCTCGGTCTGTCCATCTGTCTGTGGATGAAAAACTGTACTGAATTCTAGCCTGGTACCCAAAGTTTCATGCAACTGCTTCCAGAACTTTGAGGTAAACTGGGTTCCTCTATCTGATACGATACTCCTTGGAACTCCATGCAGACATACGATCCTGGTCATGTATATCTTTGCCAACTTAGCACTAGTATAGGTGGTCTTTACTGGGATGAAATGAGCTACTTTCGTTAATCGATCGACTACAACCCAAATCGAGTCATAGCCTGAACGAGTCCTGGGTAATCCCGTGATAAAATCCATGCCTAGCTTATCCCACTTCCATTCGGGTATCGGCAATGGTTGTAACAATCCTGCTGGCTTCTGATGCTCTGCCTTTACTCTCTGACATACATCACAAACTGCTACATACTCCGCAATATCCTTCTTGATTCCGGTCCACCAGAAAATATCCTTCAAATCCAAATACATCTTGGTGTTTCCTGGGTGAATTGAATACGGTGAGTTGTGTGCCTCTTGAAAAATCAACTTCCTGATCTCCGAGTCGTTGGGCACGTAAACACGGTCTTCAAACCATAGGGTGTCGTGTTCATCCTCACGAAATCCTTTAGCTTTTCCTTTGCTCAGTTTCTCCTTTATAGTGGCAATCTCCTTGTCAGCTTTCTGAGCTTCTCTGATTTTATCCATCAAAGTTGACTGAATCTCCAATGCTGCTACATAGCCTCTCAGAACTATTTCCAAACATAGTTCACAAAGATTTTCGGCTAACTCCCTTGGTATTTCTCCCGTCATTAATGTATTGACATGGCTCTTACGGCTTAATGCGTCAACTACTACATTAGCCTTTCCGGGATGATAATGCAATTTCATATCATAATCTTTGATGAGCTCCAACCATCTCCTTTGTCTGAGATTCAACTCCTTCTGTGTGAAATGTACTTCAAACTCTTATGATCCGTGTACACCTCACAATGGTTTCCAATGAGAAAATGTCTCCATGTTTTCAAAGCATGCACTACGGTTGCTAACTCCAAATCATGCGTAGCATAATTCAACTCATGGGGCTTCAGTTGTCTTGAGGCATATGAAACAACTCTCCCTTCCTGCATAAGCACTGCTCCAAGTCCTCGACGTGAAGCGTCGCAGTACACCTCATAATCTTTGGTCTGGTCTGGCAAAATCAACACTGGTGAGGTAACCAAATGTTTCTTCAACTCCTGGAAACTAGCCTCACACTCCTCTGTCCATATGAACTTGGTATCCTTCTTTAATAAATCTTTCATAGGCTTCACAATCTTTGAGAAATTCTCAATAAATCTCCGGTAGTATCCTGCGAGTCCAAGAAAACTCTGGATCTCTCCAACTGTTGTTGGGGCTTCCCACTTGGTCATGGTTTCAACTTTAGCGGGATCTACTGCTATACCTTCTCCAGATATAACGTGTCCGAGGAATCCTACTTCCTTCAACCAAAACTCACATTTGCTGAACTTGGCATATAATTGATGTTCTCTGAGCTTTCCAAGTACCAAACGCAAATGCTCCTTATGATCCTCTTCATTCTTCGAATAAACTAGGATATCATCAATGAACACTACGACGAACTTATCCAAAAACTCCATAAACACTTTGTTCATCATGTTCATAAAATAGGCAGGTGCGTTAGTCAGACCAAATGACATAACAGTATACTCATACAGCCCATACATGGTGGTAAAAGCTGTCTTTGGAATATCCTGTTCTCGAATCTTCAACTGGTGGTATCCTGATCGCAGATCAATCTTGGAAAATACCTTAGCTCCTTGCAATCGATCAAACAGATCGTTGATCATTGGTATCGGGTACTTGTTTTTGATCGTTACTTCATTCAATCCTTGATAATCAACAACCATCCTTAATGATCCATCCTTCTTCTCCACTAGAAGTACTGGCGATCTCCAAGGTGAAGAACTTGGGCGAATATATCCCTTATCCAGTAACTCCTTAATCTTCTTCTTAATTTCCACCAAATCCTTTGCTGGCATCCTATATGGTCTCTTTGATATTGGCCCAGTGCCTGTCAATAGCTCAATCAAGAAATCAATATCTCTATCCGGTGGCATGCCTGGCAACTCTTCTGGAAATACATCAAGAAAATCCCTTACCACTGGTACTTCCTCCTGCACAACTCCTGTTAGGCAATTTACTTGGGTCCTCTTTAGCACATGCCGGGATACATACTTGATCCTTCTCCCTTCGGGTGTGGTAAGCAAAATTGACTTACTAGCACAGCCAATATTCCCTTCATACTTTGACAACCAATCCATGCCTAATATCACATCCAATCCTTGGGATTCCAATACTATTAGGTCTAAGGGAAAAACATAGTTACCAATCCTTAATGGTAACCGATCACACCATCGACTAGCCATATACTCTGCTCCAGGCGAGGTTACTAACATGGTGACCTAAGGGCTTGGGTTGACAGTCTATACTTATCCACAAATCCCCTTGAGATGTATGAATGCGATGCACCAGTATCAAAAAGAACTAGTGCAGTAAATGACTTAACCAAAAACTTACCTATTACTGCATCGGGCTGAGCTTCAACCTCCTCCACGCTAACATGGTTCACCTGTCCCCTGTAGAAAGGGTTCGGCTTCTTCCCAGAACTTCCAATGCCATTTTGGCCTTCAGGACATTCATTGGCATAATGTCCAGTCTTCGAACACTTATAGCAAGTGACTTGGCTCAAGTCCTTCTTGGCTGGGGTTGAGGGGTTGGTGCGGTTCTGGCCGTTGCTCCCTCCATTGCCATTACCATTTTTGGTGCCATTGTGATTGTGCGAGCTACCTCCTCCATGGGTATGCTGAAAATGTCCTCCCGGTCTAGGGGTAAAACATGGCTTCTGCTGAGCTCCTGAATTGTACTTTCCTTGTCCATACTTCCTCTTGCGATTTTCAATTTGCTGCTGCTTCCCTTCAATCATAAGAGCATGATCTACCAACTCCTGTTAGTTGTTGAAAGTGGCTACCATCAACTGCATGCTCAACTCATCATTCAGTCCTTCCAGAAACTTCTCATGCTTATTTGCGTCCGTAGCGACGTCATCTGGGGCATAACGTGCTAACATACTAAATTCCTCCACATACTGGCCAACTGTCCTTTCTCCTTGGCGCAAGTTGCGAAACTCACACTTCTTCATGGCCATAGCTCCTGCTGAAACATGTGTAGTACGAAAAGCCTGCTGAAACTGGTCCCATGTGACAGTGTCAACTGGGAAGGTGGCTATGAAATTCTCCCACCATGATGTTGCGGGTCCTTCTAACTGATGTGCGGCAAACTTCACCTTCTCCGCATCTGTGCATCCTGCTGTGGTCAACTCCCTAGCTGTCTTGCGGAGCCAATCATCTACTACTATCGGCTCGGTGCTACTGGAAACACCGGCGGATTCAGCCTAAGGAAACGGGCTAAGTGGTCAACAGGTGGTGGTGGTGGTGGGTTGTTGTTGTTATTCCCCTAATTCTGATTCTGGACTAGCAACTGCATCAATGTGTTCTGCTGTTGGATCAACTGGGTGAGCTCCGGTGGGAAAGCAAATCCGGGGTCACGTCTCAGAGGCATCTGTGGGTTTAGAAAAGATGAGATATAAGAATAGAGGGGGTCTAAAGAGAAAACACTACCCATATGCACATGAGGCAAAAGCAAACAATTCACTTCAATCAATCAAACAAGGGCATACAATCGATCTATCTATCGCAAAAGTGCTTGGACTACTATATTTACATGGTGGACTACTACTACTGATGAGGTGGTCTACTAGAAATATTCTTCGGTCATTGACTCCATGATATCTGCTCCAGCTTCGTCAACATAGTCGTCATTGCTACTGTCTGGTTCCGAGTCGGTGTCGTCGATGATGATGTAGTCTTCTGGGTTAATTTCCTTGGGTTCTTCGTCTTCATCTACTGGTGTCGGGCCTCCCATAAATATTCCAATCTTCTTGATCAGATCGTCATTCTTCTCCACCAATACTTCAATTTCCTCTTCATAATCTTCACGTGTAGCCTTGAGTTCTTCCTCCAGTTCCTTGATTCTAGTCTTAGCCTTCTTCAGATCTACCATGTCGGCATACATCTGGTTCTCCTGGCGTCGAATGTGCTGGTTTAATTCC
Source organism: Triticum dicoccoides (assembly GCF_002162155.2). NCBI lineage: Eukaryota > Viridiplantae > Streptophyta > Magnoliopsida > Poales > Poaceae > Triticum > Triticum dicoccoides. Next base: position 567,526,042 of record NC_041382.1, on the reverse strand, counting down.
TGGATAAAAGCTGCGATTGATCTATCCTTCCTGGTGCTGATCATCTCCCAGTGCTCATCTCGGCGCCCACAAATCTGGTAGATAGTATCCTTGAGATCCTTGCAGTAGACTTCTCCAATGCGTCCCATGGCGATGTGAGCTGCCATGCTCATTCCCAGACTCCAAGTTGGTGCATCAAATGAAAACTCTATGGGCTCAGTGACTGGCATGAACGTCCTTCCTAGAACTTGAACTTGAATCATCCAACGCTCTTCTTCAGGTAAAGTGGCGTTGTAGGTTCCCGTGAAGCTTGGTACTCCTATGTTCAGGTATCTAGTGACTTCCTTCAAGTGTCGTCTAAAGGGTGTACCTTCATCCGGTTGTGTGAACTTGTTCCTTGCATCTGCCATCCTAAAGAGTAGAAAAGATGAGAAGTCAGAAGAGAGGAGAGTGAATAGTGATCTAGGGCTTTTAGCTTAGTGGTCGTGTCCTACAGTCAGCGTGTGCTCTGATACCATCTCTGTAGCGACCAGACCTCAAACAGTCTGATCTCTGTGCTCCCGTGTCATCCCTGGATCAGTAATGCTGACACCACACAGTACTCGGAGGATTTATAGCAGAGTAGCAATCACACACTTATTACATCGAGTGTCTCAAAAGAGAACTAATTACAATAAATATGGCTTAAGGCCATCTAATAACTATAACAGCGGAAGGCTTGGAAGATAAGTGAGTCCATCAACCCCAACGGCATCACTGAGTATAGAACCACGACCTAAAAACTCCTTAATCGTCATCTGAAAAGTCTGCAACATTAACGTTGCATCCCGAAAATGGGTCAGCACATGGAATATGCTAGCAAGGTAACACATAGAGAGTAATGGAATGACACAGCTATACTATATGCATATTTGGCTGGTGAAAGCTCCATGGTTACAATTTTGCGTAAAGCCAATTTTTCCCTACTCCAAAGGAATTTAATTACTATCATGGTGGTTGTTAAACATTGAGAATGTTTGACAGCATTCTCAATCCCAATTAAGCATCATCATTAAACATAACCCAACAAAATTAAATTTAGAGTAACATGTTGAGATTCACATGAAAATCCAGGTACTAGATACTCAAGATGTCCATAACCGGGGACATGGCTAACCATGATTAGTTTATTACACTCTGCAGAGGTTTGCGCACTTTTCCCCACAAGACTCGATCGCCTCCGTTTGTTTTCTCGCACTACATGGTGTTTGAGAAGACGGATGACCGAGACATAGTCTTTCAGAAGCGCTAGCACCTTACGATCGGGTAGACCATACCACCTACATCCCCTACATCTGCTAGTCTACCACTGTAAGAGTTCGCACAACTTAGTCAACTATGCTAGAGCCCATAATAGCTTGTGGCTGCACACGGAAGTTTCTAGTATGAATAGTCTCATGATCCCTTTGAGCCTGGGTGGCGGTCCAAAAGAAAACATGCAAGTCCTGGAATACCCAGGTGCCTCAATCCACCCAGATGTGTGTTTAAGTTGCCACCTTAGATAAACCATTAATTAACAATCTCACATCTGTCATGGATTTAACTCACCCAATCCACGTCTACTAGCATAGCATGGCATGATAAGCAAACGTAGAAGTAACTCCCAAAGGTTTGATAATAAACAGGTAATAGGTACTACCTCATCTACTTCCCATCCCACAATTTAATTAGATCCTAATCATGCAATGTGTGAGGTTTGATCTAATGCAATAAAATTGGGTAGCAAAAAAGGTATGATCAAAGTGTTACTTGCCTTGCTGATGATCCGGGAAACCTAGCGATTCGAAGTAACAGGCGGCGCACTCCGGATACTCTATCGCAAACAACAAACGAGCATACAATAAGTACTCATCTAATGCACAGATAAAACTCAAATAAGAGATTTAACCAGAAGGTTCAACTTAAGAACTCCGGTTGGCAAAAAGAATCAAATCGAACAAAGCAACGAAAGTCAAACGGCAAAAGAAAAAACAACTTCATTCTAGTAATCTAGATCTAGGGCAAATTTTACAGTAGTAAAATCTTGTTTAAGTTGGTTAAACGGATAGAGGGTTTCGAGACAAAACTCTAGGCGCTTGAATCGCCTGATTCCGATAAACGAGCGAAAAGATATACTAAAACGAAAATCGGATCAGGAATCGCGATCAGAAAAATCGCGGAAAATCCGAGAAAAAGAAAAACGACGAATGGATTAACGAACGAACATTCGTTATCCAGATCTAGACGATGAGCGTGTTCGTTTAAACGAACAAACGAGCGAACGCCCGCTATTTAACCTAAACCGAAAAAACGATCTAATAAAAAAACGAAAACTAAAAAAAACCGAAAAAACCGACGGAAAACCGATTGGTTTTCA
>NC_041382.1:567508861-567523377 GCF_002162155.2 Triticum dicoccoides | reverse complement strand
TTTCAAAAAAAAAATGGGCGGCGCGGATTATGAGGTGGCGGTGAACCTCGGCGAGCGTGCGGGCGGGATGGCGGCTCCGACGGTCGGCGTGGCGGGGCGGCGGCGCGGGCGGTGGCGCGGGTGCGGGGCTGGGGCGGGGCGTGGGGCTAGGGTTCCCCCCCGGGTGGGCCGGCTTATAAAGCCCCTACGGGCCGGGAGTCCTAGTCGAACACGGCCCGTAGGTCGGTTCCCTTTTTTTTAATAATTACGCTCGAAAGAAAAATAAAAAAGAAATACTAAACAGACTCCAAAAATCCTGAAATAAATTTTCCCGGGCTTCTAAAATCAAGCCCGACAAAGTGAACATTTATTTGGGCCCTAAAAGCAATTTTGAAAAATGCATTTTTTTCCTAAATTCAAGTAAAACACCGAAAAAACTCTGGAATAAAATCTTATTTGATTTTATTATTAAATCCTCAATATTTCTTTATTTTGGGAAAGTCATTTTATTCCCTCTCTCATATTTTTGTAATAGAAATAATTGATGATAAAATAAATAAAATCAAATGATCCTATTCTCAAAATTTGAGAAAACTCAAATATGAAAATAACGAAATCCCCAACTCTCTCCGTTGGTCATTGAGTTGCGTAGAATTTCTAGGATCAACCAAAATGCGAATAAAACATGATATGCATTGATGATCTAATGTATAACATTCCAAATTAAAAATTTGGGATGACCAGTCAAAAAAAGTCAATTTTTTTTGGGATGTTACAGCAACCCGCTGCCGTTGGTGTGGTGCCACTGCTGCAAATCACGCAGAGTCATCCGTCGCGTCTCAACCACAATCCGCAACCCTAGCTGAATCTTCTACAAATTCCCGAATCATGGTGTAATAATATGTTTAAGTGTTGTTCTCCTGCTTTCAGTTGCCGATTTTTTAATAGTTTGGTTGATGATCTTCCAATTTGATTCATGCAGAAAAGGGAAGATTCGTGTGATTTGTATTTCTGGGAAGTTGCTGATGTGGGGGAATGCAACTACGCTGATTATTTGGTTAGCCGAGGAATCCCAATACCAGCATGTTGGGGTGTTGGACAAGTAACTGAAGGAACGACAGAAGAGGAAGATGCAGAGCAGAAGGTTAAAGATGCGGTTTCTCTGATCATGGCCAAGCAACAGCTGCTGGACGGCCTTGACGGCAATGAGGAGATGAAAGAGCTTGCAAAGATAATGGGCAAAATCAATGTGCTCTGTAGGATGATTGTCTCTTTATTTGCAGTGTATGTAGCACTCATGATGTATTCAGTGGCTACGACATGAGGACTTTGTTGAAACTAGTAATGAATGAAATATGTGTAGTAGGTTGGGCGTAGTGTTGTGAACATCTAATGATTTCTATTAACGGAAATCAGGGGGTATCCCCTTTTGCTCATATAAATAAATAAATAGCAGAGGCCCTGTCGGGTCAGCTTTGTTCTCATTCGAAGATGTCGAGCAAATTGCAGTCCAACAACAAACTATGTCATCAAATTCAAGTTTCATAGCCAAATATGAGTACAACTAAACAAGAATGTCATCATGTTTTAGGTGTCATACAATCACCAAACACAAATCAGCATACATAACAAGTGATGTTCTCACAGCAAAATACTAAACAACATGTTCATCAGGTTTCAGTTGTCATAGCAAACACAATTTCACATAGTAGATAAAAAAACGTCTTCTGACAGGCAAATACGACAAAAGCAATGTAATCATCATCTGTAGCAGTAGCGTCAACATCTTCGCCATGTGTATTAGTCTGAATCGTAATTACCCACGGTGTCATCTTCTTCTTCGTCCTCAACGTCCTCGAAAGTTGGCTTCTTCTTGATCAACTCTTGTATGTCCACAGCATGACAGGCAATCTTTTCTCCGGCGTCATTGACGTGATGGTTCTCAAAGATATTAGGAACATCTGTGTTATCTTGTACACCAGGAGCAGTGTAAGCATCATCTTGTTAAGCATCATCATCAGCTCTAGGTTTTGCGATCCTGGAAAACAGGTTATACCAACGACAGCACAACAGAACCACACACCGATGATCCTCGAAACTGGAGATATACTGCAACTGAACAATGTCTATTATGTTAGCATAGATTTTAGTTGTCTCTTTGTAATACGTATCCGTGCTCATGATGGCACTGTTTTGCGTCTTCCTGCCTTCGTCTCGTGCAAGGGTGTTGTAGCGCACATCTCCAACAACGCAAGATTCATAATGTCTTACCTGAGTATCAGGACCCATTGCTAGTGAGTAAAGGGCATCATCAACTGCCTGCCCATCCTCCCGCATATTCTTAACCTATGGTTAGAAAATAGACAAGCTGATCATCTTATGTACTCAATATATTAAAAAACTGACAGTGCACTTCAAAAGCTTACATGGTTCTTGAACCATTTCGCAAATCCGGCCATAACCAGTTTGTCAATGTTTCTTGGATTTTGCGGCAGTAACTCCTCTTTGTAGATGCTGCACAACATAGTGATCACGTCAAACATCTAAATATATAAGAATGTGCTGCAAGTTTAGTAGATTACGATGTATAAGCTGCAATACTGCACTTACTTGATATAAGGTAGTATCTCAGGACAGTTATTCAACACATACCAAACCATTTTGTCCAAATCTTTAGGTTTGTCCTCTTGTCGACTCTTCCCTGTAACTCGAACAGAATAATCGAAAACATTGAGCCCGGGATTGTCTTCACCCACCTCGTTGCTAAGCTGATCAGCTGTTTCAATGTATTTTGAGCAGAATGGCAACGCTTCTGTAGCAATGTAGGCCTCTGCAATGGAACCCTCGGGTCTAGCTCTGTTCCTAACATAGCCCTTGAAAGTGCCTAGCCGCCTTTCAATAGGGTACATCCAGCCATACTGTACTGGACCTCTAAGTAGTGCCTCATCAGGTAGATGAACAGCCAAATGCACCATCACATCAAAGAAGGCTGGAGGATATATCTTCTCAAGGTCGCATAGGATAGTTGGTATCTTGTCTCTAAGACGCTCCAAAGCATCTATCCTGATATTCCTACTGTAGAGTTCCCTGAAGAATTGTCCCAACTCTGCAACTGCTCTGTATATGTCAGGGCGGCCCAATCCTCTAAGGATAACAGGTAAAACCCTTTGAAGTAGGACGTGGCAGTCATGAGTTTTGAACCCTTGTACCTTGTTTCCATCTGCACTGACTCTCCTTTAGGGTTGGAAGCAAATCCATGTGGGAATCTCACACATGACGGGACCTCGCATAATTCTTTTCTTTTTACCTTGTCCAAGACGTACACAGCTGGTGCCATACCCCGTGGTTTACCTTCATCTTGCACCCGCAAAACCTTTCTGATACCCAGGTGTGTCAAATCAATCCTAGATTTTAAGGTATCTTTTGTCTTGCCTTCAATATTAAGAAGTGTGCCGATAATGATGTCACATATATTTTTCTCGATGTGCATCACATCAAGATTATGCCGTAGATCCAAATCTTTCCAATACTCCAAGTCCCACAAAGTGGACCTGCAGGTAAAGAATAATCTCTCTTCTACCCTGCCACACTTCCTTTTCCCGCTACCATTACCAGGATGGTTTCCTGGTGCAATATGCCCGACCTTCTCTAATTCCACTTGCAACTCATCGGTGGTGAGCCTCTTTGGCGCATCATGGTTTTCATGCTTTGCATTGAACACATGTCTTCGGTATTTTCTAGGATGCGGCTTGTCCTTGGCAAGGAAACGGCGGTGTCCAATGTAACAGATCTTGCTAAGTATTGCGTATGATAGTGGATTCCTGTCATAGCGAACACATGCATTGTAACCATGTGTCGTTCGCCCTAACATAGTGCCCAAAGCCGGATAATCATGGATGCACCAAATTATAACAGCACGAAGAAAGAAATCAGCTGGTGGGCTGCTATATAGGTCTCGAGTGAGAACACCCTTCCATAGCTGTTGAAGTTCCTCCACAAGAGGCTCCATGAACAAATCAAAATCCTTTCCAGGACTTTTTGGACCTGGGATGAGCAAGGCCATCATGTAGTTTGATTCTTTGGTGCAGACATTTGGAGGCATGTTCTAAGGGATAACAAGCACTAGCCACATGCTATATGTGGCACTCTGGTGGCCAAATGGGTTAAATCCATCTGAAGCTAAGCCAAGTCAAATGTTTCTCGAGTCAGCAACAAACTCTTTGTGTTTATCATTGAAGCTTTTCCACTCACTACCATGACATGGATGGCTCATTACATTCTGATCTTTGTACTCCTGGTTCCTAGAATGCCACAGTACATCCTCTCTTGTTTCAGCATCATGAAACAACCTCTGTAATCTTGGTGTAATTGGAAAATGTCTCAGAACATTATGAGGAATCCTCTTCACAGCATCGCCATCTTTCCATCTTGATGATTTGCATTTCGGGCATTCACTTAAGTTGGCATAATCCTTCCGGAACAGAACACAATTATTCTTACAAACATGGATCACATCATATCCAATTCCAACTGCACGAAGGAAATTCTTCATTTTACTGTAGGTGTGTGGCAGCTCAGACGCATCTGGGAAAAATTTGCGGAAAGCAGCCAACATCGCATCAAATGATTTGTTGATCATCCGCTCAGATGTCTTCACCTGAAGAAAGGTGACCATAGCTGAGAATAGTGACAGCTTATTTCCTGGGGTGACAACAACGTTGCGTTGTTCCAACATGCGGGCCCACCATTTTTCTTCTACAGGTGAAAGTTCACGGAATGCAAGAGAATTTCATAGCATTGTTTCAATGTTGGTCAAACTCACTGGCTCCGCCACCACCTCCTCCTCCTCCTCTTCCACCTGAGCATCAGGCAGATCAAGATGGTGATCTGCTGCTTCCACGTAGTCAATAACATTGACGTTCATAGCTTCACCATGATGAACCCATCTAGTATATGTGACCGGCATCCCATACAAGTGTAGATGATTTTGCACAGTTGACTGGGGTCTTGTAACTGTATTCATACAACTGCTACACGGGCAGAGCACATCTGATTTCAGACCACCGTACTCATCTCTGATAAAGTTCATGAAGTTTTTAACCCCCTCGACATATGCAGCAGAGAATCTTCGAGCAGAAGTTATCCAAGTCCTGTCCATCTGTTAGACATACAAATTAGTTCTTCTACTAGATATTATAGGAAAAACACATATGCTTTTTTATGAAGTCCAGAAAAAATACCTAGGTTGATGTCTAAAGCTATGGCAAGATATTTGGACGAGCAGATCTAAGTAACGAAATATATGTAAAGCTAATTCAGCAAACAGATTTGAGTGCCAAATTATGGCAGGCTGTTTCAGCAGTCAATGAGGCCGAGCACACATCCATCAAACTATCGAAGGCCATCGTAGCAACAAAGATCAAGTATAAAACAATGTAGAGCTATTTCACCTAATAGATTGGCTACTAGACCATGGCAATCTACGTCACAATAAATATATGGTGGGATATTTTAGCAACTAATCGGCCTTGGCATGCCATCTCAGCTAACAGATTGAGTGCAGAACAGGGCAAGTAAGCTTCTTAAGCAAAGCATATTGACAGTAAACTACTTCGGCAAACAGTGAGATTAACAGCGTCTATCAGCTAACATTCAGCGCTACACCGACATGAACGGGGCCTCAGTCTAGAATGCGCGTACTGTGGGTGAAGCTGACCACCGTGCGTCTCCACACGAATGTCGCCAGCGGTGGTGGCGCTGACCGTCGTTCGCCTCCACAAGAACGTAGCCAGAGGTGGCGGCACGGCTAGAGGATGACAGTCTACGAGAGCATACTGTGGGAGCGAGAGGATCGCCGAACCGCGGTGCCGACATATCGGCGCGGTGGGGAGGGCGGCTTTGGCGTAGCGAATGGAGTGGAGGGCGACAGGGGGAGGGGGGTTTGGGGAATATTATTGGCTAGTTGGCCGAAAGGCGGTTGAATCGGATTTGGGGGGAATTTTTGGGTGTGGGGGGGGTGGATTTTCGCGCTGTGGGCGGGAGGAGTTTGGCGCATGGTCGGTTTCTCCATGTGCAGTTCCATGTGTCAGTGAAGAGGCAAGCCGAAGCACGCTCCGTTTGCGTGAGCCGTGTGCAGGACCGAACGTGTGTGGGGTGCAATGTGACCGCGACAGGAGTGATGTGAGTGTACCGCCTTTTTTCCTTTTAAACTAGGTGCTTCGCCCCCTCAAAATAAAATTTGTTGCTTCACGCGGTCCATCGATACTACTACTATTAATCCGGTAATCCCGACTAAAACGGCGCAGCCGGGTCTTTTCCCGCGCGATATGCTGGGAGGTTGGCTTAGTTGGGTTTTTTAGGACGAGTAATGCTACACCTACATAATCCCAGTTACATAATTAACGTAATGTTAAACGTGTGAGCTGTTGATTGTAGATTCGGGGGAGGGAGGGGCCCACCACCATGAAAATCAGGGGAGGAGAGAGAGAGGCAATTTACATTAACCCTTTCATAGGTTCCCGTAGATGTAGAAAGATGTGAAATGCGTGAATGTGTAGTGGACGTACTATTGGAGTGCCTAAGATAATTTGTGTATGTATAGACCCTATGTGTTTATTTTACTTCGCATGTTAGATTTGTCTCGGTTCAATAAAAAGCAGAGTTGGTGATGATGGTATGCCTGTCATCCTGCAATATAGGCCGTCCGATCTATATCTAACGGATAGGAAGGAAACTATGAGAATTTACCCGCACTCCTCTCCACATTTGCAGATAAGGCTTTCCCTCGTTCATTCTTTTCTCCCACAAGATCTTGATCTTCCGTGCAACGCACGGGCATCTTGCTAGTACTCCTACAATATGTATATTATTGTGAAAGTTCATATACACCGGCCGAGATTAATGCAAACACGGAAGATTTTCATTACATTTCGAACTTTTATAGGACAGAAAAATAAAAGAAACCCGACCCTAAACCTATTCTAAGGCGGCGACCGACGTCCTCCATCTGCGATCTCTATGTATGGGGGCGGGGTTCAAGACCATGAAGTGAAGGTGCGGTCTCCGGCGAGGAAGAGTAGAACACAGGATACAGACTGGCTAGTTGGCACACCATGCCCTGCTGCCTCCCATGCCTTACTCATCCTCGGAGGAGTCCCCGACCTCGGCGGTGCTGGACGTTGGACGGCGGCAAGTAGGACGCCTGGCTGACGGTGCTCCTGTTGTCGGCCGCCAGTGTGGCCACCGCTTGTGCGGTCGCGTCCGCGTTCGGCTATGCCGCTATTGCGTCGCGAGAGGCGACTTGAGCGAGGGCGGAGACCTCGAGCTTCATCCCCGAAAACAAGCTCCCCCCCAGAGCGTTCGCACTTGTAGTCATGGCGGATGTGGTGCCAGGTAGGAGGACGATGCACTATGTTGTGGAGGTTAGCTGGGCATTGCCGCTTTAATTAGCGCATTCCGGTGAGGCCAAGCGTCCGGGTGTGTCATTAAGTCGCCGGAGTTGGTTCCTCGGGCACCGAGCCTCTTAATGATGACATACGAATAGACGGCATGAATGCGGGCAGCTGGCGCCGGCTGGGAACGCACCGCACGATGGTGCGAGGGACGAGGGTTTTGATGTGCCAGGGTAGTCAGCTGCTGTCGTGGCAACGTTGGAGATGCCCTTTGCTCACATGCGATCCCCGCATGTCATTGAAAAAGCAGGACGACCCGGCATGGTCTCAGGTCCAGAGGATGCAATTGGCCGCGCTACACCACTCCGCGGACGCGTCGCGGCACCCCGTGCATCCTCGACGAGCCGGGTGTTGGGGTGTGTTTGGATTGTGGCCAAAGTGCACCTTACTAAAATTTTGGTCATGATCCAAAGATTGGTCTTTGTTTGGATGGCTGCCATTTTTTTGGCATGCCAATGAACTCTAGCCAACTCTAGTTCATTTTTCTTGCCAATGTCGGCCAAATCATGGGCAACCAATACCTCAACCAAAATTTTGGTCATGACCCAAAGATTGGTCTTTGTTTGGATGGTTGCCATTTCTTTGGCATGCCAATGAACTCTAGCCAACTCTAGTTCATTTTTCTTGCCAATGTCGGCCAAATCATGGGCAACCAATACCTCAACCAAAATTTTGGCTACCCAATGCTTTGATGGGGCAACCTTGGGCACAAACCAAACATACCGTTGGTCGTGCCACAGCACTAACGCCACCCTCGGCACACTAAAACCGACCGTGTCTAGCTATGATATGAGCGTGTAGCTCACTGCGGTCGTCGTGTCCAGAGGCGGTGCTGGAGCTGCGCCCCATTGTTGGCCCCAATGACCCACATGAACGGTTGTCGGTGGCGAGGAGGTCGTGGGCCAGCTCCTCCATTGGACTAGTCTACCCCACATGTCGGTTTCCCTATTTTCCCAGCCATATTCGAGCGTTAGTGCTCCGTGTTGCGCATTAGGCCTTTCACTATGTAGGCCAAGCGAGACAACTTATTGTTTATTTGAGCCGTTCAAGTATAATCATGTGGCGTTTGCTTATTTCTCATTCCTCTCCAACCCTCTTCTCCATCGATCATGTCGCCCTCCAGTCGAGTCCATCCTCCCGCATGCCTGATTTGAACATTCCGCGGAGTATCATTCGCATGTACCCACCCTAGTCCTCTTTCAATAGATCTCCAGACCCCGAGATGAAATCGAGAGGGAACGAGTGGGGGCACGTGATACCTAAGGCGGATTCAAAATTTTGAACAGGTGATCATAGCATCCGCAAATCATATATAAAGGGTATTCGATGTTTGTTTCATTTTTGAACGTACAATATACTCCCTCCTATCCTTTCTAGTTTACATATAAGTTTTATGTGTAGTCAAAGTATCTCTACTTTGATCAAAAAGGTATCAACATTCAACAACGCCCAATCAATATTGTTAGATTCGTACGTACTCCTAGATTTGTACTCGAGATGGTTTCCAATTTGACTATTGACAAGATTAATAGTACATGAGATGTATAATGTGAAAATTATATCATTGGAAACTCCTTGCACATACGAATTTGACCGTATGCTTTGTGTAAGTTGCATGTCATATATTATTACTCTAACATTTGGTCAAAGTTAGCCTCAAAAAATGCATTAGACCCTGTATGCTTTGTGTAAGTTGCATGTCATATATTATTACTCTAACATTTGTGTAAGTTGCATGTCATATATTATTACTCTAACATTTGGTCAAAGTACTATAGTGGAGGTGGATCCTCTGACATAGGTATCCTTGCCTTACCCTCCCTTTTGGTCACTTACTGGAGGACCCCATGCTTGCTAGGCCCCGCATGTCAGTTACTCGATTGGTTCGACCACGTCAGGGGATCCTCATCCGTAGTATACTCCCTCTGTTTTTATTTACTCCGCATAAAACAAAGGAACTGGTGGTATAATAAATGACGCAGGTGGGGGAGGGGAAGGGACGTCAGTTTGCTCTCAACTGCAGTCCCATAAGCGAGCGAAAACGCAAGACGAAGCATGTTCCATTCGGTGAGCGACGTGGAGGGTCCAGCGTGCCGGGCTGCAACGCGAACGCGACAAGAGTGATGTATAGTCAAAACCGATTGACCGGTCGTCACCGGAACCACTATTCACACTAGAACCTTCGCTGCTCGGCCTACGCTAGCCACTGCCCTAAAACCACACCAAATCTCCAGCCCTTTCCCCCACCTTTCGATCCCCTAGCCCGCATCAAGCGTCCCCTAGTTCGCTGGAAAGCCATGTTGCGTCGCAAGATCACCTACTACAAGACGTTGACGCCGGAGCGCCGCACAGAAATCGCGGCATTGGTCGGTGCCACAAACCTCCGTTCCCAAGCTCGCTTTGCAGCGGGCCAATCCCCGAGTTCTCTGGAGCCAAGATACGAGGAGGAGGAAGCCGATCCAATGTTCATGGCAGAGGTCATGGCGCAGAAGGCCCCCGATGGGTATGAGACGATGGACGTCCACTTCGTGCCGGCGTCCGAGTCCCCCATGGTGCAGGCGGACCAGCGGTTCAACATGGCGATACTAAAGGAGGACTGGGAGGCAGAGGCTCAACTCGACACAGAGCGCGCGCATGCCGCTGCCATCGAGGCTCTCCTGCAGGCGGAACCGGATGTCGTGGATGTGAACGGGGCGGCGGAGGCTCAACTTCAGGTGGAGCGCGCGGATGCCGCTGCCATCGAGACCCTCCTGAAGGCGGAACCGGACGTCCTGGACTTGAACCGGGCGGCAGAGGCTCGACTCGACTCAGAGCGCGCGGATGTTGCTCTCATCGACGCCCTCCTGCAGGCGAAACCGGATGTCCTGGACTTGAACTGGGCGGCGCATGCTCGACTCGACGCAGAGCGCGCAGATGTCGCTGCCATCGAGGCCCTCCTGCAGGCGGAACTGGACATCGTCGACTTGAACCGGGTTGTGCTCTCGTCCGTGCAGAGCGCCCGCACGCTCTGCTTGAACGAGTAGCTGGAGGCCGAGGGCAACCACGGTGCGGAGATACACGTCGGCAGCGACGGCTGGTTCGCACCGGCAGCCAAAGACGACGAGGTCGTCTCTTTCCGCGAGCAGTGATAGTTTTTCTTTATGTTGTTGTTTTTATGGATCTTTTGCTGTGTGAAAACATATATTTGTTATGCAAGTCACCAGACTTGGGTCAGTCTACCATTTCAGGCGGTTGGATGAATATCCTATGTCTCCTAACCCTTCTTTCCTTCTTCCTCACCTCTTCTTCTTCCTCAACAGACCACCGCACGGGCCGTACGGATACTCCCCAACATGCGGTTGGATAAACATACTCTATGAACGAAAATTATGTGTCAGCGATAGGATGGCTGAGTTTGGTTTGTTCACATGCGACAGCACATGTCAGTGAGGGTGTGTTCCCTTGGTTGGGTTTGCGGCGTGCAAGAGCGACAGTGTGAGGGTGCGGTGCGACCGCGGCGTGCAGGAGCGACCGTGTGAGGGTGCGGTGCGACCGCGACAGCCATGCACAAGTGTACCTCCTTCTCATTTTGAAAACTTTAGGCAAGCTTGGCAAAAATGTGTGGCAAAGTTTGGCAATGCAAGGCCTAGACCCAAACAGGATAAGTACGTACATACTAGGAGTACTAGTGTTAAAAAAGAAAGGCGGGGTTTTCCTTCACGGGATTTAATCGATACAAATCCTCGTTTCACGTGTCAATTAATGCATATTTTTTTCTCCAAAGACCAAAGAGCTAACCATCTCACTCCTCATCACTTGATTAATGCAGCGCCATGCAAACCAACCTTCTCACTTCCGCATGCATGCATGTCGTCTCTCTCTCTCTCCCCTATCCATCTCTCTGCACGCATGCGCCTCTCGCTCTCTCTCCTATTTCTGCATGCAAGCATCTCTCTCTGCCTTGGGAAGATGCGAAGCACATGGGAAAGAGAGATGGGATTACTGCAGGCATGCATGCGGTGGAAAGGGATGGAGGGCCCGGTTGGAAAGAGCAGCGAAAAAATGCCAATGCGCAGAGCATTGCGGGGAAAATGAAATTTTCTTAGACACAGAAAAAAAAGGACCGGAGGGAGTACTACTAGGAGTACTAGTGCGGTGAGATGGTTTCTCGAAGAAGACGATGGAGAAGCGGAGTCAGCGAAGAGTGAAATGATGGTTGCTTCGTTCGTGCTTTTGTGATTTGACGCCTCACTGCTTTATGATTTGTGATAGAAGGGACAGGGGAGTAGACTCTGTGCTCTATACTGTACTACATGCGTCCAAGCATGGGAGAAAGAGGAGAGACGTTGCAATTTTCTATTCCTTCAATCAATCAATCAATCAATCAATCAGGGAGCTTTGGTTCCATCTTTTTGGCTTTGGCAACACCGTCCACAATGGTTCCCACGATGCCAAAAGCTATTTTCACATTTGGCTACACATTGTGGATGCCCTTAACCGTACCACTTGGTTTTTCTCCTGTGTGCTATCTATACAAATCTCAATTATATTGATCTAAAAAATTATAGAATCCATATTAGTAAATAGGAGGTGATTTTGCCGCGCGGATGGCGGGGGAGGTTTCTTATTTGAGAAATGCTACATCCACGTAATGGTTTACGTAAAGTTACGAATTGATGTGATGTGGGACTATTTGATTGGATTGAAGGAGAGGATTAGGCCCACCCCACCTGAAAATTAGGGGGGCATATATAGATTAGATGGAAAGTATACGTATCAGCTACGTAGCCCTTTGTAAGTCTAGGATTAGGCTTCTTCTTATTTTCGGAGGACGTTGTCCTCGCGGTTTGCTAACATGCGGTCCCACGTGTCAGTGCTTTACCAAGCCGATCCGCGTCCCACATGAGGCAGAACAACGGCAGAAGCAACACGTGGTTAAGTTGAAGAAGATGAGGGAGAAGCGGATTCAGCAATGAGTGAAATGATGGTTGCTTCGTCCCTCCAACTTAACTGCGGGAAAGGTGCAGCTTTGTGATTTGACGCCTCATTGCTCATTACTACGCCGGCGCCATGACTGGGGTGCTTCACCCCGGCTGCTCTGCACTGTATTCCGGTATGGCACGTGGACCCGGTAGCTTGATGTCCCACATGTCGGCGAAAGGGACTAGAAGATTTATGAAAGCGAGCGCTCCACTCTTACGACGGAGGAGTAGACGACACGACGGCCCATTGAACTGTCACTTGTATTGTATAGTACTATAGTTTTGCTGTTTCGCACGATCCATCGATACAAACCCGATTAAACAGGAAAGGGCGGGATTTTTCCCGCGCGGTAGATGATACTACCATACATTCCAAAGGCAATTTTAATGTATGCAAACTGAATAATTATAAGTAACAATATGATATGTAGTAAAACTAAAAACACATATGATTTATTGTGTTAGAGTGTAGTAGTAGTGTTGTATTGCATAGTTGTTAGATGTAACATGCGAGAACGTGTAGAGATGTAGTTTTGTAGGGCCTACAGAGAGAAAAGTGTAATACGGTCACCGAACTTCAGAATAAGCTGATTACGGTCACTATATACGTTTTGCGGTGATTATACGGTCACTTGCTCACAGTTCAGCATGGGATTGCACTATGTTGACCGGCCAAATAGTCTGCATGGCGCCATGTTGACTAGTTAAATTGACCACGTTCCTTATGGGTCCCACTTGTTAGTTCACATAGGCAAAAGGTCAGATAAACACAAATTTACGCAGGCGCGACAAGGCTCCAACCCGTGCGCGGGAATCACCTGGTTGTGTATGTATCTGTCAGGGCCTGATGTGTGCGCATGCACGTGTAGGTTGAGCACTTGAGCGTGAGAGTGTGTGTTGGTCGTGTGGTGTACTGGTGTGTGCATGCATGCGTGCGTGCGTGTGAGTGTTGCGTGCGTGCATGCGTGGCTGCGTGTGTATGTGAGAGTGTTGCGTGCATGCGTGGGTGCATGTGTTGCATGGATGCAGTTCGTGTGCATGCGCGTGTGTGTGTATAATCACCACACCAGCTCCTGTGTGTTAAAACAGACGGCTCAGCATACCAATACAAGGCCACCTTGTCCGTTGTGCCCGCGGTTATGACTTCGAACAACCGTCCAAATATTTTTTTGTCGTTTATTTTCATTCTTACTAGCAAGATGCCCGTGCGTTGCATGTAACATCAAGATGCATTTGTATGACTTGTTTATCTTGTGAGAGAAAAGGATGAATGAGGGAAGGCCTTATTTTCAAATGTGGAGAGGTGTGTGGCTACCTTTTTGCAAAATTGCCATAGTTTCTTTCCTATCCGTCAGATATAAATCGGACGGCCTATATTATAGGATGGCAGGCACACCATCATCACCAACTCTGTTTTTTATAAGAGTGTATTTTATGTATTTTATAAGAGTGTAGATGTAGAGTAGATACAAGTCAACAGGAGGGCACGATGGTAGTGAGATAATGTGATGCAACACTAGAGGTGCCAGGTGGAGCGTTTAACTAGTCAACTAGTCATGTCATGAGCAAATACAGAGTTGTACGGTGAGCCCATGACTGTGTAATAACCACTAAACGTAAATGGTGACCGTAATGAGTGGATTCTGAAGTCCAATGTACGTATCGTGCTTTCGCTTCAAATACAATGATCGTCATTGCATATATCGCGAGAGAAAGATGAAACATGCGTGGATTTTTTGGGGGCTTACTTTTAGAGGACCTGGAGATAGTTTTGTGTGCATACGTGAAAGGGGCGTACAGGGGGGGTATGCGATGGAGAGAGAGATGCTCTTAGTTTCTCTTTATTATGACTAACTTTGTATATAGTATAAAAATATACAAATTCATAGTGCGGAATAAATATCATTGTGGGCACCATGCAATGCAAATTAGCGTTTGTACTCCTCCATATAACTTTGTAATGTTGTATATATGTAGAAACTCTAAAATAATTTTTTGGCCACACTTTATTCAAAATGAATGTTGTATGCAAAATAAACGTGAAGAGAGGGCTTTTTAGATCAATGGGGTACATGATGTAACATGTGTGAATGTGTAGTTGATGCATTTGGTGGGGCCTAGAGAG
>NC_041382.1:567500149-567508710 GCF_002162155.2 Triticum dicoccoides | reverse complement strand
AGAGAGAGACGAATATGGCGTCACGACAAGAGATTCCATTCCCTTGAGTGTGTATATGCAAGGGGGGAGGGAATAGAGGCACCAGGAGAAATTTTCTGTGTGTGTGGTGTTTGTGTTGGTATGTGTGGGTGTGAGAAGATAATGAGACGTGGGGGCAGAGGGTGTGTCACCGCGTGAGGTCCGGTGGGTCGAGGAGAGGCCCTTCGTTCGGTTCCGTCCTGCGCCACATTGGTCGGCCCGTGACGCATTTAGGAAGACCCATGGATGACTAGTCGTACAAGACAAAGATAGCAGAATTGTGAAGGACTCTATGTCGACTGACAAAGCCGGCTAGGATTTGTAACCCTAGGTTCTCGGACTAAGGTAACCCCTTTATCTCTGATATTACTATTCATCCAACCTAACTTTAAGGGGCATCCTACAGAATGCTCTGCTAGAATCATACTCGTCGATTAGGAAGAGAGGTGTGAGACAATGCGTGAGAGACAGGCGTAAAGATAATGTGCATACATGAGACACGTAGGCAGGTCCATGTATACAGAAAGGGTCGACGAGGATTGTGCGTGTGTATGTTTGCGAGAGGAAGAGTGCTTGTGATAAAGGTTAGTGGAAACAGTTGTAAGTGGTTACGAGAGGGAGGGAGGGTTATATCTAGAGCATGTGTGCGAGAAAGACACCTCAGGAGAGAGTGTGTGAGCATGTGTGAGAGACCACCGATGGAGAGTGAAACTACACATAAAAGACTGCTCTACACATTGATTAAATATATAAATTGTACGCAAATATTAGGATGGGATCATGATATTTGCAATTCACGTAAGGAGCGGTCATTGATCCATCAGACATCTAGATTCTATCGAATTTGAGCATGTCTATGTTATTATTCGACACAATTGATCCACATAGTTAGTATTTTGAAGTCCAGACAATGCATCGCTTTAGCAATCGAATATAAACGTGAGTATAGTTCATGTTGTGTGTGTAAAGCACATTATACATACGAAAGTTACACAATGGACATTATAAATAGCTACCTATGAACTAGCATACATTTGAATTCAACTTAAGGTGGTTAAAAAAAATCGAATTCAACATGAAGTCCATTCAATTATTTGAATTTGATATCATGGCATTTGTAAACCATACCTAAATTATGGGGGCACCAATCTTTGCTCTGATTTTTTACATAATAGCATATGTAGTCGTGTACAAAATAGATTCAAATTTAGCTCCTCCATTCCAAAATAATCGTAGTTATAGGATTTTCAAATGTCAAAATTTCAAAAAGAAGCGGATAATTTAATGAGGTTTTCGAACAAACAAGGTCAAATATAACGTTGTCTATTTAGGTCAATCCTAATAGTTCAAGAGTACTCTAAACGTGAATGCTTGTGTTTCAAAATTTCGAACGAAGTACTAAAAGAGCCTCTACTCGCCCGAAACCGCGTGAGACCAATGTTTGGTAGTAAAAGCAAATTACTTTTCTAATAACTCCGACCGTTGAAACCTACCGGCCCGACGTCCAAAGGTCTAAACCAGGGTAGGTTTGTAGCTTCATCTAGACGCCACGCAACCGCATCCGAAAAACATTCATACACAATGGCTGCCTAAGCACACATGCGTGTGGCCGAAATCGCTCCCGCCCACTATTTGGGACACCTGGGATCACCATCCTACCCCCGACCCGCAGTAGGTCCGAAATTTAAGAGGGGGGCAAAGTTTGTACTTTCCCCAAATTTCAAACAAGCGTGTCCCATCTTCTGTTCAAAAAAGCCAAAAACAAGCGCATCCCAGACCGAAACATGGTTCCCCCCACCCGTACGATTCCCCATCCATACTCCGTGGGCGCCAAAACTACCTCTCCACCAGCCGCGAAACCCCGACGTCCTCCGTCCGCCACCCCATCCCACCCATCAACCGCCGCCCTCCTCCATCACGCCGGAGCCGATACCCCAACGTCGTCGTCCACTGCAACCTCAACCGCAACACCCTCCACGGCTAGTAGTTGAAGCCGAGGCCGAGCCATCCGTACCTGAGCCAGTTCAACCACGCCGTCCTGCGCCTCACCGCTGCCGCTCCAACTTCACCACCCTCCACCGCACCGGAGTTGTTCCTGCTACGCCGTCCTTCCTCGCCTTGGATCTGCTTCCCCTCCGCCGACATACGACCACGGCAACACAGTCAACAATTTGGCCATGGGTTCGTCCAAGCCTGCACCCTCCAGAACATCGGTTTCCCCGGTAAAAAGAATAAGATCGGCGCGACATGTGGAGGTGACCACACCGGCAACCGAAAAAGGTACTCCTCTTCCCTTATTCGTGCAAATCTTACGTCTCTGCTTGCACGGTATTCATCCCACAGAAGACACTAGTTGACCGCTTCTTCTTGATACTAGATGTTCCTAGTAACTCGCGATGCACAAGGTTTCTCCTCATATACTATTTCACGTTAGCTAGAGGTCCGTCGCCCCCTTGAATTTCAATTTCTGGCCAGTTGATTCCCCATTAACGGAAGCATTCCCGGGCGTAACAGGCACTAGTATGCCTATTAGCTGGGGAAGCAGCGCCTTGGTGTTTATCTTAGGGGCGTGTGCGACCTAGAGCTACTGGCGCCCAATCTGGGGGTCGGCCGGGATTAAAGGGATGGCCTGGAGGCGCTGCCAAGCACGACGGTGGTGTGAGGTCGATGGGAGGGCGGGGCGGCGGAGGCAGCGGTCTGGGCCGGTGGTTGCTGGCGGTTCGAGAAAGATCGTCAACAGTGACTGGCGGGAGGTAGACGAAGGCCATCTGCCCGTTCCTTATAGATCGGACGGTTCATTAAAAAATTGACTGACCTATTTATTTTCAGTCAACCGTTATCTTAGATATGACCACATGTGGTGGTGTGCTGGAGGAGTACCTGCATTTCCTGTGCTCATATATTACAAAATCATACGGAGTAGAATCTAATTTTGTTTGCCATGCAATGTTGTAGAGCTATCATATGTCTATTGTCATTTATTTTTCAGCCACCTGCCATCTGCTACTTTTACAGTGCACTAGTTCTGCACACACTTCACCCTTACTCTCACTATTGTGTTTTTATGCAAGGGTATTTCAGACTCCGCTGCCATGAGAGAAGCCAAAAAGAAAAGAGAGAAGTCGCTGCAGCTTCGTATGCGGGTAGGCAAGACACGTTATAGCGCTATAAACACTACTAGGAAAAGGGCTATAGATGAAATTGACACTAATGGCGCACCAGACAAGTGGTGCGCCACTAGTATATACTAATGGCGCATCATGTGCTGATGCGCCATTAGTGTGGAAGACACTAATGGCGCACCAGACACATGGTGCGCCACTAGTAACAATTTTTTTTCATTTTTCCAAACATACTAATGGCGCATCCAGGCAAAGTGCGCCATTACTAGTTCTAACTAGTAATGGCGCACCAGCCACACAGTGCGCCACTACTGTATTTTTTTATTCTTTTTTTTTGCAAAACTACTAATGGCGCATCGTGTCATAGTGCGCCATCACCATTACTAGTTTAAACTAGTAATGGCGCACTACGCAACGGTGCGCCATTAGTATATATATATATATATTTTATATTTTTTGCAAAACTACTAATGGCGCAATACCAGCAGGTGCGCCATTAGTGTGTTGGGTTACTAATGGCGCATGTGTGGGTGGTGCGCCATTAGTAACCTGGGACCAGCTAGATATTTTGGACAGCCACACCTACACACTCACTTTCCCCACTTCATTCCCTCCACCTCCTTCTCCAAGCTTGTCGGCTGCCTCCTCCTCCTCACCTCATTGGCACCATAGAATCATCAAAATTAAGTGGTTAAATTACCTTTTTTGATACGTAAGTAAGGGGAAAGCTATCTTTATGTTGTAGATCTACTTTTTTTCTCCCCTAGCTCGCTCCAACAACATGCACATGCACTTTTTGTGGCCTAGCTAGATCTATGTATGTTTGTGGTGTTGCATATATGTTTGTCTTTGCAGGTACCAGTATTTGAAATGCGATAGTTGCCAATATTTTGCCAGAATGTTGATTCATTTCCGTTTCGGCGAGAATTTTGGCACTATGCATTCTTTTTGGTCCTATTTTTAGGGAAAGTCATGCCAAATTTTTTCTTGGTTCTAAAATATCATTTTTCTCTACCCCGCAGGCGACCATGGTCCGCACGATGACTGAAGGCATCGTGAATAGGTTTTTGAGCTCCGCGAAGGCCAAGATGCTTCAAAAGAACGAGACGGAGATAAGATGTCCGTGTCGAAGATGCAAGCTGAAGAGCCTCATTGCGGACACGGATTCCGGGCAGGTGCGGGACCACCTGCTCTTGTGTGGTTTCATGGATGGCTATCGGTGGCAAGGTGATGAATATGACTATGAAGTCGTCCATGGGGGCCGGGCAAGAAATGAGGAAGGGCAGCAAGACAACCACCGCGGCTCGGGCGGGCGAGAAGACGAAGAATCTCCAGGACATGATCACGACGGTGATGCTGTACACAGTCATCATGTAGAAGATGCCGGACATGATGATGAGGAAGATCAAGATGAAGGGCATGATCATGAAGATGAAGATGCCGGAGCAGACGATGATGGAGGCTTGGTGCAGGACCCTCATATTCAAGAGCTGCTTCTCAAGCAGACGGATAACGAAAGAGCTGCCACTCGAGAGAAAGCCAAGCTGGATCAACTAGAGATAGACGTGGTTACTCCATTGTATGAAGGATGCAGGCCCGAGGATACCCGCCTGAAAGTAACGCTCATGGCTCTGGAGATGAAGGTAAAACACAAAATGACCGACGCATGCTTCGACGAGAACATGTCATTCTGGCACGAACGTCTTCCCAAGGGGAACAAGTGCCCTACCAGTTTCGAGGAGGCGAAGAAAATCGTGTGTCCTCTGGATTTACCGCACGTGAAATACCATGTGTGCATGAACAATTGCATCATTTATCGGGACGAGCACGCGGAGTCTACCATATGTCTGGTGTGCGGCGTCACTCGATATAAGAAGAGGAAGAAAGCTCCTCGAAAAGTGGTGTGGTACTTTCCGATCACTCCTCGTCTGCAGCGGTATTTCGCGGACCCTAAGGTAGCAAATCTCCTGCGTTGGCACGCGGATAGGGAGGAGAAGAAGCAGGAAGATGACGGAAATGATCCGGAGATAAATAAAAAAGACAAGATGCTGAGTCACCCTAAGGATGCGAGCCAGTGGCAAGCGTTGAACTTCGAAGACTCAGAATTTGGGAACGATCCAAGGAAAATCATGCTGGGCGCGAGCACCGATGGAGTCAATCCGTTTGGCAGCCAGAGAAGCACACATAACACCTGGCCTCTGTTTGTGTGGATGTACAACCTCCCCCCTGGTTGTGCATGAAGAGGAAGTACATTCACATGAGTATGCTAAATTGAAGGGCCGAAACAACCAGGGAACGACATCAATCTGTATCTGGGGCTGCTGAAAGAGGAGCTAGACACGCTGTGGAAAACTCCAGCCAATACGTGGGACGCCGTAGAGAAAGAATATTTCCCTATGAGAGCCACACTGCTCACGACGGTGGACGACTATCTCGGTTACGGATATCTCGCGGTGCAGGTGGTC
The DNA here is from genome assembly GCF_002162155.2 of Triticum dicoccoides. NCBI lineage: Eukaryota > Viridiplantae > Streptophyta > Magnoliopsida > Poales > Poaceae > Triticum > Triticum dicoccoides. The sequence continues at coordinate 567,503,105 of NC_041382.1, read as the reverse complement.
CACGGATTTTCTGGATGCGTCAGGTGCATGGATGACACAACATATCGCCAGCTCGATAGAGATCCCGGGTCTTCGAAAACCGTGTTCATGGGACATCGAAGGTGGCTTCGCGATGATGACCCATGGAGGAAATGCAAGGATCTGTTCGATGGTGAAACCGAACCCCGAAGACGCCCGCGTACGAGGAGCGGCGAGGAAATAGATGAGCTGTTGAAAAATTGGAAAGATTGCCCACTATCGGGAAAGAAGTAGAAGGCGCCAGAGCCGGGAAAGAAGCGAAAGGCGCCAGAGCCGCTGCTGAAGGTATGGAAAACGAGGTCTGTTTTCTGGGACTTGCCGTACTGGAAGATCCACCGTGTGCCTCACAGCCTTGATATCATGCATATCACGAAGAACGTGTGCGAGAGTCTGCTTGGTACCCTGCTCAACATGCCAGAGAGGACCAAAGATGGGCCGAAAGCAAGGGCAGACTTGAAATCAATGGGCATCAGGCAGGAGCTTCACGCTAATGATGATGATGATGATGATGATGATGATGAGGCGAAGCAGGACACATAAAGTCGTTGCAAAGGCAAAAAGGCCAAGAAGACCGGAAATGACTACCCTCCCGCGTGCTTCACTCTAAGTCAGGAGGAGATCGAGCAGTTTTTCACCTGCCTCGTAGGAGTAAAACTTCCTTACGGTTACGTGGGGAAGATAAGCAGATACCTAGACCCAGCGAAGCAGAAGTTCAGCGGGATGAAGTCTCACGACTGTCACGTGCTGATGACGCAGATACTTCTAGTTGGAATCCATGGGATCATGGACGCACACGTTCGTGAAACGCTATTTGGCCTATGCAACTTTTTCGACGTCATCTCTCGGAAGTCAGTTGGCATGAGGAATCTCAGAAGGCTACAGGAAGAGATCGTGGTGATACTATGCGAGCTTGAGATGTACTTCCCGCCCGCATTCTTGGACATTATGGTGCATCTGCTGGTCCATATCGTGGAGGATATCATCCAACTCGGGTCGACGTTCCTGCACAACATGATGCTGTTCGAAAGGATGAATGATGTCATCAAAGGATACGTTCGCAACATGTCATGTCTAGAGGGAAGTATAGCCAGGGGCTTTCTGACTGAAGAGTGCATCTCCTACTGCATGAATTACCTAGGCATCGAGAACCCCGTTGGTCTGCCCGTCAACAGGCACCTCGGCAGGCTCATTGGATGGGGTCACCGTGAGGGTCGCCGCGAAATGCATGTCGACTTCGAGGGTCGACTCGCCGACTTTGAAAGAGCAAACCTAGTCGCGCTACAACACATAGACGTGGTCGATCCTTGGGTGGTAGAGCACAAAACCTTTATTGAGAAGACGTACAATGACCGAGGCCAACAGAGGACAGACGGAGATATAATCAAAGAGCACAACTCATGTTTCACGCGTTGGTTCAAGCAGAAGCTCCTGTCGTACCCTTTATGTGAGGATTCTTCTGCGGAAGAACAACTCATATTCGCCTTGTCACAGGGCGCCGAGCACAACCTGATGACCTATGAGGCGTACGATATCAATGGCTACACATTCTACACTGAGGACAAGGACATGAAGAGCGATGGTTATCAGAACTCCGGGGTAACGATGGAATCCTACACCGGTAACGACAAGGACAGATACTACGGAAGGATCGAGGAGATCTGGGAGCTGAGCTATGCTGGAGGGAAGGTCCCAATGTTCCATGTCAGATGGGCCAAGAGCGTCCTAAAAGAAGACCGGTATTTCACCACCATGGTTATACTCGAAGCCAAATCCAAGACCGCGGGCGCAAACATCACCGCCAAAAATGAGCCATGGGTACTAGCTTCCCAAGTGGACCAATGCTTCTTCATTCCCGACCCGTCAAAGCCCAGTCGTGTTGTCGTGAGGAGAGGCAAAAGGAAGATCATCGGAATGGATGGAGTAGCCAATGAGCAAGACTTCGACAAGTACGGCGACCCGAAGATCGAACATGACGACGACGACGAAGTAGCAGCATACACCACAAGAAGAAGCAGGACCACCCTACCTAAAGGACGTCCGTTCCACAGAAGAACTCCATTTGCGAAAAAGAAGGGCAAGAAGATTGTGAACAGATAGCCAGCTAGCTAAGATCGATTGTATTTAAATTGTAGTCTTCATTTCTCGATTGTATTTCATGGGCACTTTTTGAACTATCATGAATATTTTTAAATTTCATGGGCACTTTTTGAATTCATGAAAAAATATTGAATATTCATGAGGACACTCGATCTCGATCCCCCTCCATCTCGATCGCTATCCCCCCTCGCTAGATCACCCTTGCCAGATCCCCCTCGCTGCCGAGCACACCCCGCACCCTCCCCCGCTCCACCACCGCCGACGACCCCTGCACCCTCCCCCGCTCCACCGTCACAAATGAATGCAATTAAAAATCCAAAAAAACAAATTTGATTATATTTTCAAAAAACAAATTTGATTATATTTTCAAATAAAAAATTTGATGATATTTTTTTATATTCATAAATATTTTCAAATAACAAATCTGATGATATTTTTTTAAAAAATTATTACTGTTTTTATAAAAATTTATTACTGTTTCATATTCATATTCATTTTCTAAAAAATTATTAGATGCAACAAAATAATAGTAATAATAAAAATCTTACTTATGGCGCACGGTTGGCTGGTGCGCCATTGCTATCTAAAAAAAAGAATACTTATGGCGCACGGTCCCGCTGGTGCGCCATTGCTATGAAAAAAAACATTCTAATGGCGCACCGCCAGGGGGTGCGCCATTAGTAATCTTCCCCCATCCATACACTTCGTCCCTCCCTCTTGCCAGACACTTCGTCCCTCTCCCTCCACCGCGCCGCTCCCTCCCTCATCCCTCCCTCCACCGCGCCGCCGCCGCTGCCCCGACCAACTGCGCCGCAGCGCCCACGCGCCCCCTGCCTCCCTC
>NC_041382.1:567409728-567499830 GCF_002162155.2 Triticum dicoccoides | reverse complement strand
CCCTCGAAACCCTATAAACCCGCCGGAGATTTGGAGCCTCGGAGCCGCCGGAGACTTGGAGCCTCGAAGCCGCCCCACGTCCACCAAGAGAGGAGGCCCCACGTCCACCAGGAGAGGAGGCCCGCAACCTCCCCGCCGTCTATCCTCGCCTCCCTCAAGCTCGCCGTCTCCGCTCTCCGTCGTCTCCGCTCCGGCCACCACCTCATCGTGCTCAGGTAACCCTCCTCCCTCTGCCTCTCTTCTCCTCTCTTCCTCCTCTCCTTAGCTAGTAGTGTATAATAATGGGAATTGGAGCTCATTAAGTTAGCCATGTTTGGGTGTCGGTAGATTCAGGCGCAAGCTCTCGTGATTTTGTTTACTTCTATACTAGTACTACTCTCCATTGAGTAAACCCTAGATCAATTGGGCCACACACATTAAATAATCTGGAACCATTGGGTTAACCCGAACCTAATTTTGTGATGGTGCATTAGGAGGATCAGGAGGCAAGTTGCAGTGCTGAGTTTGCAACTGTAAAACACATGCCTCTCAGGGAATAAAGTGAACGGTGCCGCCCTCACGAGGATGAGCATGGTCCTGTCTACTTGGAAAAGCACGGTGAAGGAAATGATTGAAAAAGGTGATAGTTATGAGAAGATCAAGGCGAAATATCCTTTGATGAACGAAGATGACTACAAGGAGTTCAAGATCAAGTGCGAGAGCAGCGCGACCTCCGAATCAAGTCAGTGGGGGAAAGAAATGCGGAAGTTGAACTTAGGGGTCCACCAACTCGGTCCCGGCGGTTACAGAGTGGCGGAGCCTATATGGGACAAGGAGGACGCGGAGCGTGCCGAGCAAGGCCTACCGCCCCGCTTCAAGAAATACCGTGACAAGCAGACCATGAACTTTCTCAGGGCCCGGTACAAGGAGGACCCGGTAACAAAGGAGCTTACCACGGATCCGAAGACCAAGGCACTTGAGCTTGTTCTGGTAAGGAATACACCCCCGTGTAATTAGCTCCATATGGTTGCATTCTAGTTAATCCCCAATATTTCTAAATGGTTCACGTTCCTTCCGTAGGACAATGAAAGCAGTTGCGCGTGGTCGTTTCAGAGCTCCCCTTTCGACACCCCTTTAAATAGGGCGTTGAATGTAATGAAAAACAAGGATAAGCTCAGTAAGCCGACGTCAGCTGGTCATGTGGCCGGCAAAGGCTTGTCCACAAAATGGTCATCATACTATACCGCTGGTGGGCGAAAGGAGAAAAAGACCAGTTCGGAAAGCCAGTCGCGTGAGGTTGAAGCACTCAAGGCACAAGTGGCGTGGATTCTGGAGATTGTCCAAGAGCAAGTGCAACAACAACTGGGAACGACGCTCAACGCCATGGTGCCTACGTTGATTCATCGGCTGACAACTTGGATTGCGGGCGGCCAACAGGGGCCTCCCCCCGGTTCCCAGCTTCACGGCCAACAACTCGCGCAACACGCAGGCAGCGCCATTGGTGTCTCCGGCGGAGGCGGTATTCGTGTCTCCGGCGCCGGCACGGGAATTGGAGCTTAATGCACCCGGGTGTACGCCGGCCGGCACCTCGCCAGCAAGCGGCCCCTCTGTCAGTTGCACGCCCGCCGTTGGCGATGCCTCAACATTAGCCGAGCTCGACGGCAACACGGTAACTAAGCCTCTCGGCCAATGACTTCATCTCCTTGCCTTTGACTGGGCATCCCTGACGCCCTACATGTTTTCGCAGGGCGCCGCCGACGTTCCTTGCACTCTCCTGCACTTCGTGGGCGGCGAGTTGGTCGATGTCGCCAAGGGCAGAATCGTTCAACTGGACAACCCCATGTTCCACGGTAATCCGATGCCACCCACAGTGTATAGGGTTGAAGTGGTTCGGGTACTGCCAGGCTGCGACGAGCTGTTACCTCCGATTCGACCCGCTGGGGCCGACGAAAAAGGTGAATCCTTGTCCCTTTATAAGGGCGGCCAAAACTATGCGCCCCCACTCGCCTGGTAAAACTCACTTATCCCCTGAGCGTCGTAATCGATGGCGCGGTTGGGTTACCCACGCCCGTATTGATGAGAATCCCGTAATAAGGGGAACACGATCTCTGCTTTGACAAGACGTGTCAAGAAACTTCCTCGCGTTGTGTGCGGGGCTAGTTAAAGGAAACGGTTCGAATAATTACCGGGCCATGGCATAATGTCATGTTGCCAAAACGTGTCAGCAGATTAGATTTGTGGAAATATTGTTCTCTCTACGGTGGTATGTGGAACTTATTTTGCAGGGTCGGACACTATCCTTGTATTCAAATTCTTCCGTGATGTATTCGGAGGAGGAACCCGCCTTGCAATGCCGAAGACAATATTGCACGCCGAACTCATCGTCATTGAAGCCTGGTTCAGGGGCTATTGAGGGAGTCCTGGATTAGGGGGTATCCGTACAGCCGGACTATATCCTTTGGTCGGACTGTTGGACTATGAAGATAGAAGATTGAAGACTTCGTCTCGTGTCCGGATGGGACTCTACTTGGCGTGGAAGGCAAGCTAGGCAATACGGATATGGATATCTCCTCCTTTGTAACCGACCTTGTGTAACCCTAACCCTCTCTGGTGTCTATATAAACCAGAGGGTTTAGTCTGTAGGACAACGACAATCATACCATAGGCTAGCTTCTAGGGTTTAGCCTCTCCGATCTCGTGGTAGATCAACTCTTGTAATACTCATATCATCAAGAATAAATCAAGCAACACGTAGGGTTTTACCTCCATCAAGAGGGCCCGAACCTGGGTAAAACATCGTGTTCCCTGCCTCCTGTTACCATCCGCCTCAGACGCACAGTTCAGGACCCCCTACCTGAGATCCGCCGGTTTTGACACCGACAATGTCCCTTAACGCACGCTTCCGCTCTCTCTTGGGGATGTGGGCTGCGTATATCATGTTCACCGTCCGCACTTGTGGGGGAACCTCTTCTGTCCTCCGGTGTTTGGCGGCCGGGGCTCCTCCTCGTCATCGCTTTGTGACCCCTTATCTTTGTTTTCGGCATTTAACTTGCTGGCCTGCTTGAACACCCAACATTCCCTGTTGGTGTGGTTGGCTGGCTTGTCAGGGGTGCCGTGTATTTGACATGAGCGATCGAGTATATGGTCCAAACTGGATGGGCCCGGGGTGCTTCTTTTGAATGGCTTTTTCCGCTGACCGGGTTTAGAGCCTCTGAATGCGGTATTGACTGCCGTACCCTCGGTATTGTCGCTGTTGATGCGGCACTTGTGTTTGTTGCGACGTGACCTGCCATTGCCGTCCTTGGTATCCGAAGTACCATGGTTCTTTGATATATTATTGCTGCGAGCCAGCCAGCTGTCCTCTCCTGTGCAAAAGCGGGTCATGAGTGTCGTGAGGGCTGCCATAGATTTCGGCTTTTCCTGGCCAAGGTGCCGGGCGAGCCACTCGTCATGGATGTTGTGCTTGAAAGCTGCTACGGCCTCTGCATCCGGACAGTCGACGAATTGATTTTTGTTTGTCAGGAACCATGTCAAGAATTGCCTGGCCGATTCCTCTGGCTGCTGAATTATGTGGCTCAAGTCATCGGCATCTAGTGGCTGCACATAAGTGCCCTGGAAGTTGTCGAGGAATGCGGCTTCCAGATCTTCCCAACAGCCAATGGATTCTGCTGGCAGGCTGTTGAGCCAATGCCGAGCTGGTCCTTTGAGCTTGAGTGGGAGGTATTTGATGGCGTGTAGATCGTCACCGCGGGCCATGTGGATGTGTAGGAGGAAGTCCTCGATCCATACCGCAGGATCTGTTGTGCCGTCGTATGACTCGATATTTACCGGTTTGAAACCCTTTGGGATTTCATGATCCATTACTTCTTCTGTGAAGCATAGGGGGTGTGCGGCGCCTCTCTACTGGGCTATGTCGCGACGCAACTCAAATGAGTCTTGTCCGCTGTGTTCGGCCCGGCCGGATTTACTTTTACTGTATCCGGCGTGACAGTTATCATCTCGCATAGTGGCGCGCCCTCATGATCCGTAGATCGATCTTGTGTGTTTTGCTTTGTCCTCCAATACGTCTCGCAGGTCTAGCGTGTTTCCCCATGCCTTGACATTTTTTTAGTGGCGTCAGGGTGCGGGTTGAGCTTTTGGCTGAAATGCCTCTCTGTTGCGGCCACGAGGTGGCCGATCAGCCGCGTCATACGCTGGAGATGTAGGTTTTAATGCTTCCTCCTCTAGTCGGGGGTAGCAACCTGTGCTTTGGGTAACTCTTGGAGGGGCGTTCGAGTTCATATTCCTCGGTCGCAAGGACTTCAGTCCATCTGTCAGCTAGCAAATCTTGATCAGCTTGAAGCTGTTGTTGCTTTTTCTTAAGGCTATTTACCGTGGCAATAAGCCGGCGCTTGAAGCGCTCTTGCTCGACGGGATCCTCAGGCACGACAAATTCATCATCGTCGAGGCTTGCCTCGTCTTTGGAGGGAAGCGTGTAATTATCATCCTCCGCTTCTCCATTTGCCGCTCTCTCGGGAGGGTTGGCTTCTCCGTCCTCCTGCTCTAAATCTTGCTGGAGGGGATTGTCGTTATCTTTGACACTGTCCGGAGTGCTATTATCTCCTGTGCCAGTATCATCGCTTTTGCTTTGGCGAGACTTAGATCGGCGCCGCTGACGTTGGCGCTTTGGTTGCTTCTTGGAGGGGTCATCCTCCGCTGTCCCGACGCCATTGCCTTCTTTGGGTGTGTCCACCATATATATATATATATATCATATGATGAGGTGGCTGTCCAGTGCCCTGTGGGTAGTGGTTCTTGTTCGTCTCCTGCATCATCGTCCATACCGTCGATGTCTTTGGAGTCGAAGTCGAGCATATCATTCAAATTGTCGACAGTGGCTACTAAGTGGGTGGTGGGTGGGCGGCGAATTTCTGCGTCATCCGCATCCCAATCCTGCCGGACATAGTTCGGCAGGACTCTCCTGACAAGGAGAGAGACCTTAATGAGTTCAGTATGTCACCAAAGGGCGAGTGCTGAAAGATATCCGCGGAGGTGAACTCCATGATCGGCGCCCAGTCGGATTCGATAGGCACGGGCGCAGGCGGTTCGGAGTCTGTGGCCGGGGGAGAATCCGGCAGTTCGGCATCACGGCTCCCGTGAAGGGTAAGGTCGATACTCGGCTCGATCGCCGCTGAGAATGCGACCTCCGTGGCAGGGTCTATCCACCCGTCCATGGATGTCGCAATTGGCTCCGAATTGAGGGTCGGAGCGGTTGCCGGTGCGATCTCCTGAACACTGTCCAATGGTAGAGCTAAATCATGCTCATCGTGACCGTGTGGTGCACTCGGCAGGGGCTCGAATCCGTCGAAGATCACGTCTCCATGGATATCGGCTGTGTAGTTTAAGCTGCCAAACCTGACCTGGTGGCCAGGGGCGTAACTCTCGATCTGCTCCAGATGGCCAAGCGAGTTGGCCCGTGATGCGAAGCCGCTGAATACAAAGATATGCCCGGGGAGAAAAGTCTCACCCTGGACTGCATCGCTATCGATGATTGAAGGATCCATCAAGCCTAATGATAACGACACAGAGGAACTCTCAATGAAAGCACCAATGTCGGTGTCAAAACCGGCGGATCTCGTGTAGGGGCTCCCGAACTGTGCATCTAAGGCGGATGGTAACAGGAGGCAGGGGACACGATGTTTACCCAGGTTCGGGCCCTCTTGGTGGAGGTAATACGCTACGTCCTGCTTGATTGTTCTTGATAATATGAGTAGTACAAGAGTTGATCTACCACAAGATCAAAGAGGCTAAACCCTAGAAGCTAGCCTATGGTCTGATTGTATGTTGTCCTACGGACTAAAACCCTCCGGTTTATATAGACACCGGAGGGGGCTATGGTTACACAGAGTCAGTTACAAGGAAAGAGATCTACATATCCGTATTGCCAAGCTTGCCTTCCACGCCAAGGAGAGTCCCATCCGGACACGGGACAAAGTCTTCAATCTTATATCTTCATAGTCCAACAGTCCGGCCAAAGGATATAATCCGTCTGTCCGGATTCCCCCTAATCCAGGACTCCCTCACTACCCGTGGCCACCTTCTAATGAGAGTAGCTCTTCAACTCATACATTGTTTAATTTCCCTTCGTGCTTACCGAAGGATGATTGCTATGATGATTGTTATGATCCCATTGATTCTTTTGAAATATCCCTTTTTGATGATGCTCGCTATGCTTGTGGCAAAGGTGCCAATATGAATTATGCTTATGGAGATGAACTTGCTATAGTTCCTTATGTTAAACATGAAATTGTTGCTATTGCACCCACACATGATAGTCCTATTATCTTTTTGAATTCTCCAAACTACACTATATCAGAGAAGTTTGCTCTTATTAAGGAATATATTGATGGGTTGCCTTTTACCGTTGCACATGATGATTTTGATGAATATAATATGCATGTGCTTGCTTCACCTACTTGCAATTATTATGAGAGAGGAACTATATCTCCACCTCTCTATGTTTCTAATATGATAAAATTGCAAGAAACTGTTTATACTATGCATTGGCCTTTACTTTGTGTGCATGAATTGTTCTTTTATGACATGCTGATGCATAGGAAGTGAGTTAGACTTCGTCATTACATGATATATGTTACCTTGTTCTCACTAATAAATTACAAATCGTTGTTAATTAAAATTGGCTTTGATATACCTTGGGATCCGGGTGGATTCACTACTTGAGCACTATATGCCTAGCTTAATGGCTTTAAAGAAAGCGCTGCCAGGGAGACAACCCGGAAGTTTTATAGAGTCATTTATTTCTGTTGAGTGCTTTCATATAGTTTAAAAACAACAAAAATAAAGAGGGGAACCCAAAACTTTTTCAAAAAGGAAAGTGAAAATGAGAAATACAAGCATTGTTGAAGTGGGAGAGCTCCTTGAACTTTGTTCGTGCTCACGACAACTTTGTGAATCCTGATTACAGAAAATTTTCAACAAAAATAATTATCCCCTTGTACAATTCCATTGTATTATAAAAATAATGTGCCAAGGTTTGCCTTTAGGGTGTTTACATTTGTTTCATGGTTTGTACGGTGCAGGACAGAAACTTTGGCTGTAGTGCGCGATTTTACCTTTTTTGATGGAACGTCAAATGGTTATGATTCTTTTTGCACTGTATTCCTATACAAATTGTTTAGTTTTCCTAATTTTGGTAGAATTTTTCAAGTACCAGAAGTATGGTGAGTGTTCAGATTATTATAGACTGTTCTGTTTTAGACAGATTCTGTTTTTGATGCATAGTTTGCTTGTTTTGATGAAACTATCGAATTATATTTGTGGATTAAGCCATGAAAAAGTTATATCACAGTAGAAAAAATGCAAAAACAAAATATGAATTGGTTTGCAACAGTACTTAGAGTAGTGATTTGCTTTATTATACTAACGGATCTTACCTAGTTTTCTGTTGAAGTTTTGTGTGGATGAAGTGTTCGATGATCGAGAAGGTCTCGATGTGAGAAGAAGGAAGAGAGGCAAGATCTTAAACTTGGGGATTCCCGAGGCACCCCAAGTAAATATTCAAGGAGACTCAAGCGTCTAAGCTTGGGGATGCCCCGGAAGGCATCCCCTCTTTCTTCAACAAATATCGGTATGTTTTTGGATTCGTTTCGTTCATGTGATATGTGCAATCTTGGAGCGTCTTTTGCATTTAGTTTTCATTTTTCTTTTATGCACCATGCTGGTATGAGATAGTCCTTGGTTGATCTATACGATGATCTATGCACTTCACTTATAACTTTTGAGTATGGCTTTATAGAATGCTTCATGTGCTTCACTTATATCATTTGATGTTTGGATTGCCTGTTTCTCTTCACTTAGACAACCGCCATTTGTAGAATGCTATTTGGCTTCACTTATATTTGTTAGAGTGTGGGCATATCTTTTGTAGAAAGATTTAAACTCTCGTGCTTCACTTATATCTATTTAGAGAGATGACAGGAATTGGTCATTCACGTGGTTAGTCATAAAATCCTACATAAAACTTGTAGATCACTGAATATGATGTGTTTGATTCCTTGCAATAGTTCTGCGATATAAAGATGGCGATATTAGAGTCATGCTAGTGGGTAGTTGTGGATTGTAGAAATACTTGTGTTGAGGTTTGTGATTCCCGTAGCATGCACGTATGGTGAACCGTTATGTAACGAAGTCGGAGCATGATTTATTTATTGATTGTCTTCCTTATGAGTGGAGGTCGGGGACGAGTGATGGTCTTTTCCTACCAATCTACCCCCTAGGAGCATGCGCATAGTACTTTGTTTCGATGACTAATAGATTTTTGCAATAAGTATGTGAGTTATTTATGACTAGTGTTGAGTCCATGGATTATACGCACTCTCACCCTTCCATCATTGCTAGCCTCTCTAGTATCGAGCAACTTTCGCCGGTACCATAAACCCACCATATACCTTCCTCAAAACAGCCACCATACCTACCTATCATGGCATTTCCATAGCCATTCTGAGATATATTGCCATGCAACTTTCATCATCATCATCATCATATACATGACTTGAGCATTCATTGTCATATTGCTTTGCATGATCGTAAGATAGCTAGCATGATGTTTTCATGGCTTATCCGTTTTTTGATGTCATTGCTACGCTAGATCATTGCACATCCCGGTACACCGCCAGAGGCATTCATATAGAGTCATATCTTTGTTCTAGATATCCATTTTGTAATATTGAGTTGTAAGTAAATAAAAGTGTGATAATCATCATTATTAGAGCATTGCCCCAGTGAGGAAAGGATGATGGAGACCATGATTCCCCCACAAGTCGGGATGAGACTCCGGACGAAAAAATAATAAAAATAATAAAAAAGAGAAAGGCCAAAAAAAGAGAAGGCCCAAAAAAAGAAAAAAAAGAAAAAAAAACAAAAAAGAGAGAGAAAAAGAGAGAAGGGGCAATGTTACTATCCTTTTTCCACACTTGTGCTTCAGAGTAACACCATGTTCTTTATATAGAGAGTCCCTTGAGTTATCACTTTCATATACTAGTGGGAATTTTCATTGTAGAAATTGGCTTGTATATTCCAACGATGGGCTGCATCAAATGCCCTAGGTCTTCATGAGCAAGCAAGTTGGATGCACACCCACTTAGTTTCAGTTTGAGCTTTCATATACATATAGCTCTAGTGCATCCGTTGCATGGCAATCCCTACTCCTCACATTGACATCAATTGATGGGCATCTCCATAGCCCGTTGATTAGCCGCGTCGATGTGAGACTTTCTCCTTTTTTGTCTTCTTCTACACAACCTCCACCATCATATTCTATTCCACCTATAGTGCTACGTCCATGGCTCACGCTCATGTATTGCGTGAAAGTTGAAAAGGTTTGAGAACGTCAAAAGTATGAAACAATTGCTCGGCTTGTCATCGGGGTTGTGCATGATGTCAGTATTTTATGTGGTGAAGATGGAGCATAGCCAGACTATATGATTTTGTAGGGATAACTTTCTTTGGCCATGTTATTTTGAAAAGACATGATTGCTTTATTAGTAGGCTTGAAGTATTATTGTTTTTATGTCAAATGATAAACTATTGCTTTGAATCACCCGTATCTTAATATTCATGCCATGATTAGATTACATGATCAAGATTATGCTAGGTAGAATTCCACATCAAAAATTATCCTTTTTATCATTTACCTACTCAAGGACGAGCATGAATTAAGCTTGGGGATGCTGATACGTCTCCGTCGTATCTATAATTTTTGATTGTTCCATGCCAATATTCTTTCATATACTTTTGGCAACTTTTTATACTATTTTTGGGACTAACATATTTATCCAGTGCCTAGTGCCAATTCTTGTTTGTTGCATGTTTTTTGTTTCACAGAATGTCCATATCAAACGGATTCCAAACGGAATAAAAACCGACGGAGATTTTTTTGGAATATATATGATTTTTGGGAAGAAAATCCACGCGAGACGATGCTCGAGGGGCCCACGAGGCACGGGGGCGTGCCCCAGGGGGCAGGCGCGCCCCTGACCCTCGTGGCCACCCCGTAAGGCGGTTGATGCCCTTATTTCGCCGCAAGAAAGCTAATATCCGGATAGAGATCGTGTTAAAATTTCAGCCCAATCGGAGTTACGGATCTCCGGGAATATAAGAAACGGTGAAAGGGAAGAATCTGGCAACGCAGAAACAGAGAGAGACAGAGAGACAGATCCAATCTCAGAGGGGCTCTCGCCCCTCCCATGCCATGGAGGCCAAGTACCAGAGGGGAAACCCTTCTCCCATCTAGGGAGGAGGTCAAGGAAGAAGAAGACAAAGGGGCGCTCTCTCCCCCTCGCTTCTGGTGGCACCAGAGTGCCACCGGGGGCCATCATCATCACCGCGATCTACACCAACACCTCCGCCATCTTCACCAACATCTCCATCACCTTCCCCCCTCTATCTACAGCGGTCCACTCTCCCGCAACCCGCTGTAACCTCTAATTGAACACGGTGCTTTATGCTTCATATTATTATCCAATGATGTGTTGCCATCCTATGATGTCTGAGTAGATTTTCATTGTCCTATCGGTGGTTGATGAATTGCTATGATTGATTTAATTTGCTTGTGGCTATGTTTCTGTCCTTTGGTGCCCATCATATGATTGCGTGCGTGGATCACACCCTAGGGTTAGTTGTATGTTGATAGGACTATGTATTGGAGGGCAAGAGTGACAGAAGCTTCAACCTAGCATAGAAATTGATGCATACGGGATTCAAGGGGGACCAATATATCTTAATGCTATGGTTGGGTTTTACCTTAATGAACATTAGTAGTTGCGGATGCTTGCTAATAGTTCCAATCATAAGTGCATAGAATTCCAAGTCAGGGATGACATGCTAGCAGTGGCCTCTCCCACATAATACTTGCTATCGGTCTAGTAAAGTAGTCAATTGCTTAGGGGCAATTTCGCAACTCCTACCACCACTTTTCCACACTCGCTATATTTAGTTTATTGTTTCTTTACTTAAACAGCCCCTACTTTTTATTTACGTACTCTTTATTATCTTGCAAACCTATCCGACAACACCTACAAAGTACTTCTAGTTTCATACTTGTTCTAGGTAAAGAGAATGTCAAGCGTGCGTAGAGTTGTATCAGTGGTCGATAGAACTTGAGGGAATATTTGTTCTACCTTTAGCTCCTCGTTGGTTTCGACACTCTTACTTATTGAAAACTGTTGCGATCCCCTATACTTGTGGGTTATCACTGTCCTTACTTGGACAAGCATCCCACTTATGATTAACCTCTATTGCAAGCATCCGCAACTACAACAAAAGTATTAAGGTAAACCTAACCATAGCATAAAACACGTGGATCCAAATCAGCCCCTTACAAAGAAATGCATAAACTAGGTTTAAGCTTCTGTCACTCTAGCAACACATCATCTACTTATTACATCCCAATGCCTTCCTCTAGGCCCAAATAATGGTGATGCGCCATGTAGTCGACGTTCACATAACACCACTAGAGGAGAGACAACATACATCTCATCAAAATATCGAATGAATAGCAAATTCACATGACTACTAATAGCAAGACTTCTCCCATGTCCCAGGAACAAATGGAACTACTCACAAAGCATATTCATGTTCATAATCAGAGGAGTATTAATATGCATATAGGATCTGAACATATGATCTTCCACCAAATAAACCAACTAGCATCAACTACAAGGAGTTGTCGGAGTAATGGGCCACGGGTAGGCCAACCCAAGCCCCATAACCTTCCAAGACATCGGGGCAGGCTGCGCCCCTCAAGACCCCAGGGCGAAGAGCCGCCTCCTGGGGAGTGTATGGCAAGGTGGCCGACTGCCCGCTCACGGCCGAGTCTCAGGGACGACTTCCAGAGAAGCCGGCTTTGGGGAGTCGGCCGGCGACTCCAACGAACTGTGACCTCATCGAAGGGGACAGGGCAGGGGCGTGGCTAGAGTGAAGCTCACTCCCCGCCCCTTACCAAGGGCAGGCATGGCTACAACACGCCGTACTTGGGAAGATCTCCCTGCGGCGTGGCACTGTTGCTAGGCCGGTCCTGACATCAGCACCACTGTACCAAGTCCTGCGCCCACGCCGGCTTGTCTATACGGCCTGAAGGCAGCGGGGTCCACCGGTCAGCGAGACCTCGGGAGACGGTGGGAGAGCCGCCAGTCGGGCCCATCGGGAGTCGGCCCGAGGGAGTCGGCCGAGCCCTCCCTTGGGGACCACGTGCCATTAATCAAGAAGAGATGGGGCGTGGCCACAGTGATCACCCGCCAGGCGGCGGGGCTATTGCCACGACCCCATGATCAAGCTTGCATCATCAGGAGCACGACTATAGTGATCAGCAGCCGGCAAGACCCGCCCGCGGCGGACGCGGCCTGTCGGCTCCATACCAGACTAGTCGGCGGGCCCCAACAGTCGGCGGAGAAGTTGGAGGTCGGAGACACTGACGGCTGGGCCCGCGCCCAGTCACATTACCATTGTACCCCTGGAGGGTAGGCCTATATAAACCCCCTAGGGCACCCATGCAAAGGGTTGGACCCCATTAGTTCTAGACACACCAGATAGAAGGAGAGAGCTAGCCCTGCCCTCTCCTGCCACCCGAAACAGCTCAAGGAGCAACCTTGTAAACACTTGACCATAGTGATCATGCAGCGACCCCGCAGAGCATCAGTAGGGGTGTTATCTCCCAGGAGAGCCCTGAAGCTGCGTAAGATCCGCCGGCGTGCATGTCTTCGCCTCATCCTGTTTCCAGGCACCGGCGACGTTCTACTCGCCCCCGCCATGATAAGCCATCCATTGGCATATGTCACACCAAACCCCCGACATTTGGCGCCCACCGTGGGGCCTAGTGCACCGCCGTCCGGAGATCTGTTCTGGACGGGAACCCTTTTCCTCCCTGGCGAGCGCAGCCAGCCAGGAACGCCAGATGAAGTCTGCATCGATGCGCTGCGCGGCATTGAGATCACCTGCGCAGCCAGCTTCTTGGCCGAACTTGTCGGCGAGGTCCGCCTCTCCAACGAACTTGCACCCGACGCAGGCGCGGGCGGCCCCGAGAACCTCCTCGTGGGCCTCCTCGATCAACTCCACGTTTCCGTCGAGCCCGCCGTGGACTTGGAGTCCGTCGGCTCCACCGACCCGATGCTGGTCGACTCCGACACCGCGTCAATCGACGCGTTTCCCACCAACGTGGTGGTCTACGACGAGCCTCTCCCCTACGTGGAGAGCGACGGAAGCACCGTCACCGAGGTGCTAGTCATCGGTCATGACGAGTTCCCCGGCGGAGGAGCGCCCGACTCGCTCGGCGCGGCGCTGCAAGACCTAACTGCGCCCATTCCGGAAGATGCTGACACAGAGACATTAGAAGCGCGCTGCCTTCAGCTTGTTGAAGGCGCGAAGAAGCTGGCCAGCATGAGACTCTTGTCAGAAGCTTACCAGCGGGAGATGGATCGCGCTGTTGGTGGCTCGCCGGCTCCGGCAGGGCCCAGCCGCCTTGGCGTGGTCCAGCAGCACGGCGTAGCCATCGCCAGCCTGTTTGGGGCTGGCCGCCCCGTGTACGCTACCCCAGCGGAGAACATCCGAGCTGCCAGGCGGCGGCGGACGAGCTGGATAATTTCGAGGGCGAAGAGCGTCGCCTCATGATGGAACGAGTCCAGCGGCACCTCGACGCGGCCGCCGCGCAGAACGACGACCCGCACCGAGATCAAGGCGCGACATCTAGGACGCCAACTAGCGATGCCCGAGGAAGAAAGGACAAGGAGCTGGCTGTCAGCCACAGTCGGACTCGGATTACCATAGAGCGCGACCGAGACGGCCGCCCAAGAGCAGTGGAACGACGAGACGACTGTCCGCCTCCCCCTCCCCGCAAGGAGAGGCGAGTCTCCCCGCCACCTGTTGACCATCCGACTCTCGGAGACCGCCTTGGCCGCCGAGAGGTGGTCGGAGAGAATGACGCCCGCCACCGGATCGACCGACTTCACCGGTCCCTGGCGCTGGAAGAAGAAGACGAGCTGGGTCCGCCTTGTTTCGGGCCCCGCATTCGGGACGAACCCTTTCCCAGAGGGTTCATGCTCCCAAGAGACACGCCCAAGTATACCGGCTCTGTGAAGCCAGAAGACTGGCTGGTCGACTACTCCACGGCTGTCAGCATAGCAAACGGCAACAAGCGAGTCGTCGTAAAGTACGTTAAGCTCATGCTCCAGGGCACGGCCCGGACATGGCTGAACAACCTGAAGCCCCGCAGCATCAACAGCTGGGTTGACTTCACCGAAGCGTTCGTCCGCAACTTCACCAGCACGTACAAGCGTCCTCCCAAGCCTTGCTAGCTCTCCTTGTGCGTGCAAGGTCCTGACGAGTCAACTCGCGACTACCTCACGCGTTGGGCCAAGCTCCGGAACTCCTGCGAGGGCATGCACGAGGTGCAGGCTATTGAGTACTTCACAGCCGGGTGCCGGGAAGGCACCCTCCTCAAGCACAAGCTCCTCTGCGACGAGCCAGAAACCCTCGACGAGCTGCTGATCATAGCAGACAAATACGCCACAGCCGACTCCTCCATGAAGGCGGAAATTCAAATCAGCACAACTGGCAAAGTGGCTCCTCAAGCTCCAAGAACCCCGGCGGCAGATGCCAGCCGGCGACAGCAGCAGGGCGACAACAAGCGCAAGGCCCCGCAGCCAGCTTCCGGCAGCCGGCAGGTCGCGGCCGTTGAAGCCCAGCAGCCAGAAGAGTAGCCTCTGCCCAAGCTGCAGAAAGGCGGCAAGCCAAACTGGTTGCTGGCCTTCTCCTACGAGCAGACCTTGGACGGACCTTGCAAGTTCCACAGTGGCGCGAAGCCGTCGAACCATACCACCCGGAAGTGCCACTGGCTCACCAGGATCGCCAAGGGAGACGACCTCCTGCCACCCCCGCCTGCTGGGCAGCCGCCTCCGCCTCTGCCCCAACAGCCGGCGGTTAGGCCAGTCGGCGCAGTACAAGACGAATACCCTGAAGAGCACGGAGCCTACGTGGTGTTCACCAGTATGGCTGATGATCGACGCAGCAGGCGGCTGCAGCGACAAGAGGTGAACGCAGTAGCCTCAGAGACGCCAGAGTTCATGCACTGGTCTGAGAAGCCCATCAGCTGGAGCAGGGCCGACCACCCAGAAGCGATGCCGAGTCCGGGCTCCTACGCCTTGGTCCTGGATGCCACCTTTGCTACAGACAAGCGGGCCGCGCGTTTCTCGCGAGTTCTGATAGACGGAGGCAGCAACATCAATATCCTGTACAAAGACACCATGGAGAAGTTAGGAATCAAGCAAAGGTAGCTTTAGAACAGCCGGACTGTGTTCCACGGCATTGTACCTGGGCTTTCCTGCTCGCCAATTGGCAAGATCCTGATGGACGTCCTCTTTGGGGACAAAGATCACTTCCGAAGAGAGTCTGTTTGGTTTGAGGTGGTGGACCTTGAGAGCCCATACCATGCGCTACTTGACCGACCCGCTTTGGCCAAGTTCATGGCGGTCCCGCACTACGCCTACCCCAAGATGAAGATGCCCAGTTCCAGGGGAATTCTGACTGTGGCCGGTGACTACAGAAGTCGTCCGCTTGCGCGGCTGAGAGTAGTTGGCTGGCCGAGTCCCTGGTGATCGCAGCCGAGAAGCGACTCCTTGAACGAGTTGTGGCGATGGCCGGCAAGCAACTAGAGATATCGCCCGACCCGAAGGAGTCGGAAGCCGAAGGTTCGTTCAAGCCGGCCAAATAGACAAAGAAGATACCCTTGGATCCGGAGCACCCAGAGAGGTACGCTGTCATAGGTGCAAACCTCGACAGCAAATAGGAAGGCGAGCTCGTAGATTTCCTCTGTGAGAATTGGGACATTTTCGCATGGTCTCCCAAAGACATGCCGGGTGTACCGACAGATTTCGCCGAGCACAAGTTACATGTCCGATCTGATGCAAAGCCGGTCAGGCAGCCCCTGTGCTGCCTATCAGAAGAGAAGAGAAGAGTTGTCGGAGAAGAGATAGCCCGACTCCTAGCAGCCAGCTTCATTATGGAGGTTTTCTTTCCGGAGTGGCTGGCAAATCCGGTCCTGGTACTGAAGAAGAACAAGTAGTGGCGAATGTGTATTGACTACACGAGCCTCAACAAGGCCTGCCCCAAGGACCCATTTGCTCTACGAAGAAACGATCAGGTGATAGACTCCACAGCCGGATGCGAGCTGTTGAGTTTCTTGGATGCATACTCAGGATATCACCAGATCAAGCTGAACCCGGCTGACAGATTGAAGACCGCCTTCATCATGCCGTTTGGAGCATTCTGCTATCTCACCATGACGTTCGGCTTGAGGAATGCCGGCGCCACCTTTCAGCGTTGCATGCAGAAGTGTCTCCTCAAGCAGCTTGGCAGGAACGCCCATGTTTACGTGGATGATGTGGTGGTGAAGACGGAGAAGCGTGGAACACTGCTGGAAGACCTCAAGGAGACCTTTGAGAACCTGCACCGATTCTAGATAAAGCTCAACCCTGAGAAGTGCGTCTTCGGAGTACCAGCCGGCCAGCTGCTAGGCTTCCTGGTCTCTGAACGCGGCATAGAATGGAACCCAGTAAAAATCAAGGCCATCGAGAGAATGGAGGTACCCAGCCGACTGCTGGACGTGCAGAAGTTCATCGGCTGCCTAGCGTCCATCAGCCGATTCATCAGTCGGCTGGGCGAGAAGGCTCTCCCCTTATACCAGCTCATGAAGAAGACCACTTTTTTCGAGTGGAACCATAAGGCGGATGAAGCTTTCCACCAATTGAAGAAGGTGCTGACTACTCCACCGGTCCTGGCGGCTCCGACTCCCAAGGAGCCTATGCTCCTGTACATCGTCGCCACCAGCCGAGTAGTCAGCACGGTCATTGTAGTGGAGCGCAAGGAGGAAGGCAAGGCGCTACCTGTCCAGAGACCGGTATATTACCTGAGCGAGGTACTGTCGACCTCCAAGCAGAACTACCCCCACTACCAGAAGATGTGCTATGGTGTACACTTTGCTGCCAAGAAATTGAAGCCTTATTTTCAAGAGCATCCAATCACGGTGGTCTGCACGGCCCCACTTGCCGAGATCATCGGTAGCCGGGATGCCTCTGGACGAGTGGCCAAGTGGGCCATAGAGCTGGCTCCTTACACCATCCACTACCAACCCTGCACCGCTATCAAGTCACAAGCACTGGCCGACTTCCTCATCGACTGGGACGAGACCTAGTACCTGCCTCCAGCGCCTGACTCCACCCATTGGCGGATGCACTTCGACGGCTCCAAAATGCGCACCGGCTTGGGAGCCGGCGTCGTCCTCACCTCTCCTAAAGGCAACAAGCTCAAATATGCACTGCAAATCCACTTTGTCGCCTCCAACAACGTTGCTGAGTACGAGGCGCTCGTTCGCGGGCTCCGGCTTGCCAAAGAACTTGGCATCCGCCGGATCCTGTGCTATGGCGACTCGGACTTGGTGGTCCAGCAGTCATCTGGCGACTGGGACGCGAAAGACGCAAACATGGCAAGCTACCGTTTCCTCATACACCAACTCAGCGGGTATTTCGAAGGGTGCGAGTTCCTCCACGTGCCAAGAAACGACAACGACCAAGCAGATGCCTTGGCACGAATTGGCTCTACCCGCCAAGCAATTCCATCTAGCGTCGCACTTCAACGCCTCCTCAAGCCGTCTGTCAAGCCTTCACCAGAATCAGACTCCATTTTTGTGCCGGCTCCTCCCGAAGACGGCGGATCCGACTCCAGAGCTCCGGCAGTCGGAATGGGGACTTCGGCGGATGACTCCAAAGACGCCATAGTCGAGCCCGCCCCGGGGACTGCGGCAACGGACTCGAAGACTCCAGAACTCGGCCCAGGGACCGCACCAGTCGGCCTGGGGACTTCATCAACTCAGCGAGCGGCTGTTGAATCCAACCCGCCGCCTCCCAGCCCGACCACCCTCGTCCAAGGCGCAGCCCTGGCAATCGAAGAAATAGCAGCACCCTCATGGGCCCAGTCCATCCTCAAATTCTTGGTGAATAAAGAGCTACCAACTGACGAGATCTCAGCCCGACAGGTACAACGCCGGGCGGCAGCCTATACCATAGTCAACAGAGAACTGGTCAGGTGCAGCGTCACTGGTGTCTACCAGCGCTGCGTAGAGCCAGAGCAAGGCCGAGCGATTCTCAAAGACATCCACCAAGGCGAATGCGGCCACCATGCGGCTTCAAGAGCACTCGTCGCCAAAGCCTTTCGGCACGGCTTCTTCTGGCCGACTGCCTTGGAAGAGGCCAAGGAGTTGGTCCAAAAATGCAAAGGGTGCCAGAAGTTCAGCTCCAAGCCGCACCAGCCAGCTTCTGCGCTCAAGACCATCCCCATTGCCTGGCCTTTCGCAGTTTGGGGTCTGGACATGGTGGGACCATTCGAGACAACATGAGGTGGTCTAACTCACCTACTTGTTGCAGTGGAAAAGTTCACCAAGTGGGTGGAAGTGAAGTCAATTAAGAAATTGAACTGGCCGACTACCGTGACCTTCATCACCGATATCACAATTCGGTACGGCATACCACACAACATCATCACCGACAATGGCACCAATTTTGCCAAAGGCGCCTTGGCCCGTTTCTGCGCAACACAGGGCATCCGACTGGACCTAGCATCCGTCGCCCACCCGCAGTCAAACGGCCAAGTGGAGCGAGCAAACGACCTCATCCTCTCCGGCATCAAGCCTCGGCTGATCGAGCCTCTGGAGCGCTCGGCCGGCTGCTGGCTCGACGAGCTGCCAGCCGTCCTCTGGAGTCTGCGCACGACTCCAAACAAGTCAACCGGCTTCACAAACTACAAGAAATATGTCAACTAATGACCTTCTGTCAGTGACCCTGGAAGAATTGGTCATAGATTTATGACCATTTGAGACCAATTGGTCAAAAGCTGTTCGAGGGGCTCCAAATCATAAACCATTGCGACCATTTTGGTTAGAAAGGTCATAATTTCCTTACACGAAATGGTCATAAAGCAAACAGCGCTAGTCCGCTGCCTTATTTCTAGTTGTTAACGACCAATATAGATGGTCATAGCCTTGTAAATTGTGGTGGGTTGCGATGACTAGGCGCCATCTCATCAGTTTTGCCTATGTGTCATGTCCATGTGGCAGTTTTTGCCCTAGGTTGTGAAGCAACCTATATTTCTGTCATTCCCAAAATTCCCAAAAAAATCTCATAAATTCTTTGGGTCATATCTTCGTCAAATATGTAAAAACCTTCCTTGCCTAGTTCAAAAATAATTCAAAAATATTCATTTTCCTATTCTGTTCAGAACAACAGTTTGTGAAGGAAGTACCACTTTGGCATGTCCAAATAGTATCCATTTTCTACACTGCTTTCCTATGCCCAAATAACCATCCTGCACCAAATGCCAGCTCAATCCATTCATTATTTTGAGCCGAGCTTCAACATTCGTAGTTATGTTCAGTGTGGTAGTTTGCAAAGCAAGTACCACCTAGGCTCCTCCTTTTGAGCTGAAAATTTGTGAAGACAGTCTTCTTAGTAACTGATCATCCTCAGCCAAAACTCACCCCCATTAGCCATGTACATTTCCTGTACTGCTAATCAAACACTTGGCTGCTAATTCATGTTTGAGCATCGATCGGTCTCCTCGTGAGAATCTTATCTTGTAATTTTCTTCCTAGCACCAACCTGGGGAGTGCCCAACCCACTATACATGCCTAGGCCACCCAGAACACATGGCAACGCCACGGTCACACGGTGACCACGCGGCGGGCATGCGAGTTTATGCGCTCTAGAGTTGGGGCCCTCGGCCACCGCCAAAACCTCGACGTATCGCCACCAAACCATGTATTTATGATTAAATAGGTCCTTATGTAACTAGAAATGATTTTTGGAAAAAATAAATAGCAAACTATGAGGCAGCTGCAGTTCAAATTTGACCCGCTTCCAGCTGAATCAGCGGAAATTTGTCTTTTTCACGAGAGGTGGATCAAAAATTTTTACACCCAACCATTTTGTCAATTGTGCATTAAATATGGCCTAGTATTTTATAAAAATGATTTGGTCCAATTTTGCAACAATTATTTGGAAGGTCCTTCACAAAAAAACCTCCTTCCGAGCACTCGAAAAATGGAAAATGGTTTTTTGTCCAAATAAAATGAAAACTTCCTTAGGCAACATTGTTTGCCATTCCAATATGCACCCTTGTGCACAATATGAGATCATTTAAGAAAACTATGCCATGAATGTGGCCATAAGATTGATCATTTGGCTTGAAAGCCATTGATCTCCACACGTGATAGCTCGTTTCTAAGAACACTTTTTAAAAATAATTTTCATATTACAAGTTTGTTATTTTACTGGGAACTTAGCCACATATAATGACACAATGCGAAGGTTTCCCAATTTTTTGATTTTTTTGAATTTTTTATGCCCGTTTCAAAATGACGTCAAAACGGCGGGAATGACCGTTCCTAGCTAGTGGTTGAATCTTGGAATTTTTCTGGTGTTTCTATGAGAAAATAGATACTTATGTAACTATAAATGATTTTTGGAAAAAATAAAGAGCAAACTACAAGGTAGCTACAGTTCAAATTTGACCCGCTTCCAGCTGAATCGGCGGAAATTTGTCTTTTTCACCAGAGGTGGATCGAAACTTTTTACACCCAACCATTTGGTCAATTATGCATTAAATATGGACTAGTATTTTAGAAAAATGATTTGGTCCAATTTTGCAACAATTATTTGGGAGCTCCTTCACAAAAAAACCTTCTTTTGGGCACTCAAAAAATGGAAAATGGTTTTTTCGTCCAAAGAAAATGAAAACTTCCTTAGGCAACATTGTTTTCCATTCCAATATGCACCCTTGTGCACAATTTGAGATCATTTAAGCAAACTATGCCATGAATGTGGCCATAAAATTGATCATTTGGCTTGAAAGCCATTGATCTCGACATGTGATAGCTCGTTTCTGAGAACACTTCTTAAAAATAATTGCCGTATTACAAGTTTATTATTTTTCCTGTGAACTTGGCCACATATAATGACACAATGCGAAGGTTTCCCAATTTTTTGATTTTTTTTGAATTTTTTATGCCCATTTCAAAACGCGGTCAAAACGGCGGGAATGACCGTTCCTAGCTAGTGGTTGAATCTTGGAATTTTTTTTGTGTTTCTCTAATAAAATAGATACTTATGTACCTAGAAATGATTTTTGGAAAAAATAAAGAGCAAACTAGAAGGCAGCTACAGTTCAAATTTGACACGCTTCCAACTGAATCGGCGAAAATTTGTCTCTTTCACGAGAGGTGGATCAAAACTTTTTACACCCAACCATTTGGTCGATTGTGCATTAAATATGGCCTAGTATTTTAGAAAAATGATTCGGTACAATTTTGCAACAAATATATGGGAGGTCCTTCACAAAAAACATCCTTTTGGGCACTCGAAAAATGGAAAATGGTTTTTCGTCCAAAGAAAATGAAAACTTCCTTAGGCAACATTGTTTGCCATTCCAAGATGTAAACTTGTGCGAAATATGGAATTATTTGAGCAAACTATGAGGCAGCTGTAATTAAAATTTGACCCGCTTCGTAGTGAATCGACGAAAATCCCACCTAGTATGGAACTACCTCTAGTTATTTGAGGGAACCGTACTTAAACATTGTCATAAAAAGAGAAGCTAACTTATCGCCGGGCTTCGTGGTGCTGCGTTGGATCTCCTCGACGCTGCAATGGAGCTTCGTCGGGCACCATGGTGCTGTGTTGGAGCTTTTAGCACGCCGTTGAGAGCTGTAATGGAGCTTCATGGGGATGTTATCGATGCTGCATTGAAGTTTTTTCATGCTCGGTGCTGTCGTGACATATTGATGTGATCGAATGATAGCCAATGCGCAGATCGGGCGGCTAGCTAGGCGGATGATTTCTAGACAAAATCATCTGGCTGACTCGCAGTTCTTTGCTTATTGTTAATCGATTAAGACCAATTTACATGGTCATAACATCATCAAAGCCTATACTTCCTTCTGATTGGTCCGTGGACATGTTCACGCGGATCAAGCATCAGAGACCGTCAGATACTCACAGATCCAACGGCCCACACCCACCTCACCCTCTCATCCCTCGTCCCACCCGCAGTCCAACCACCCAAACCCTAACTCAGATCCCCACCCACTCCAGCCGCCGCTGCCCCCTTCTCCCTCCCAGATCCAATCCAAGTTAGAACCACTCGCCCTCCCGCCCCCGACCTCCTTCTCCATTCTTGCGTGCGTCGGCCACCTCCCTCCGGTGGAGCTCGAGCCCCACCCCCAAACGCCGCTGCTCCACCCTCTCCCGCACCCATCCACTGCGCGCGTCGTCGGACTCACCATCCTCCGCTGCACCGTCAAGATGGGCGCGTGTGTGTCCGCCCTCTCGGTGGAGGCAGAGGGGCGCCGAGGCGGTGACGGAGAACAAGATCGCGTCGCCAAATACATCCACCGAATCCTCGAAACCCTAGCAGCGAAATCGACTCGATCGAAAAAGTTCTTCGTCTTCCTCGATTTGGTGCTGATTGTGGTTTGTTGGCGCGCGCGCAGGAGGATGTGACGGTGGAGAGGACGCCCGAGGAGGAGGAGGCCAGGCTGAGGTAGCTCGAGTTCGTGCAGCAGGCGGCCGCGCAGGCTGTCTTGCTGGTCGCCGTGGCCTACGCGTACGCCAAGCAGGGCGTCGGCCCACTCCGCCCCGGCGTCGACTACGTCGACGGGACCATCAAGGACGTCGTCGGCCCCGTCTACGACCGCTACCACGCCGTGCCGCTCGATCTCCTCAAGTTCCTCGACCACAACGTGAGAACCTCCACTTTATTTCTTAGCTGTATGCAAGGATCTATTATCCGATTATGTTCCTGGCCGTTGCTTTTCGCCACTGGAGGACCTAGGTGTTCTCTGTTTCTTGATTTCCCGCCGCATCTGCATAGTGTTATCAGTTGTTCCCATCGCGCGGATTTGAGTCCTTCGTAGCTCAATTCCACTGAGCTATGTGTGCGTGCGTCTCGTTCAGAATCAGCAGTTTACAGCTCCCAAATTCAGATCGAAGCCTCGTTTGGGCCTTACTTAATTGTGCCATTAGTTCAGCAGTGCGTAGAATTAGTTGAGGTGTACGTGTGGAGAAGTTGGAGCCTATGACAATCACTGGTTCCATTTACAGATAATTTTTAGGGGTTTCCAGTTTATTCAACTTGGTTGCACGATTGCCACTGATTGCTATTGTGGTATAGAGTATATGCTACAGTCAGATTTGCGTCAAGGTTTATTGGTGCGAGTGTGGTTGGCATGTAAGGGAGCCACTATGAAGATGGATAAGACAAATTCCACCTGCACAGGGGATGTGGATATGTGATGGTGATATGAGGAAATGTGGTTGTAGTATTTTCTGCACAATTTCCCCGTGTCTCCATCACGGCCTCTTTGCAGGTTTAATTTCCTTGAGACTCCCTGTAGCTTCCTTCTGAAGGATGGCAATGTTGCACACATCTTAGAATGAAAGCTAAACCATCCTGAATTTAGAGCAATCTCTGAAGATATAGTGACAATTATTAGAACAAAGATACATAGCTCCTTACTGGGTTCCCACTTTACTAAATTTCTATGCTGGTTAATGATAATGCTGCTTCTTTTTCATTGTCTAGACATTTTTGATAGCAGGTTCTCAAGCCAGCCGTATTTTATTCCAAGAAATATTGAATAACTTGTTTACTTCATTTTTTAAAAACAGATAATACATATTGAATTATTCATATTAATCTAAAATAATAACCAAACAACTACAGGACAGTGGATTAGTAGCATGCATGTGTGACTTAGTTTTTGGTGTGTTTTGCTTGCAGGTCATTGTTGTGAAGGCTGCCACGGGAAGGCGTGGGGGACTTGGCACAAGGCCGGTGATCGAATCTATGCTCTCTGCTCCATGGGAAGGCCTAAATTCAGCTTGACAGAGAGCACACAAATGGTTGCATAGTTTGTTTAGGTTGTGGAACTTATAATTAGCAGGTTTAGAAAATGTTAGTCGAGCTAACTGTTCACAATCTGAAGTAACTTTAACTTGGTACAAAATTGGTCTGATATTAGTTTTATATCACAAAAGTAGGGAGGTTCCTACTACTTATTAGTATCACCTTTGGAT
This sequence comes from Triticum dicoccoides, assembly GCF_002162155.2. Lineage (NCBI taxonomy): Eukaryota > Viridiplantae > Streptophyta > Magnoliopsida > Poales > Poaceae > Triticum > Triticum dicoccoides. The sequence goes on along the minus strand of NC_041382.1, from coordinate 567,475,681 downwards.
TATTACTGCGTTCGGTTCACCACTGTACTGATTATATTGGCGAGCATTTGTTTAATAACTAGAATACATTGTCTGCTGGGAACTCTATTTACCTTACCTTACATGTACAATGCACAAGGTTAGTTTGCGTACTATTACAAACGTCTGCGAGGGTCCTTAGTGCTACTAGTAATTTTGATCGATTCTTTGCAAGACAATCACGTACATAGATGCCTAAGCAGCTTAATTGATTCCGGCTATCTGAACAAGTTACTGTTATCCAAATGATTTTGCCTACAATAATATATTATTCACCATTGGTTCAGTAGATGTTTATGTAGTAGAAAATTACACTACCAGTGATAGTCTGAATCTAACATGATCAACATCTTACTCCTGTATTTGTCTTGCCCATAGTACTCCTGTATGAGTAGCTGTATACTCCTGTAGTTTTTCCTGCCTGTAGTGCAGAGATGGAGTAGTTTGTCCTGCCTGTGTGATGTTCTTTCCAGCATCTTAGCTGTGTACTCTAATTACTGGAGTATTCTATAGATTTTTTCAATTAAAACTACTCCAGAGATGTTATTTCCAGCATCGACATAATTTATTTTCTTTTGTTAATGGTTACTGCTGATGGTGCTGACTTTCCATGTATGCTCTCACAATCTAAACTAATTTATAGTTTGACTGAAACTGTAGTTTCTGTAGTTTTATTTTGTGTTCTTATAGTTTTACTTAAACTGTAGTTTGGTCCATCTTTACACCAGCTGTAGTTTTCTGAATTTTTGTGCTTGCTATGATGAAGTATGCTTCGATGGGAGCATCTATGGAGAGGGTCAGGGAGTGGGTCTCAGAGCTGGCTCATCCACTTAGAGGTACGCACCTTGCTAAATCTTGGTGCAACTTATCATCAGATTTTCTTTGAAACTTGGCGTTGATTGGTCTGAAGATGAAACTATAGTACTATACACACGACATGCAGCAGCCACTTATATCAAACAGTGGAGCAGTGCTGCTGTCCTGAATGGAACGACACGATATTCAGCATCGTTGATAAATCGTTGTGTGTATAGCAGGGTTTAATTAGATACTTGGAATTAATGTCTGCGTACATATATAACCGATTGGATTCTGTATGTATGCTTAGATGATTGTTTGGCTCTATATAATTGTTGACATGAATATCTTGACTTTCCAAACAAGTATAGGACTGTGCCTATGCATACAGATTATCCTAACAAAACTGAAAGTAAAAATTGAAGCATGAAATAAGCAATAAGTGGCTGATTTTTATCTGCATGTTAAGCGGAAAGTTCCAGCCAAGGCTTATATATTACAAAATATTGCCTCATACTTGAGCTTCTACCGTTATGAGGGACATTGTAATCAATATCCTCACTGCTAATTTACCTCAAGTTTATTGTTTACCGGAAGTTTCAAATTAGAAGTTTCATATTCTTATGCTGGTTTATGTTCTCTTTGTAGGTTATGAGATATGGTGCTGGAGAGATGCTGTTAGCAAACTGGAAGGGCTGCAACCAAATCCAATCGGCAGCATGGCTGTGGTCTCTGAATATTCAGCGACTCCTTTTTTGTTTGGCCTTTTTTTGTTTGAGCTGTGATGGTGATCTTTCTTTTGACTGGCTGTCGTTTGTTATGACAATCTTTTAGTTGCTGCTTCTTATGTATAGATAATGTGATGAAGATGTAACTGCAATAGATGATGTATGATTGTACAGTGAAACAAATGTTGCTTTGATAGCAAAATTGAAAAAACTGAATTGTTTCTCTGTTGTCCAGTCCTTTGAATTAGCGGGCTGAAAATATTGATGGGCTGGAAGAGGCCTTAGCCCAACAATATTGGACAAAAAAATGAAAGAAAAAACGTCTTAAAAAATTTAAAAAGTTAAAAGGACCGCAAAAAGGCTGAGGCCCAGAAAAATGGAAGAAGCTCAGAAAAAAGGCTGGCCCAAAAGAATAAATGGCTGTTGGGCTTGGCCCGTGAAGTCTGACCAAAAATTGACAGGAAAAAAATATATAGAAAGGCTGAATTAATGTGCTTGGCCCATATAAACACCCAATTGGACCGGTCCGATTCTTGTGCCACATCAGATTGCCACGTCGGATGCCTATGTGGCCTGGGGAGGCTGCTAGTGACCAAAACAAAACAATAGGTATATTTTGGTCGTAAACGTCCACGACCTTCTCACAGAGAAGGTCGCTATAGTCAGTTTATGACCGCCAGCTTTTGACCTTCTGTTTTTGGTCACAAAAAAGGTCGCAAATGAAAAACCATGACCTTTCAGTGACCAATAGTGGTGGTCACAAGTTGACATATTTCTTGTAGTGACACCTTTCTTCCTCGTCTACGGTGCCGAAGCCGTCATCCCAATGGACATAGAGTTCGACTCCCCACGAGTCACCATGTACACCGAGGAAGAAGCAGAAGAAGCATGGCAAGATGGCGTTGATCTGCTGGAAGAAGGCCGGCTGTTGGCACTCAGCCGGTCCAGCATCTACCAGCAGAGCCTGCACCGACACCACAACAGGAAGGTCAGGCCAAGATCTTTCCAAGAAGGCGACCTTGTGCTCCGGCTGATCTAGCGAACAGCCGGCCATCACAAGCTGTCACTTCCTTGGGAAGGCCCTTTCATCATCAGCAAAGTACTAGGCAACGATTCCTACTACCTGATCGACGCTCAGAAGCCCTGAGCACGCAAGAGGGACGGCTTCGGCAAGGAGACGGAGCGGCCATGGAACGCAAATCTTCTCCGAAGATTTTACAGTTGATACAGTATGTACCACGCTACCTTTTGTATTAAAGTACCAAGACTTCGGGCCTCCCGAGACAAGCTCGGAGACTGCCCTCTTTTGTCTGTATGATAAGAATTATGCCTACAAGTATGTTACTCTTTTATCATGCCGCTTGGCACCGGGCTCGACAAGTCGGCCCGGGGACTTGCCGCCTTGCACTATGAAACGCTTCCTGCAGCCGGACAAGTAGTGTGTAACACTTAAGCCATCTTCTGTCAGAAGCCGTAGCTTGTAGAGCGACTGTACGGTGGGCAGAGGTAAGGTAGAATGCGTGCTCACACGAAAAATGGCTAAGGACTCAAAGCGTAAAACATAGCTCAAGACGGCTTCCAGCCTTTCTCGCAAACCGATTCTCAGATAGTCAGATTGTTGTCTTCTACCTAACTTGCTCAAACAGTCTTGAAAACGGCTAAGTACTTACTTTCTCAAAGTAGCCCGGCACTTGATCCAAGCGACAGTCCGCAGAGCGGCTGACTGATCGGCAAGGCAGGTAACTAAGAGAAAGCGGCAAAGTAAAACAGCCAAAAAAACAATGAGCAACAAAGGATAGATATATAGATTTACATAACATAGGCCCTTGGCCGAATTGTCGAGTAGAGGTTCAAAATACACCCCGCGAGTGGAATTGTGCGAATTAACAAGTTCTTCAAAAGACTACTGAAGCAGATAAAACAAACGACACAACGGGAGCTTAGGAGGCGGCAGGCGGAGTTGGGGGGTCAGAGGAGGCGCCAGCGTCAGGCATTGGAGCGGTCGGGCGGCTAGTCTCGGCTTGATCGCCTCCAGCAACAGTCGGGTCGGTTGCACGCGGCTCATTGCTGGAGGCGCGGTCGGGCTGAGGCTGGCCGTCGGCTCCGTCTTCTGGTTCCTCCACCTCGCCCTCATCCTCCGCCTCGTCCTCCTCCTCGACGCTGGAGCCAATCACCTTCGCCGAGTCTGCGCCGTAGTCTGGGTTCATCCCAAACCACTCCGGCGGGACCTCCCCACCGTCTTTAGACCGCTCGGGGACGAACACGCTCGTGTCGGTGTATTCGGCGATCGCTGCAGCACGCTTGACAAGGGCGTCTTCCACAGCCGCCAGCTTCGGCTGGGCCTCCGACCGAAACGTGGCCAACTGGTCTAGATCTAGCCCTGGGTACCACGCCTTGACGGACTCCAAGGCCCGGTGCACTCTAGCCCGGGCCGAAGAGCCCTTCCAGGCCTCGAGGCGACCAGCCGCGACCTCCAACCAGTTGGCCGTCAGGCTGGGGGTGCGCGGAGCCTGCATATCCGGCCAAAGGGCGGAGATCGCCTGGGCGCCGACGCGCTGAAGCCGGCGCAGCATCCGATGAGCCGGCCGGAGGCGAGCCTCGATACTCAAGATGTGTTCATCAAGAGTTCGAGGGGCATCGGCGGTGATCTCCGTGCCCTCCGCCCGCCGACTTGCACGGTCGGCCTCGATGGCTTGGATAGCGACCTGCGACTGCCCAGGGAAGAAGTCTGCAGAAGACACGAAGAAACAAAAAAGCAAGTCAAAAACTAGGAGTCGGCACGATCTAAGTCAGCAGCTCGAAGAAAGAAAACGAAGAGACTCATCATCAACGATGTCTTCGATCTCGTGGAAGCCGGAGGACAGCAGCGCCTCCTTGTCAGACCAGGAAGAGCGCTCGCTCGCGAACTCGGCCAGGAGGGCGGTTTCCGTCTCCTCCGCCTCCCTCTGCGACTTCGCGAGCAGCTCCTTCTAGCTCTGCCAACTGAGTGGTCAGCAGATCGCGCTCCGCAGCGAGCTTGCTGCACTCCTCCCCTTTGGCGAGCAGGGCGGAGTTGGCTTCGCTCAGCTGCTGTTGAAGAGCAGCATTTGCTCCTGAAGGAAAGAAAGAAAGACAGCAGACGTCAATAAAGTAGGTCGCCGGGGAGATCCGGCCCGACTGCTCAGCAGTTGGCCCGAATCTCGGGGACTATAGCCCGCGGGTGTGCTAGTGCGCCCCCGCAGAGAAGAGAAAAGGGAGAAGGAGTTACTCCAGCTCTCCGCCAAGTCAGCGGTCCGCTTGCCCAACTCTTCAACATTACGGTTGGAGGCGGTGACGCGGAGGTTGTGGTAGTCCTGCAACAAGCATTTCAGACAAAGTTAGCGCCCAGAAGTTCATCAAATTGGAGTTCCGGGCCGCCTGCTCAGCAGCCGGCCCGAAACTCGGGGACTACACCCAGTGGGTGCGCTGGCGCGCCCCCACAGAGAAGAACAAGAAAAACAAGGTTCAAAGAAAAAACATACCCGGACGGCCGCCCACGACGCTAGGAACGCCTTGGTGCAGCTTTGGAGAGCGTCGCCCTCAGCGCGGAGCTTCGCCTGGACGTCCAGGAGCGCCTGGTTCAGCGGCCCTGTGCCGCCTCCTCGCACCCACCCAACAGGTGCGGCGCTCATTGCTTTGGCGTCTAGAGCCGCCGAGCTGGCGGTGCCAGCTTCCAGGGGGCGGGGCGCCGAAGTCGCCTTCTCCAGGCGACGGCGCGCTGGCGAGCCGACCTGGAGGAGCAGCCTTGCCACGGCCTCCTCTTCGATCGGCGGTACCGGAGGGTCCGCCGGCTGCTCGCCCTGCGCGCCTTCAGACGGCGATGGAGGTGGCGGCGGAGCGTTCGCGCCCGGAGTAGAGGGGTCGCCACCTTCCCTCTCCTCGACGAGGTTCTCCCTGCCGGTTTCTCCGGTCTGCGCCGTGACCTCCGGAGGTGGCGCGCAGAGTTCAGTGGGGTAACCAGCAGGGCCGACTGGCAGCGTGCGGCTTCCTCGGCCTGCTGCTTCACTGCGGCGGCGGCTTCGGCCTCCGCTAATTTCTTCTTAGCGGAGGCCTCCGCCCTGTCGGCCTCCGCCTTCTCCAGGCGGAGGGCTTCTTCTTCATTGCGCCTCTCCCACGCATTCCGCTCCGTTGCCTCCCGGAGGTCAGCAGCGGGGTCTATCCGCCGAGTGGTGGCGGACGTCTCTGCTGACCCCATGACGGAGGCGGCGGTAACCCGCTCAAGAGAGAGGGGAGCCCTAAAGAAAAGAAGGGCGAGCAGAGACTCAGACAAAATGAGAAGAAAGAATAAATTTTGAAGACAGAACACTTACGCAGAGACCAACGGTGGCTTCTTCAGTTCCTTATGGAAGCGGATGGCCTTCGCGGCCGCCTCGTCCTGCCGGGTCGCCGCAGCCGAGCCCTTGGGCTTCTTCGGCCGGCTGCCGAATAAAGCCGGCGCAGCCCGGCGCTTCTTCCCGCCGCCTGGAGCGCCCGACGCGGCAGAAGAGCCTGCGCCCGGCTGGCCGGCTCCTGGCCGATGACGAGGGGCGACTCCTCCCTCGGCCTCGTCCTCAGGCCAGTCGACGATGGTCGCCGAGGGCCTGAAGTCGCCTGTCGTCCCCCTCCTCCCTCGGTGACGTCTTCCAGAGCCACCGCCCCCAGATCGGGGTCGTTGGCGTCGCTCTTCGCCTGGTCGGCAACAAACTCACGAGCCGGCCCCGAGGTGCCGGCTGGTGGGTGAAGAAGGGGATTCTAATCAAAAGACGACTGGTCAGAACAAGACTCGGCAAGAAGAAGTCAACTCAAAGAAAAGAAAGCCGACTCACCACGGGCGGGGGGTTGGCGCGGGAGTATGGCTCCTTGCCGAAACGCCAGTCCTCCGGGAGCCTGCTCTCCGAGAGGTAGTTCACCATAAGGGCCACCTCTCCGTGAGGCATGTCCTTGGTGCACATCCGACTCGGGTCGCGGCCCCCGCTCATCTGACACATCAAGCGAGGGCGGCCTTGGAGTGGGAGAACTCGGCGCGAGACGAAGACTGCCAGTAGGTCTGGACCAGTCAGCCCCTCCGACTGCGTCAGCACTCGGAGTCGCGTGATGGCGCCGGCTCCCGCAGGCGTCAGCGACCTGGCCCGGTACGACCAGTTGGGCAGTCGGCCAGCCGGCGGGCCGGCTTCGAAGGCCGGCAGATTCACCCAGTCGCCCCTCGTGGTGACGTTCCTGATGTAGAAGTAGGACCGCTGCCACATCTTCACCGACTTCAGCAGCGAGATGAAGGGGAAGTGGTTGTCGGCTCCTGTCCTCCGCACGGCGATGAAGGCGCCGCACTGAGCCGGCACGCCCGCGGCTTGGGTGCCGAGCTTGGAGAAGAAGAACTCCCCCAGAGCTCGAGGGTGGGGAGGACTCCAAGGAAGCCTTCGCACAGAGCCATGAAGGCGGACAGCAGCACCACCGTGTTGGGGTGAGGTGGTGCGGCTGGAGTTCGTAGAACTCCAAGAACGACTGGAAGAAGCTGCTCGCCGGCAGCCCCAGCTTGCGCAGGCAGTGCGAGCAAAAGATGACCCGCTCGCCCTCCTGCGGGGCGGGGGAAATCTCCCCCTTCGGCGCGAGGCGCACCTGCACACGATCCTCGCCGGCAAGACGACGGGTCCGGCGGAGGAATTCGATGTAGTCTTCGTGGACTTCAGAGCCGTCCCAGGTGCCGGAGCGCACTGGGGGAGGCGCGGCAGCGAAGGAAGAGCTCATCGTCGTGAGCTGTCACCGCAGCGTGCGCCGGAGCTTGGGCGTGTGGCGGAGCGAAGAACCGAAGAAGAGAAGAGGAAGCAGGAGAGCGAGAGGTAGTGGGAAGGAGGGGCGCGCGTGCCCCCCTCTTCCCCCTACTTACAGCCCTATGGGCTGCGAAGCCGAGGGGGCGGACGTGGGGATTTACTGCGCCCGCAGCCCCACGACCCCCACGATCCACGTAAAAGTTACTGCGCGCAGTAACTTTACGGGAATCCCAACCACCCGCCGGGGCCGCAGAGGATCCGCTCGGGCGCCGAGGCACGGTAGTGGCGAGCCCCGCCTATGGGCCTGTCCCATCGCGCGCGTGGGCTGGCAGGACGGCCTGGCCATGTGCCCTCGCGTGACAGGCCAGGAACGGGCGGCGGCCTGGAAGCTTAGCTAGCACGCCACTTGAAATCCCGCCGCGACGTTCGAACTACTGAGCAAGCCGGAATAGTGCGAGGCCGAGTTGGGCGAGTCCGACTCCTTCTAGTCGGCCCGACAGAAGTCAATCAAGACCATATGTCGAGCTCCGGAGAGGGAAACTGCTGAGGCTTCTCGGCCGATCGTCCGCGGCGCCTCACCAGCTTCGGGGACTACTGTCGGAGTAATGGGCCACGGGTAGGCCTACCAGAGCCACATAGCCTTCCAAGACATCGGGGCAGGCTGTGCCCCTCAAGACCCCAGGGCGAAGAGCGGCCTCCTGGGGAGTCTACGGCAAGGTGGCCGACTGCCTGCTCATGGCCGAGTCCCAGGGACGACTTCCAGAGAAGCCGGCTTTGGGGAGTCGGCCGGCGACTCCAACGAACTGTGACCTCATCGAAGGGGACGGGGCAGGGGCATGGCTATAGTGAAGCCCACTCCCCGCCCCTTACCAAGGGCAGGCATGGCTACAACACGTCGTACTTGGGAAGATCTCTCTGCGGCGTGGCACTGTTGCTAGGCCGGCCGTGACATCAGCACCACTGTACCAAGTCCCGCGCCCATGACGGCTTGTCTGTACGGCCTGAGGGCAGCGGGGCCCACCGGTCAGTGAGACCTCGGGAGACGGCGGGAGAGCCGCCAGTCGGGCCCATCGGGAGTCGGCCCGGGGGGGTCGGCCGAGCCTTCCCCCGGGGCCCACGTGCCATTAATCAAGAAGAGATGGGGCGTGGCCACAGTGATCGCCCGCCAGGCGGCGGGGCTGTTGCCACGACCCCATGATCAAGCTTGCATCATCAGGAGCACGGCTACAGTGATCAGCAGCCAGCAAGACCCGCCCGCGGCGGACGCGGCCTGTCGGCTCCGTACCAGACCAGTCGGCGGGGCCCACCAGTCGGCGCGCCCCAGCAGTCGGCGGAGAAGTCGGAGGTCGGAGACACTGACGACTGGGCCCGCACCCAGTCACATTACCATTGTACCCCTGGGGGTAGGCCTATATAAACCCCCCAGGGCACCCATGCAAAGGGTTGGACCCTATTAGTTCTAGACACACCAGATAGAAGGAGAGAGCTAGCCCTGCCCTCTCCTGCCACCCGAAACAGCTCAAGGAGCAACCTTGTATACACTTGACCATAGTGATCATGCGGCGACCCCACAGAGCAGCAGTAGGGGTGTTATCTCCCCGGAGAGCCCTGAAGCTGGGTAAGATCCGCCAGAGTGCATGTCTTCGCCTCATCCCGTTTCCAGGCACCGGCGACATTCTACTCGCCCCCACCATGATAAGCCATCCGTTGGCATATGTCGCACCAAACCCCTGACAGGAGTAATAAACACTACTAGCAACCCACAGGTACCAATCCCAGACTTGGAGACAAGAATTGGATACAAGAGATGAACTAGGGTTTGAGAGGAGATGGTGCTGGTGAAGATGTAGATGGAGATTGACCCCCTCCCGATGAGAGGATCGTTGGTGATGACGATGGTGGTGATTTCCCCCTCCCGAAGTGAAGTTTCCCCGGCAGAACAGCTCCGCCAGAGCCCTAGATTGGTTCCGCCAAGGTTCCGCCTCATGGCGGAGGAGTCTCATCCCTAAAGGTTGCTTATGATTTTTTCCTCAAAGAAAGACTCCATATAGCAGAAGATGGGCATCAGAGGGCCACCAGGGGGCCCACGAGGCAGGGTGCGCGCCCCGACCCTCGTGGCCACGGTGTGCCCCCCTCTGGAACTTCTTGCTCTCAGTATTTTTTATATATTCTAAAAATGACTTCTGTGAAGTTTCAGGACTTTTGGAGCTGTGCAGAATAGGTATCTAATATTTGCTCCTTTTCCAGCCCAGAATCCCAGCTGCCAGCATTCTCCCTCTTTATGTAAACCTTGTAAAATAAGAGAGAATAGGCATAAGTATTGTGACATAATGTGTAATAACAACCCATAATGCAATAAATATCGATATAAAAGCATGATGCAAAATGGAAGTATCAACTCCCCCAAGCTTAGACCTCGCTTGTCCTCAAGCGAAAGCCGAAATCGAAAAATATGTCCACATGTTTAGAGATAGAGGTGTCGATAAAAATAAAATACGGATGGTCCCCCATGATCATTCTTAGAACATCAACTTATATAATTCTTGTCATATGATCTCTTATGCAAGAGTAACAATTCAATCACAATTTCAAGTATGAATCGTAAACTTCATTGAAAACTAACAAACTATAATCTCAGTCATTGGAGCAATTTCAATTTATCATAACATAGGAAAGAGTCAATATAAGAGCTTTTCAGCAAGTCCACATACTCAACTATCATATAGTCTTTCACAATTGCTAACACTCATGCAATACTTTATGTGTATGGAGTTTTAATCGGACACAGAGAAAGATAGGGGCTTATAATTTTGCCTCCCAACATTTTACCTCAAGGGTAATGTCAACATTAATAGTTCATGAAAACTCACATCCAATTAGCCATATATACCAGGATCTTTCCAACATGTTGTGCTTGCCAAAAGATAAAATGTAAAAAGGAAGGGTGAAGATCACCATGACTCTTATGCAAGGTAGGAGATAAAAGTAAAAGATAGGCCCTTCACAGAGGGAAGCAGAGGTTGTCATGCTCTTTTATGGTTGGATGCACAAAATCTTAATGCGAAAGAACATCACTTTATATTGCCACTTGTCATATGGACCTTTATTATGCAGTCTGTCACTTTTATTTCTTCCATATCACGAGATCGTATAAAGCTTATTTTCACCCACACTAATAAGTCATACATATTTAGAGAGCAATTTTTATTGCTTGCACCGATGACAACTTACTTGATGGATCTTACTCAATCCATAGGTAGGTATGGTGGACTCTCATGGCAGAACTGGTTTAAGGGTGTTTGGAAGCACAAGTAGTATCTCTACTTGGTGCAAGGAATTTGGCTAGCATGAGGGGGAAAGTAAGCTCAATCATGTTGGATGATCCATGACAATATAATTTATCTTAGATGTAAGAAAACATAACCCATTACGTTGTCTTCCTTGTCCAACGTCAACTCTTTAGCATGTCATATTTTAAAGAGTGCTCACAATCATAAAAGATGTCCAATATAGTGTATTTATATGTGAAGACCTCTCTTTCTTTATTACTTCCTATTAATTGCAGCAATGACCAAAACTATGTTTGTCAACTCTCAACAACTTTTATTCATCATACTCTTTCTATGTGAGCTCATTACTCTCCATAAGATCCATATGATCTTTTTGTTTCTTTTTATTCTTTCTATTTTCTTTTATCCACTCAAGATTATGGCAAAATAATCAAGCCCTTGACTCAACACTAATCTTTATTATATATAGCTCACAGACTCGATTACATAGAAGGATCATAAAGCAAAACTAACAACTAGATAATACTAAAACTTTATGCTACTAGATCAAGATATTACCAAAAGGTTCAAACTAAGAAAAACGGTAAAGATAGAAGTGATGGTGATACGATACCGGGGCACTCGCCCAAGCTTGGCAGTTGCCAAGGGGAGTGCCCATACCCAAGTGATTATATCTCTTTTGTTGGTGAAGAAGATGGTGGTGATGATGGATAGTCGCACATCGAGCATAGGAGGTCTTCTAACATGCGGATAATGCCTTTGAGTGCGATGATATGCTCCTTCAACAAAATATTTTCACGTGTGAGATACTTATTTTGTATATGAGCTAACTCAATCATCTTGAATGCTTCGATCTTAGTTGGAGTAAGAAGATTGTGATCAAGTTGAAGGGTGTCTTCTGTTGCCGGAACTTGGTCCTCCGTGTCCTTCTTGATCCCTTCATCCTTGTTGATCTCCATGGGTTCTTCTCTCTTCATCTCTGTCTTCATTAGCCAAGCATTGTTGCCCTCATTGTTGGAGGAGGAGGGTGTCGGATTTCGGGTCCCGGCAGACCCTTAAGGTTCGAACACTGGGGTGCGCACGGAGATCTCTCCCCTACCAATATACATCCGATCCTCTCGTGCAAACTAAGATGAAAATGATGAACAACACAAGAGACACGAGGTTTATACTGGTTCGGGCCACCGTTGTTGTGTAATACCCTACTCCAGTGTGTGGTGTGGTGGATTGCCTCAGGGGGCTGATGATGAACAGTACAAGGGAAGAACCGCCTCACGAGAGGTCTTCTTGAGCTGGTGCGATGAACTGCTAGAGTGAGTTCAGTCACCTCTCTCTCTCTATCTCTGCTAGGGTTCTACCAGATTTCTAGATGTCTGTCTGCCTGTCTCTCTCTCTCTTCTCGGTCTCTCGGTCTCTCCTTCCTTTGTGGAGGCTAGCTCTATTTATAGAGGCCCTGGGCCTCACCCTGAATAATTGAGCGGGAAGGGCGCCAACAATTGGCCATTTTGAAGGGGAACATCTAGTACAAGTTATCCTGACCAAATATGGTCTTCGGCTGCCAAAAGCACTGGTGATGACGCCGTCTTGGGCTCCACGGTCACCTCCGTCCTGCCGCTCTGCTGGTCTTGGTCTCGTTGCACCGGAATGGCAACCCTTTGCCTGATGCCTTGGCCTGTGCTTGCCCCCTTTGCACCAAAGGGGAAACACGGACCCTGCGCAGGCCGGCGCCCGCTTGGCCTTGATTGTCATGGCTTGCGTCATGAGATCCTCGTGAGGTACCCTTGCATTGATCTCTCTGCCTCCTTGCTAGCCTGCCTGATGAGGCTGCCTCTGAGGAAGCTTCATGTCGTCTGACCCGCGAGGCTTGGCCCCTCGCGAGGGTCTTGAGCTTGCGCTGATGAAGATGGGCCGCGCTGGGCCCCCACTTGAGCCACGCCGTAGGCCGCAGGTAGGCAAGTCTGGGGACCCCCGTTCGCAGAACACCGACAGTAGCCCCCGGGCCCAAGGTGCGCGCGGGCTTGGCTTAGCAGAGAAGTGAAGGGGCAAGTGCGAAGCGCCGCGGGCCCTAATAGCCTGCGGCCTTGAGCGCACGTGGCGGTTGATTGGATGTGCGCGTCTGCGCTTCCCCACTACGCCTCGGCAACTGCACGACTTGACAAGTTCCTGCATGAAGAGATATGGGTCATGATTACCTGAGGTCTTGGTGCTCTGGCGGTTGGCCTTCCCTGGCTATAAGTACGGGGCTGCGTGAGCTCCGCTAGTTCACCCCTATCTGCTACTCCCTTCTCTTATTCTTCCTCATCCTTGCTTCCTCTTGCGCCAATGGCACCGATCCGCCGGTTTTCAGCCGAGGAGAAGGGAAAGGCCCCCAGAGAGGGTCCTGACCCCCTCCCGCCGAAGAAGTGGCCAATCCTCTGTCACCAGGATGAAGGCGCCTAGCAGGTGGTGTCGAGGCCATGGTACGAGCGGCCGCCGCCTGGGTTTCCGCTGCCCTTGTACGCCCGCGCTGTAGGCCCCAGGGTGGAGGGCGCCGAGCAACACCGACAGTGTTGCTACCGATGCCGGTGAGTCACAGTGGTGCGCGTCATCCCCCCTGGAGTCCACGCGGAGCGCTCCTCTCGCGAGCTTGTGCCCGACACCGCCATGCCTCCAACTTCATGGATCCGCCTTCCTCCCTCCTTCGCCTTCGAGATGCCGCCGAGCGGGGCCCTGGAGCTCTGGCTGTAGCACGCCGACTGTGGCACCCCTACAACCGGAGCGGAGGTCGTGGTCGTCGCTCCGGGAAAGGTCTTCATGACCCGGGGCTGGGGTGAGATTGCCCGGGTCTGTCGCGCGGACGGCGCCTTGGTGATCCATCTTGAATACGACGGCGCCTCCTTGATGTTCTTCAAGGTCTTTGATGCAGAAGGACGCTGGCTGGAATGCTGCCCTAAGGGAAGCGACAGTGGTGACGAACTGGCGAGGACCAGCCCCGCCCGTTGGTCCTCCTGCAGCTCCTCAGGCAGCAGCGGGGGGACTGAGGGCTTCAGCGGATCCCCCGAACTCCTCGCGACCCTGGAGACGAGCGACGACAGCTACGATCCTCCGAGCTCGCGCCGCGCTCTGAGTGGGGCAGCTGCATCGGGCCGCCGGCGCCACTGATCTGGATGGGATTGGCGCCGGCACTGGGTAGCCCACTATTGATGATGGCGTCGCTTGGGGAGGTGCCAACAAGTAGCGTTCCTTAGGGTCAGCAATTTTTGTTCCCTGCGAGGAATTAAAGCAACACCCCACGGGGGTATGTAAGGCGTCTGCCGTGCCTTTTGTAAATACTATATCCTTAATATGAATTGGCGTGAGGTGTCCGTCCTGTTCCGGCTGAGCTCCCCCTTTCTATCCTCATGAGGTCTTGGCGCTCTACGCTGACAGGTCCCAGTCCCCAGGCAAGCTTCAGCCGTCGCTGGTATGCCAGGTCGCGATGCCGTGGTCAAGGCCAGGAGGTGAGCGGCCCCAGGTCCGGTAAGAGCCCCCGAGTTGCGATGCTCGGGAGGTCCCCTTTAGCGCTCAAGCAATCCTTGCTGGGTGAGAAAGGAAGGTAGCGTCGCCGTGACAGAGTTGCACTGGGCGGGGATTTAACGCTGCGTTTGTCTAGATCTTGCGAGGGCGTGACTTATCTTGTGCGTCTGATGTAGTTCCTCGGGGAGGCGCCCGGCCCGAGAGGCGGTGGCCGAGGTACTGCTGGGTGAGGCCCTCGCGAGCTTCTTCCCACTCCCCCGCACTTTCCTTAACGTTGTACGTCCTCAGGTCCCAGCCCTCGAGCGAGCTCAGCCGCCGCTGGTATGACACGTCGCGATGCCGTGGGTCAAGGCCAGGGGGTGAGGGCTGGAGAGCCAGTAAGAGCCCATGAGTTGCGATGCTCAGGCGCCCCCCTTTTAACGTGCAAGCGGTCCGTGCCGAAGAGTGGGAGAGAGATCTCATGATGCCCCCAACGTTGCTCCTGGAGTAGGTCCTGCACACCAATCATGAGGAGAAACAAGGCCTGTCGTTACGGTCGCCAGCCAACCTATGGTCACTCCAAGGGAGCGGTCAGGGCACTGAGGGCCTGGTGAGGTGGCACCGTGTGGGGCTGCCGCGGCTAGAGCTCGACCACTCAGGTTTAACAATGCTGCAGGGACGGACCCGACGCACGTGTCATGCCAGAGCGAGCGGCTCTTCAGATAGGCGTCGATCGAGCAGGTGGTTAGGTCAGGTATGTTAAGCAGATAGGAAATCCAATTTCAAGCAAGCGCAGATAAAAGCAACCGCCGCTGGGTCGGGCCCGAGCGGCATGGGGATGATGCAGCCCGAGGGGCGCCCCCAACAAGGTAAGTAAACAACATAACCAAAATGGATACATGCCGCGGGATGGACCCACGCGGCCTGGGAATGGTGCAGCCCAGTGGGCGCTCCCAGCTGAAAGTAGAACTCTGAAAGATGTCACCTGGTGCCGTTGAAGATGAAGTGATGCTGAGGAAGTGAGCGATGCGCGGTGAAGACATCGGCCCTCGTGAGCCCCCAGGCCCAGGGGCCTCGGGAGGCTCCGGTGGCACGTGCAGGTCTTTCGGGACCATCGCCACCTCCGCCAGGACCGCGTGATGCCTGACCTCTTGAGCCTCCAGAATGCTCCTCAACAGGCGCTGATGTGCGGCGACTGCGCTCGGCAGGCCGAAGGGCATGCGAACGTAGCTGTGAGGTGGTCCCTCGCAGCGCCCTATGGCCGAAGGCCATAGGCGCTCCTGGGACGCAGCTTGGTTGAGCCCTGGTACGTCGACGTAGGCGTGCAGTCCTCCATCCTCGCCTGGGTGTGGGGCCACGGCGGGTAAGCAGCGGCTGCCGTGCATGACTCTGGACTCTTGTAGCTCATGGGTGTTCCTTGTGATGAACTCCTGAGGGTTTGGTCCCCCTTGACTTGTACCTTCCTGAGGGAAGCGTGCTTGAAAGCACCCCTCTAAGTGGTGCCCGAGCACCTCCCCCGCGACCTTGGCAAGGTCGGCAGCTCTCCAAGAGAGAGCCCCCGAGCCCTGCCTGAGGAGGCCGCCGGGCGCGCCTTCCTATGCGTGAGAGGGTGGCGCTCCCTGATCGGGCGCGAATCCTGACGCAATACCTCCGGAGGTGCCTGCTCCCTTGTGGCTCGGGCCAGGTGAGGTCTTCTTCTTCTTGAGGGTCATGTCGGGAGGCCTCCCGCTCCTGTGGTCTGGGTCTTCGATTGCTACAGCTTGGAACGCACGCTCAAGCAAGCACACTGCGTCCCTTTCTTCACAGGGTACGGTGATGACTCCACCGCTTCCTGGCATCTTGAGGACATTGTAACCATGGTGGGTCACTACCATGAACTTGGCTAGGGCTAGGTACCCAAGGATGGCGTTGTACGGCAGGCGGATGTGAGCGACGTTGAAGTCGATGAGCTCGGTGCGGTAGTTGTTGCATTGCCCGAAGGTGACCGGAAGGCGAACCTACCCAATTGGAACAGTGGAACCATCGATGACTCCTGAGAAAGGCTTGGTCGGCTGAAGCTGGTCGTACGGCAGTTGGAGATTGTCGAACGTCTCGACGGACAGGACGTTGAGTCCTGCCCCGCCATTGATGAAGGTCCTGGTGACCTGCACGTTGCTGATGACTGGGGAGCAAAGCATCGGGAGGACTTCGGCTGTTCACGCACATTTGAGCTGATCTGCGGAACTGAACGTGATCGCGCACATAGACCACCTGAGAGGGCGCGTGGCCTCAAGCTTGGGAAGGACTGCATTCACCTCGCGAGCAAACTGCTTGAAGATGTGTTGTGAGGCTGGGGCCTGGGCGCCACCCAAGAGGCAAGCAATTGCACGCAGCTCTTGGAAGCCCCCAGCCCCATCGTCTTGGTGTTGGTCTTCGTTCCTCCTTGGTGGAGGCGGCAGAGGAGGGAGGCCCGCGTTGCCGTGCGGGTGGCCCTCACGAGGCTAGTCCCTCCAGCCTCCCTCGCGAGTCTGGTCCTGCCAACGGTCCTCGCTAGGGCGGTCACGCCATCCCTGGCGAAGGCCACGGTCTTCCCATCGTTCGCCGCCTCTTCCTCCTCCTCGGCCATAGCTTCTGTCGTTGCGCTCTGGGCGTTGGCCGATTCGCCCATCTCGCATGGCTCTGAGCTCTTGACATTCGTTGGCGTTATGGGTGTGGAGGTCGTGGTACATGCAGTACCGTCCGCCCTTGGATGACTCGGGCTGATCCCTGCCTCGCTTGGTGTCTGGTTCCGCTACTAGCACGGTAGCCCCCTTGCGCTTCACGTCTTTGGCCTTGAGCTTCTTTTATTCCGGGTCGGCTGTCGGGAGCTCGAGGAGGGAGAGACGCCCTTCCTCAGCCCTGGCGCACTTGGTCGCCAAGTTGAACAGCTCCAGGGATGTGCACAGGTCTTCATGGATTGCTAGCTCTTCCTTCATCTTGACGTTGCGCACGCCGTCGGAGAAGGCTGAGATAATAGCTTCTTCAGTCACCTTGGGGATCTTGAGGCAAGCGTAGTTGAAGCGCTAGATGTACTTCTACAGGGTTTCCCCTGGTTGTTGCTTGATGCGGTGCAGGTCGCTCACGGCTGGGGGCCGGTCGCGAGTGCCCTGGAAGTTGGCAATGAAGCGGGTGCGCATCTCGCTCCAGGAGGAGATCGTGCCGGGAGCCAGGTTCAGGACCCAGGTGCGGGCGTCGTCCTTGAGCACCATGGGGAACCAATTCTCCATGACCTTTTCATCTCCGTTGGCGGCTATGATGCCCAGCTCGTAGAGTTGCAGGAACTCCGCGGGGTACGCTGTGCCATCGTACCGGGGAGGGAGGTCAGGCTTGAACTTGCCTGGCCATGTGATGTTGCGCAGCTCGGGGGTGAAGGCGTGGCAGCCCACCATGGCCACTGGCGCCCTTTGCTGGTGTTGGACTTATTCTTGCGGGTCACCACGCGCCGCCACTGGGAGCAGCGCGGGGTCTCGTCGTGGAGGCGCTGGGCGCGATCTTGGCGTGCCGGCGCTGGGAGCGCGCGAGCACCTTCCCGGGGACGTGGGATCTCTTGGCAGCTCCCTTCTTGCTGCGCAGGCACCGGATGTGGAGGGTCCCGCCCTGGGGCTGCGCGCCTTGGAGCCAAGGCACCTTCTTGGGGAGGAGGCGGCGGAGGTGCCTCCTGATCCTCGCCCCCTACACGGGACGGAGGGCAAAGCAGCGAGAGGGACCGCAAGGGGGGCCCCCTACGACACTAACGAGCTCGGTGATGCGGGCGAGCCAGTCCTCGTAGAGGTCGTCGACGGGGCGATAGTGCAGGAGCTCCCGCGCCAAGAGCAGTGAGGCGGGCGCATCCATGGGTGCGCGACGAGCGTGGGACGACGAGCCAGCTGGAGTCAGTGACGGGGAGGTAGTGCGGCCATATCGCCGCACCGAAGGATGCTGGGACGAGGCCTGCTGCTCGTTCCCCGCTGGGCCGGTGGCGGTGTTGGTGGCCGGCGACGGGGAACGACGAGGGGGGCCGCCGACGGGCGCCGTCTGGGCGACGCGAGTGGCGCGAGCAGCCTGGCGTTTGGCGCGGGCCCGATGAGCGTCAGCCATGGACACGACGGAAGATCACACACGAACAACGGAAGAAAGATTCCGGCGCACCCCTACCTGGCGCGCGAAATGTCGGATTTCGGGTTCCGGCAGACCCTTGAGGTTCGAACACTAGGGTGCGCGTGGGTATCTCTCCCCTACCGATCTACATCTGATCCTCTCGTGCAAACTAAGATGAAAATGATGAACAACACAAGCGACACGAGGTTTATACTGGTTCGGGCCACCGTTGTGGTGTAATACCCTACTCCAGTGTGTGGTGTGGTGGATTGCCTCAGGGGGCTGATGATGAACAGTACAAGGGAAGAACCGCCTCGCGAGAGGTGTTCTTGAGCTGGTGCGATGAACTGCTAGAGTGAGTTTAGTCGCCTCTCTCTCTCTCTGCTAGGGTTCTACCAGATTTCTAGATGTCTGTCTGCCCGTCTCTCTCTCTTCTCGGTCTCTCGGTCTCTCCTTCTTTTGTGGAGGCTAGCTCTATTTATAGAGGCCCTGGGCCTCTCCCCGAATAATTGAGCGGGAAGGGCGCAAACAATTGGCCATTTTGAAGGGGAACATCTAGTACAAGTTATCCTGACCAAAGGTGGTCTTCGGCTGTGAAAAGCACTGGTGATGACGCCGTCTTGGGATCCACGGTGACCTCCGTCCTGCCGCTCTGCTGGTCTTGGTCTCGTTGCACCGGAATGGCAACCTTTGCCTGATGCCTTGGCCTGTGCTTTCCCCCTTTGCACCAAAGGGGAAACAAGGACCCTGCACAGACCGGCGCCTGCCTGGCGCCCGCCTGGCCTTGGTCGTCATGGCTTGCATCATCGGATCCTCGCGAGGTACCCTTGCATTGATCTCTCCGCCTCCTTGCGAGCCTGCCTGATGAGGCTGCCTCTGAGGAAGCTTCTTGTCGTCTGTCCTGCGAGGCTTGGCCCCTCGCGAGGGTCTTGAGCTTGCGCTGATGAAGATGGGACGCGTTGGGCCCCCACTTGAGCCACGCCGCAGGCCGCAGGCAGGCAAGTCTGGGGACCCCCGTTCCTAGAACGCCGATAGAGGGAGACGACATGATGCTTGGCTCTGACAACCCTGGCAGAAAACAACTCGAAACAAGAACAGGAGATTTTTGCGTGATACGGGAGTCAAAACTTTCGGGAGATTATATATTGAATTTTTCCGACCAAAAGAAGTATCGTGCAAGAAAACGGAGTCCGGAGACCACACGAGGTGCCCACGAGTCAGGAGGCGCGCCTAGGGGGGTAGGGCGCGCCCTCCACTCTCGTGTCCTTCCCGGATTGCTTCTTATTTTTCTATTGTTCTAAATGTTCCAAAACAGAGAAAAATTGCCATTAGAACTGTTTTGGAGTCGGTTTACTTACCATACCACATACATATTCCTTTTCGGAGTCTGAAATGTTCCGGAAAGTGTCCCTTATGTATTCCTCCGGGGTTACGGTTTCAATAATATTGGTTTCAACATTTATAGGATTACCTGAGATATAATGTTTGACTCTTTGACCGTTCACCACCTTCAGATTTGTGCCTCCGAAGTTGTTGATTTTTATGCCACCGGAATGATAGACCTCCTCGATAACATAAGGACCATCCCATTTAGATAGAAGCTTTCCTGCAAAAAATCTTAAATGAGAGTTGTATAGCAATACATAATCACCTACATTAAACTCATGCTTTTGTATTCTTTTGTCATGCCATCTTTTAACCTTTTCTTTAAACAATTTGGCATTCTCATGGGCTTGGGTTCTCCATTCATCAAGTGAGCTAATGTCAAATAACCTTTTCTCCGGCAAGTTTGAAATCATAATTGAGCTCTTTAATGGCCCAATATGCCTTATGTTCTAGCTCAAGAGGTAAATGACATGCTTTACCATAAACCATTTTATACGGAGACATACCCATAGGATTTTTATATGCAGTTCTATAGGCCCATAATGCATCATCATGTTTCTTGGACCAATTCTTTCTAGATCTATTAACAGTCTTTTGCAAAATTAATTTGAGTTCTCTATTACTCAATTCTACTTGACCACTAGACTGTGGGTGATAAGGAGATGCAATTCTATGATTAACATCATACTTAGCAAGCATTTTATGGAAAGCACCATGAATAAAATGTGAACCACCATCAGTCATTAAATATCTAGGGACTCCAAACCTCGGAAAAATAACTTCTTTAAGCATCTTAATAGAGGTGTTATGATCAACACTACTAGTTGGAATAGCTTCTACCCACTTAGTAACATAATCAACAACAACTAAAATATGTGTATATCCATTAGAGGACGGAAACGGTCCCATGTAATCAAAGCCCCAAACATCAAATGGTTCAATAACAAGTGAATAGTTCATAGGCATTTCTTGGCGTCTACTAATATTACCAATTCTTTGACATTCATCACAAGACAAGATGAACCTACGGGCATCCTTCAAGAGAGTAGGCCAATAAAAACCGGATTGCAGTACCTTGTGTGCAGTTCTATCTCAAGCATGGTGTCCTGCATAAGCCTCCGAGTGACACTTGCGTAGGATTTGTTCATGTTCATGCTCAGGTACACAACGCCTAATAACACCATCTACTCCTTCTTTATAAAGATGTGGATCATCCCAGAAGTAATGTCTTGAATCATAGAAAAAGTTTTTCTTTTGCTGGTATGTGAAACTAGTTGGTATAAATTTAGCAACAATGTAATTAGCATAATCAGCATACCATGGAGCAGTGTGAGAAGCATTTATGACATTTAATTGTTAATCAGGAAAGCTCTCATTAATAGGTAGTGGGTCATCAAGAACATTTTCTAACCTAGGCAAGTTGTCTGCAACGGGGTTCTCAGCTCCCTTTCTATCAATAATATGCAAATCAAATTCTTGTAGCAAGAGAACCCATCTAATAAGTCTAGGTTTTGTATCTTTCTTTTCCATAAGATATTTAATAGCAGCATGATCAGTGTGAATAGTTACTTTAGAATCAACAATATAAGGTCTGAACTTATCACAAGCAAATACAACTGCTAAAAATTCTTTTTCAGTAGTGGTATAATTTCTCTGAGCATTGTCTAGAGTTTTACTCGCATATTGAATAACATTTAATTTCTTATCAACTGTTTGTCCTAGAACAACACCTACAGCATAATCACTAGCATCACACATAATTTCAAAAGGTAAATTCCAATCAGGTGGATGAACAATAGGTGCAGAGATTAATGCTTTCTTAAGTATTCCAAAGGCTTCTACACAATCATCATCAAAGACGAATGGTATATCTTTTTGTAATAAATTAGTCAGAGGCCGAGAAATTTTTGAGAAGTCCTTAATGAACCTCCTATAAAAACTGGCATGACCAAGGAAACTTCTTATACCTTTGATGTCCATGGGACACGACATCTTTTCAATAGCATCAACTTTAGCTTTATCAACTTCAATGCCTCTTTTAGAAATTTTGTGCCCCAAGACAATACCTTTATTAACCATAAAGTGGCATTTCTCCCAATTCAAGACAAGGTTAGTTTCTTCACATCTCTGCAAAACTTGATCAAGGTTGCTTAAGCAATCATCAAAAGAGGATCCATAAATAGAGAAATCATCCATGAATACCTCACATATCTTTTCACAAAAATCATAAAATATATCCATCATGCATCTTTGAAAGGTAGCAGGTGTATTACATAAACCAAAAGGCATACGTCTATAAGCAAAAGTACCGAAAGGGCAAGTAAAAGTGGTCTTAGATTGATCATCAGCTGACACAGGTATTTGGGAGAAACCAGAATAACCATCTAGAAAGCAAAAATGAGTATGTTTGGATAATCTTTCTAGCATTTGATCAATAAAAGGTAAGGGGTAATGATCTTTTTTAGTAGCCTTATTTAATTTGCAGAAATCAATTACCATCCTATAACCTGTAATAATTCTTTGCGGAATCAATTCATCTATATCATTAGGAACGACAGTAATACATCCCTTCTTAGGAACACAATGGACATGACTTACCCACTGACTATCGGCAACGGGATAAATTATACCTGCCTCAAGGAGCTTTAGTATTTCTTTTCTTACCACTTCTTTCATCTTAGGATTCAGTCGTCGTTGGTGATCAATAACTGGTTTGGCATCTTTTTCCAAATTTATTTTGTGTTGACATAGAGTGGGACTAATGCCCTTAAGATCATCAAGAGTATATCCAATAGCAGCACAGTGCTTCTTCAGAGTTTTCAATAATCTTTCTTCTTCCTTCTCTGAAAGGTTAGCACTAATAATAACAGGATATATCTTCTTTTCATCAAGATAAGCATATTTACTAGGCAATGGTTTAAGCTCAAACACGGGATCACCCTTGGGTGGAGGAGGATCCCCTAAGATTTCAACAGGCAAGTTGTGTTTTAGAATAGGTCCCTGTTTAAAGAACACTTCATCTATTTCCCTTCTTTCATTCATATACATATCATTTTCATGGTCTAGCAAATATTATTCTAAAGGATCACTAGGAGGTACAACAATAGAAGCAAGACCAATAATTTCATCTTTACTAGGCAATTCTTCTTCAAGGTGTTGTCTACGAAATTTAGAAAAGTTGAACTCATGAGACATATCACCTAAACCAATAGTAACAACATCCTTTTCGCAGTCTATCCTAGCATTAACAGTGTTTAAGAAGGGTCTACCAAATATAATGGGACAAAAGCTATCTTGTGGGGAACCAAGAACATGAAAATCAACAAGATATTTAGTTTTCCCACACAAGACTTCAACATCTCTAACAATCCCAATTGGTGAAATAGTATCTCTATTGGCAAGTTTAATTGTGACATCAATATCTTCTAACTCAGCAGGTGCAATATTATGCATAATTTCGTTGTACAAGTCAATAGGTATTGCACTAGCACTAGCACCCATATCACACAAGCTATGATAACAATGATCTCCTATCTTAACAGAAATAACAGGCATGCCTACCATAGGTCTATGTTTATCTTTAGCACAAGGTTTAGCAATTCTAGCAGTTTCATCACAGAAATAAATAACATGCCCATCAATATTATCAGCCAAGAGATCCTTAACAATAGCAATATTAGGTTCAACTTTAACTTGCTCAGGAGGTGTATAGGTTCTAATATTACTTTCACAAACCACAGTTGAAGCTTTAGCATGATCTTTTATCCTAACAGGAAAAGTTGGTTTCTCAACATAAGCAGTAGGAACAATAGGATCATTATAAGTGATAGTCTTTTCTTCAACTTTAATAGGTGCATCTACTTTTACTTCTATGGGAGGATGATATTTAAACCACTTCTCTTTAGGGAGATCAATATGAGTAGCAAAAGATTCACAGAAAGAAGCTACTATTTCAGAGTCAAGTCCATATTTAGTGCTAAATTTACGGAAAACATCGGTATCCATAAAAGATTTAACACAATCAAACTTAGGTGTCATACCTGACTCCTTACCTTCGTCGAGATCCCAATCTTCAGAGTTGCGTTTAATTCTTTCCAATAAATCCCATTTGAATTCAATAGTCTTCATCATAAAAGAGCCAACACAAGAAGTATCGAGCATGGTATGGTTATTATCATAAAGCCGAGCATAAATTTTTTGAATAATCATTTCTCTTGAGAGCTCATGATTGGGGCATGAATATAACATTGACTTAATCCTCCCCCAAGCTTGAGCGATGCTTTCTCCTTCGCGAGGCCAAAAATTATATATATAATCATGATCACGATGAACAAGATGCATAGGATAAAACTTCTGATGAAATTCCAATTTCAATCGTTTGTAGTTCCATGATCCCATATCATCACATAGCCTATACCATGTCAATGTGTCTCCCTCCAAAGATAAAGGGAAGACCTTCTTCTTGATAACATCATCGGGCATACCTGCAAGCTTAAATAATCCACAAACTTCATCCACATATATTAGGTGCTCATCAGGATGTAATGTTCCATCTCCTGCAAAAGGATTAGCTAGCAGTTTTTCTATCATACCCGAAGGAATTTCAAAGCAGGCATTTTCATTTTCAGTAGGTTCAGTATGTTGAGGAGCAACTCTATGCTCTACTGGTCGGGGTAAAGATACCCCGAACAAGCCCCTAAAAGGATTACTTTCCATAGTAACAAGTGACAGTAAATTTCAGCACACTATATAAATTTTTCTTTACAAAATTCCACCTACCAAAAGGCGCTTCACTCCCCGGCAACGGCGCCAGAAAAGAGTTTTGATGACCCACAAGTATAGGGGGTCTATCGTAGTCCTTTTGATAAGTAAGAGTGTCGAACCCAACGAGGAGCAGAAGGAAATGATAAGCGGTTTTCAGCAAGGTATTCTCTGCAAGCACTAAAATTATAGGTAATAGATAGTTTTGTGATAAGATAATTTGTAACGAGCAACAAGTAATAAAAGTAAATAAAGTGCAGCAAGGTGGCCCAATCCTTTTTGTAGCAAAGGAAAAGCCTGGCAAATTCTTATATAGAGAAAAGCGCTCCCGAGGACACATGGGAATTATTGTCAAACTAGGTTTCATCATGATCATATGATTCGCGTTAGGTACTTTGATAATCTGATATGTGGGTGGACCGGTGCTTTGGTGCTGTCCTTACTTGGACAAGCATCCCACTTATGATTAACCTCTATTGCAAGCATCCGCAACTACAACAAAAGTATTAAGGTAAACCTAACCATAGCATGAAACATGTGGAAGAAATCAGTCCCTTACAAAGCAACGCATAAACTAGGGTTTAAGCTTCTGTCACTCTAGCAACTCATCATCTACTTATTACTTCCCAATGCATTCCTCTAGGCCCAAATAATGGTGAAGTGTCATGTAGTCGACGTTCACATAACACCACTAGAGGAGAGACAACATACATCTCATCAAAATATCGAACGAATAGCAAATTCACATGACTACTAATAGCAAGACTTCTCCCATGTCCTCAGGAACAAACATAACTACTCACAAAGCATATTCATGTTCATAATCAGAGGAGTATTGATATGCATATATGATCTGAGCATACGATCTTCCACCAAATAAACCAACTAGCATCAACTACAAGGAGTAATAAACACTACTAGCAACCCACAGATACCAATCCCAGAATTAGAGACAAGAATTGGATACAAGAGATGAACTAGGGTTTGAGAGGAGATGGTGCTGGTGAAGATGTTGATGGAGATTTACCCCCTCCCGATGAGAGGATTGTTGGTGATGACGATGGCGATGATTTCCCCCTCCCGGAGGGAAGTTTCCACGGCAGAACAGCTCCGCCAGAGCCCTAGATTAGTTCCGCCAAGGTTCCGCCTCGTGGAGGCGGAGTCTCATCCCGAAAGCTTGCTTATGATTTTTCCTCAATGAAAGACTCCATATAGCAGAAGATGGGCATCAGAGGGCCACCAGGGGGGCCACAAGGCAGGGGCGCGCCCCCACCAGGGGGGCCACAAGGCAGGGGCGCGCCCCCACCCTCTGGAACCTCTTGCGCTCAGTATTTCTTATATATTCTGAAAATGACTTCCGTGAAGTTTCAGGACTTTTGGAGCTGTGCAGAATAGGTCTATAATATTTGCTCCTTTTCCAGCCCAGAATCCCAGCTGCCAGCATTCTCCCTCTTTATGTAAACCTTGTAAAATAAGAGAGAATAGGCATAAGTATTGTGACATAATGTGTAATAACAACCCATAATGCAATAAATATAGATATAAAAGCATGATGCAAAATGGATGTATCATTCCATCATATGATTCGATATTCATGGGTTTAAACTCTTTTGGGAATTCGTGCTCCATTACTTCGTGAGTGAAGCATAGGTGGTGTGCAGTGCCTCTATATCAGGCCAAGTCGTGACGCGGCTCGGATGGAGTCCGTCTGCGATTTTTGGCCCGGAGGTGGTTATGCTTGTCGCGCCCGGCTAGATAGCCGTCCTCACGCGTCGGGGCGCCCCCCGCGATCTGTAGATCGATCTGGTCTGACCTGCTCTATTTTCCAAGTCCTGTCGTAGGTCGTACGTATATCCCCGAGCTGTTGTGTCTATACTTTTTCGACGAGGTAGTATGGGCTGGTGTTCGACTTGAGTTGTTGTTTTGTCACGGCCACGTAGTGGCCGGTCGGCCACATTACGTACTGATGGTTGATACGTCTCCATCATATCTACTTTTCCAAACACTTTTGCCCTTGTTTTGGACTCTAACTTGCCGATCTTTTGAGCAGAATTGCCATGGTGTTATTTTTGTGCAGAAATAAAGGTTCTCGGAATGACATGAAAATCAACGGAGAATTATTTTGGAATATGTAAAAAATAATGGAAGAAAGATCCACGTCAGGGGGGCCTCCACCTGTCCACGAGGGTGGGGAGCTTGCCTACCCCCCTGGGCGCGCCCCCTGCCTCGTGGGCCCCCTGATGCTCCACCGACCTCAACCCTGACTCCATATATTCACTTTCGGGAAGAAAAAAAATCAGAGAGAAGGGTTCATTGCGTTTTACAATATGGAGCCGCCGCCAAGCCCTAAACTCTCTCGGGAGGGCTGATATGGAGTCCGTTCGAGGCTCCGGAGAGGGGAATCTGTCGCCATCGTCATCATCAACCTTACTCCATCACCAATTTCATGATGCTCACCGCCGTGTGTGAGGAATTCCATCATAGGCTTGCTGGACGGTGATGGGTTGGATGAGATTTATCATGTAATCGAGTTAGTTTTGTTAGGGTTTGATCCCTAGTATCCACTATGTTCTAAGATTGATGTTGCTATGACTTTGCTATGCTTAATGCTTGTCACTAGGGCCCGAGTGCCATGATTTCAGATCTGAACCTATTATGTTTTCATCAATTTATGAGAGTTCTTGATCCTATCTTGCAAGTCTATAGTCACCTATTATGTGCTATGATCCGTTAACCCCAAAGTGACAATAATTGGGATACTTACCAGTGGTGACCGTAGTTTGATGAGTTCATGTATTCACTATGTGTTAATGCTTTGGTCCGGTACTCTATTAAAAGGAGGCCTTAATATCCCTTAGTTTCCATTAGGACCCCACTGCCACAGGAGGGTAGGACAAAAGATGTCATGCAAGTTCTTTCCATAAGCACGTATGACTATATTCGGAATACATGCCTACATTACATTGATGAACTGGAGCTAGTTCCGTGTCACCCTAGGTTATGACTGTTACATGATCGATCGCATCCGGCATAATTCTCCATCACCGATCCAATGCCTACGAGCTTTCCATATATTGTTCTTCGCTTATTTACTTTTCCGTTGATATTATTACAATCACTACAAAACCCAAAAATATTACTTTTGCTACCATTACCTTTTGCTACCGTTACCACTACTATCATATTACTTTTCTACTAAACACTTTGCTGCAGATATTAAATTCCCAGGTGTGGTTGAATTGACAACTCAGGTGCTAATACTTGAGAATATTGTTTGTCTCCCCTTGTGTCGAATCAATAAATTTGTGTTGAATACTCTACCCTCGAAAACTGTTATGATCCCCTATACTTGTGGGTTATCAAGAACATTTTCTAGCGCCATTGCTGGGGAGCATAGCTCTATTCTTTAAGTCACTTGGGATTTATATCTGCTTATCATTATGAAGAACTTGAAAGATCAAAGAACCAATATTTTTCCCTCAACTACGAGGGGAGGTAAGGAAATGCCATCTAGCTCTGCACTTGATCCACTTTCTGTTTTGAGTAATCTTGCGACACCTACACCTGCTATTCTTTCTGATATGTCGCATGTTATTGATGATGCCACTTCTACTATGCATGATACTTATGATGAAACTACTTCTATGCTTGATACCACTGTACCACTTGGTGAATTTATTGATGAACAACTTGCTAGGGTTAGAGAGAATGAAATTATTGAAACTGATAATATTGATGAAAGTGATGATGAAGATTCTCCCCCTAGATATGAATTACCTGTTGCTCCTGATGTTTATTGAGGGAGTCCTGGATTAGGGGGTATCCAGACAGCCGGATTATATCCTTTGGCCGGATTGTTGGACTATGAAGATACAAGATTGAAGACTTCGTCCCGTGTCCGGATGGGACTTTCCTTGGCGTGGAAGGCAAGCTTGGCAATACGGATATTTAGATCTACTTCCTTTTAACTGTCTCTGTGTAACCCTAGCCCCCTCCGGTGTCTATATAAACCGGAGGGTTTTAGTCTGTAGGACAACATACAATCATACCATAGGCTAGCTTCTAGGGTTTAGCCTCTCCGATCTCGTGGTAGATCAACTCTTGTACTACTCATACTATCAAGAATAATCAAGCAGGACGTAGGGTTTTACCTCCATCAAGAGGGCCCGAACCTGGGTAAAATATCGTGTCCCCTGCCTCCTGTTACCATCCGCCTTAGACACATAGTTCGGGACCCCCTACCCGAGATCCGCCGGTTTTGACACCGACATTGGTGCTTTCATTGAGAGTTTCTCTATGTCGTCATCATTAGGCTTGATGGCTCCTTCGATCATCGATAGCTATGCAGTCCAGGGTGAGACTTTTCTCCCCGGACAGATCTTTATATTCGGCGGCTCTGCACTATGGGCCAACTCGCTTGGCCATCTAGAGTAGATCGAGAGCTACGCCCCTGGCTGTCAGGTGAGATTTGGAAACTTGAACTACACAGCCGACATCCACGGAGACTTGATCTCGACGGATTAGAGCCCTTGCCGAGTGCGCCGCACGGTCATGATGAGCACGACTTAGCTCTACCATCGGGCAGTGTTCGGGAGATCGCAGCGGAGACCGCTCCGACCCTCAAATCGGATCCAATTGCGCCATCTAGTAACGGGTGGATAGACCCCGCCGCAGAGGCCGCACTGTCATCGGCGATCGAGCCGAGTATCGACCTTACCCTTCACGAGAGCCGTGACGCCAAACTGTCGGATTCTTCCCCGGCCACGGACTCCGAACCGCCTGCGCCTGTGCCTATCGAATCCAACTGGGCTCCGATCATGGAGTTCACCTCCGCGGATATCTTTCAGCACTCGCCCTTCGGCGACATACTAAACTCATTAAGGTCTCTCTCTCTCTCTGTCAGGAGAGCCCTGGCCGAACCATGTCCAGCAGAATTGGGATGCAGATGACGAAGAAATTTGCTGCCCGCCCACCACCCACTTAGTAGCCGCTGTCGACGATTTGACCGACATGCTCGACTTCGACTTCGAAGGCATCGACAGTATGGACGACGATACAGGAGACAAACAGGAACCACAGCCCACAGGGCATTGGACGCCCACTTCATCATATGATGTACACATGGTAGACACACCCAAAGAAAACGACGATGAAGAATAGACAGACGCAATGAAGGGTTGTTCCCTCGAGAAGCAGTCAAAGCGGAGGCATAAGCGCCGCTCCAAATCCCGCCTCGGCAGAAGCGGCGATCATATAAACCCAGCGATAGAGCAAGGTGAGCCAGCGGACGACAAACATGGCATTGAACCATCGTCCGGCCACGGCAACACGGAGAATCAAACTGAACAACCCGACTCCATCGAAGATAACAGTCCGGATAACATCACACCGGACAGGCACCCAGAGCAACAGAATACCCATAAAAAGCTTCTTGCCACTGCGAGGAGTCTGAAAAAGCAGAAGCAAAGGCTCAGGGCTACACAAGACACACTCAGAATCAGATGGAGTGAAGTACTCAACACTGAAGCGAAGTACGGCGGTAATCGCCACACCAAGAGCTACCCGAAGGGAAAGTTGCTACATGAATTCGATGAGGAGGCCTTAGATCCCCCGCAATCAAAAAACAAAATGGCCATCCGGTCGGATAGACGACCTCGTGGCCAACATAGAGCGGCAAACGATGCCGCACATAAGCCAGTACGCGGTCCATGTGAGGGATCGCATCAAAAGGACGGTGCAACCAGATCTATCTACGGGCCACACAAGCGCGCTCCAGCATGCAATAAAACACAACAAACATCCCAACACCATGCTACACCCAAATACAGGGGTGCCGCACACCCCCTATGTTTCACCGATGAGGTGCTGGACCACGAATTTCCAGAGGGATTCAAACCCGTAAACATAGAGGCGTACGACGGAACGACAGACCCTGGGGTCTGGATTGAGGACTACATCCTCCATATCCATATGGCTCGAGGAGAAGATCTCCACGCCATCAAGTACTTACCCCTCAAGCTCAAAGGGCCAGCTCGGCACTGGCTTAAAAGCCTCCCCGAAAACTCCATTAGAAGCTGGGAAGAGCTCGAAGATGCTTTTCGGGCAAATTTTCAAGGGACCTATGTCCGACCACCGGATGCAGACGATTTGAGTCATATAACTCAACAGCCCGGAGAGTCAGCCCGAAAGCTTTGGAATAGGTTCCTCACTAAAAAGAACCAAATAGTCGACTGCCCGGACATCGAAGCCTTAGCAGCTTTTAAGTACAGCGTTCGAGGCGAATGGCTTGCCAGACACCTCGGCCAAGAAAAGCCGAGAACAATGGCAGCATTAACAAGCCTCATGACCCGCTTTTGCGCGGGCGAGGATAGCTGGTTAGCCCGATGCAGCACCACCGACCCAAGTACATCCGAAGTCAGGGACGAAAATGGGAAACCACGACGCAGCAAAAACAAGTGCCGGAATAAAGAAGACAGCCCAAAGAGCACGACGGTAAACGTCGGATTTAGAAGTTGTCAGCCATGTCAACAAAAGCTGCCCTCTAAAGGCAATAGAGACGAACTATCCAACCTAAACAAGATTCTGGATAAAATATGTCAGATCCACAGCACCCCCGATAAGCCTGCAAATCATACCCATAGAGAATGTTGGGTTTTCAAGCAGTCCGGCAAGCTCAACGCCGAACATAAGGGGCAGGATACACCAAGCGAAGACGAGGACGAGCCTCGCAAGCAAAGCACTGGGGAACAGAAGAAATTCCCACCAGAAGTCAAAACAGTAAACGTGTTACACGTAACAAAGGGGACAAACAAAGCGGCACTCCTAGTGACACATGCCCCAGGGCCTATCACCACGGAGTTCTGCCATTGGTCGTCCCAACCGATCACCTTTGACCATCGGGATTACTCAGCAAGTATCCGTCGTGCAGGATGGGATGCCTTGGTATTAGACCCAATAATTGACGGATACCACTTCACACGAGTCCTGATGGACGGCGGCAGCAGTTTAAACCTGACATATCAGGACATAGTCCGCAAAATGGGGATAGACCCAACAAAAATGAGCCGTAGCAATATACCTTTAAGGGAGTAATGCCAGGCCCAGAGGCCCATTGCACTGGCTCCCTGCTACTAGAAGCTATATTCGGCTTTCTCGATAACTTCCACAGCGAAAATTTAACGTTCCACATCGCTCTGTTCCAAAGCGGTTATCAACCACTACTCGGACGCGAAGCTTTCGCTCGCTTTAATGCAATACCGCATTACGCTTGTCTCATGCTTAAGATGCCCAGTCCACGTGGCATCATTACAGTAAATGGAAGTATTGAGCACTCTTTGCATGCGGAAGACCGTGCGGCTGCCTTGGCAGTCGCACACTAAACGGCCTCACCAACTAAAGCATCTGACAGGTCGTTAAGACCACAGACGCGGTTGGACGAGTCCGGCGCAGCTATATGTAATTGATACAGGTTTGATGGCTATACCCCCATTACAATACATGGGGCTCAACGCCCGCAAACAAGTGGCAATTAGGCTCAACTTTACTCATTTTGAACTGTACATGGTTTATTTAGTATGACCTACCTTTTGCACGACAACTTTTCAATTAATTTCCTTTCTTTTTGAGATGACCATCGTGCTACACCCGTCCAGAATACGGCACAACGGAGACACATGCGCAGACGTGCGGCAGGGACCCGTTCCAATGATTCTTTTTAGATTAAGACCCTGCATAAACCTTTTTTACTGTCTCTTGTTGATACACATCCCTCGAATTCTTAGTACAATTGAGAAGGATGCTGACGTATTGGCATGTGGCCACGTCAGAATACTGCACGTACCTGGACACCATGGGCTTATTACAAAGGGCACTATTTCGACCCGGTTTACAACATAAAGACCGAATACCCTAGGGAGTGTTCGGCGTCGCGAATTTGGCCTTATATGCATCAGTTCCGAATCATGTCTTTGGTCAAATATTGGGTTTGCCCGTCTCCTGTGTTTTGCTGCTTTACGTTCCACTCTATCGGCTAAAGCGGCACCAGGAGAACTACTGCGATTGTGCCCTGGTTCATCCGGACAAGCACCTCAGTAGAGAAAGCCGAAAACTGACTGTCATGATATAGCGTGAGACTGGTCAACCACTCAATGACCTAGCGGAATCTTCGGGATTCCTCCGCCTTAACGAAGGGCCGTTTCCCGGCCATGCATGTACGCGCCCTGAATCTGGATGAGCGCGGAGCCACCAGGGGCTATATAGTAGCCCCACTGTCAAACTCCTCTGGCTAAGTGAAAGTGTTAAATCATTATAGTCCGGTTGCCTAGTTTGCTGCGCTATCACCTCCTTAATGGACCAAGACGTTGGATCAAGTGTGAACATGCGTCTTCTGCGAACACCCCCGCATTATATGCGTGGGGGCTGAAGCCGACGACTGCCATCTTTCAGGTTATATACATATATACATAAACGACCGCACAGGAGGCATCATAGTACTTTCGGGAAAAAGTATAAATACAGCCTTGATAAACTCAATAAAACATTGTTTTTACAATGGGAATACATGTCACTCAAACATAATATTCTTTGAGCACTGAGCCTCTATCGAACGAGCACCTTCAAGAACTTCTTCAAAGTAGTGCTCGGCAGCCACTCGGCCTATGGCCGAACCCTGTGCCGCAACAGTGGTGGCATCCATCTCTGCCCAGTATGTTTTGACACGGGCAAGGGCCATCCGCGAGCCTTCTATGCATGCCGACCTCTTTACAGCATCGATGTGTGGCACAGCACCAAGGAATTGTTGCACTAAGCCAAAGTAGCTATTCGGCCTCGGCCCTCTGGGCCACAGATGATCCACAACGGACCTCATGGCAAGTCCAGATAATCCATGGAGCTTGGCCCACTCAGCCATTTGCTCATTCAACAGCAGCGGACGGGCTGGAGCATGAAACTGTGACCAAAACATTTTCTCCACTTCGTGATCTTTCCGATCCTTGAAATACTCGGCCGCATCAGCAGCACTTGTCGGATTTCGGGTTCCGGCAGACCCTTGAGGTTCGAACACTGGGGTGCGCGCGGAGATTTCGCCTCCTACCTACCTGCACCCCCCCGTCATGCTAGGATCTAAACTTCGGAAAGAACAACGCAAGAGACACAAGGTTTATACTGGTTCGGGCCATCATTGTGGTGTAATACCCTACTCTAGTGTGTGGTGTGGTGGATTGCCTCTTGGGCTGATGATGATGAACAATACAAGGAAGAACAGCCTCGCGAGGGTCTGTTCTTGGCTGGGGCGATGAACCGCTGGGAGGAGTTCAGCCACCTTTCTCTCTCTCTCTCTCTCAACCAAACGACCTAACCCCTCAACCCCTCTGCACCCCCTTGCTCCATGGGTGGCTGGTCCTATTTATGGAGGCCCTGGTCCTCTTCCCAAATATCGAGCGGGAAGGGAGCCAACAATGGCGGGCTAATTTGAAGGGGGACAGCAAGTATCAGCTATCCTGACAAAAGTAGTCTTCGCCTGCGCAAAGCTTTGGTGATGACGCCGCCTTGGGCTCCACGGTGACCTCCGTCTCGTAGTCCTCTTGGTCTCGTTGCACCGAAATGGCAACCTTTTCCTGATGCCTTGGTACTCCGCGGCTGCGCTTGCCCCCTTTGCACCAAAGAGGAAAGGAGGACGCTGCGCTGCCTGGCACCCGCCTGGCGCCCTGAGTCATCATGGCTTGTGTCACGGGCACCTCGTGAGGTAACCCGCCTTGATCTCTCCACCTCTTCGTGAGCCAGCCTGACGAGGCCGTGCCTGAGGAAGCTCCGCGTCGTCTGCCCCGTGAGGCTTGGCCCCTCGCGAGGGTCTTGGCTTTGTGTTGGTGAAGATGGGCCGTGCTAGGCCCCCCTTCGAGCCACGCCGCAGGCCGCAGGTAGGCAAGTCTGGGGACCCCCGTTCCCAGAACGCCGATAGTAGCCCCCGGGCCCAAGGCGCGCCCGGACTTGGTCGTGCAGGGAGGCGGAAGGGCAAGAGCGAAGCGCCGCGGGCCCTAACAGCCTACGGCCTTAGGCACCGCGCGGCGGTTGATTGGTCGTGGGCGGCACTATTCCCCCACGCCCTCCTTATTTTGCGCCATGCTAGGCGGACCCGTAGTCGTACACAGTCGTTCCCTTTTCTATTGCTCGAGTGCCCTCTGTCCTTCCTCTGCTCGAACTCCGGCTTCTGTTTTCAACCTGATCTCAAACCTTCCCCCCTTCCCATCGCCATGTCTCCGACGAAGAAGGGGAGAGGGAAGAAACCCGTGTCTCCGCCTTGCCCGCCGCCATTGGCAGCCCCCGCCGAGGGCTCGGGCAAGGTCAGCTTGGCTCTGGCCACCATCTTCAATGAATGCGGGAGGACGACGGCCTAGCCCGCGTCCCACTTCTCCATCGACAAGATAGCCACCGAAGTCCCGTATCTTGCCGACGCCCTGTGGGCGGGTCTGGTTCCTCCCTTTTCTGATTTCTTCAACGCCGTGCTTTCCCACAACCAGATCCACATGATGCATCTGAGTCCTGAATCCATCAGCCTCCTTTCGGTCTTCGCCTTTGTTTGCGAAGCTATGGTGGGCATCCCTCCTTCGGTTTCCTTGCCGTGCCACTTCTTCTCGTTGCATCTTGTCGACCCTACCCAATGCTGGGCTTGCGTGAGCTTCGTTGCCGTGTCTGAGACTGCGGCCTCTGGGATTGACTTCAAGCTCCCCCTGCCCGCGGTTGGGTTCCGCGAGCGGTGGCTGTATGTGGACGCAAGGGTGCCCAGCCCCCTGCTATCGGAGCCGACCTCGCCTGCTGTCCCCAATTCGGGCTGGGGCCAGGAGACGCTTGAGAGCCCCCGGCTCGTCTTCGTCTGGCGCTGCTTCGCGCTCTTGAGGTCGCTTGGCGTGACAGCGCCCAAGGTGGTGAAGGAGTTCCTGCTATGCCGCGTTGCCCCTCTTCAACGCCACTCTCGTTGGATGTGGGCCTTCCGTGGGCGCGAGGATCGTATGAGGCTCCAGGAAGAGGACCTGGCTCCTGAGGTGCTGAGGACGGCGCTCTTGACCCTGGCTGGGGACCCCAACCCCGGCAGCGTCCGGCAGGGAGGGGCCTTGCTGTCCTCTACCAGAACAGGGGCGACTTTGTGAAGCAGATGCCTGTGTTTGATGAGTGGGGGCCGCGCCCCGCCGGCCTTCAGGGGCCCCGTGAGAACCCAGTGGTGGTGACTGCCCTTCCAGTCGGCCAAGGCGACTCATCCTCGAGTGGCGGAGCAGGGAGGCACGAGGCGCCAGAGGCCGAGGGGGCTCCCGGCATGGTGACAGCGCCGGGCAAGGCTCATGAGGAAGCTGCTCTTGGGGCCCATGCCGCTGAGGCTGAGGGTGATGAGCAGCTGCCCTTAGTGCCTGCGACTGGGGCCCCTGAGGCTCCAGCTGCTTCTCTTGGGGAGGCGATTGGCAGCGCAGATCAGGAAGGCGCCCCTGCCGCAGATCGCCTTGACGCTCCGTCTTCGTCGAAGGTTGATCCATGCGCCCAACTCTTGGGCCGGTTCCGCGTGGACTTTGGGGCTCTCCGGAAGAGAAGGGAGGCCCTGGGCGACGATTACCCTTGTCGCCTGTTGAAGCGTAGGAAGTACTTCACCACTGATGAGTGAGCCTTCTCCTTTCCCAGCTCCCGATCCTTCTGTTACTTGTACTGACCCTTGCTCCGTAGGCCTCTTTGAGCCGAGCATGCGGAGACGGCTGAGGAGTCGTCCCCTTTGGTTTCACCCCCTCCACCGTCCTCGAGCGCTCCGAGCAGCGGAGCCCTTGTGGTGAGGGCGACCGAAGAGGCGAACCATCCTGAGGCGTATCACGGCCCCGCGCACCTCGCGATCCTCCTTTGTGGGCCTTCTCGTGGCATAGCCAGCTTGCCATGGGCTTCTCACCTGGTCGTGGACTGCGATTGGCTGAGGCGCTTCCTGCGCTCTTCTCTTGAGGATGGGCTGGCCCCAGGCCGGGCTTCTGACGCGGCGTGCCCGGCCGTCGCGAGGGTGCCAGCCCCCAGCCCCCAGCCCGGAAGGGGAGTGCTGACTCGCGGCCCCCGGCGCTTGCTTGGGGCAGATGATGGTGTGGAAGACGTGCTCGAGCACGCTCGGGAGCGTCGCGCTCTCCGCCAAGGATTCCTTCGAAGGGCGACTGACGCAGTGAGCCTGCTTGGTGAGGAGCTTGCTGATGAAGACGCGCGCCTTAAGGCCGAGGGCCTGCGCCTAGCTGCAGTGAGGCGCGAGCTAGAGGGCGCCATCGCCCTTGCGCGCCGTCGGCGTGATCTTGATGAAGCAGAGGCCAAGGTGTCGTTGGTGGCCTCTCGGGAGGCCCGGTATCGGGCCGCTGAGGAGGCTCGGGAAGCTGACTGGCGGCGTACAGCTGCGGAGGAGCGGGCTCGGGAGCTCCTGGCCTGGTGCCACTCGCTGGAGGAGTAGGTGGAGCTGCGCGAGGCAGCCCTCGCATCGATGAAGGTGGCCTCTGGCGACTTAGTAGAGCTCCAGAAGCGTGAGGAGGCGCTGACGCTAGAAGCCGCCGAACGTACCCACGAGTACGAGCGCCTGGAGATGAGGGAGCGCTTGGTGACACAGGTGGAGGACGACGTCGCTGCACAGGAAGCCCGTGTCCTAGAGGAGGTCGGACGTCGGGTGGCGATGGCGCATTTGAACCTCGAGCACGAGTTCGAGGAGGAGCTGGGGTTGATCCGGGTCGAAGCTGAAGGCAGGACTGCCGCCTTGAGGGCCAAGCTGGAGGAGGTGACGCAGCGGGCCGATGCTTCCCGGGCTGCCCTTGAGGTGGCGCAAGGTGAGCTAACCACTTCCCAGGCCGAGGTGCTCCTTCTTCGCCAGCGAGTGGAGGAGGCTGAGGCCGTCGCACGCCAGAACGTGGACGAGATACGTTAGCGGCGGATCCTGGAGCATGAGCACGGCCCCATGCTCACCATGCTCCGGGAGAGAGCCAATGCAGCCTTGGGCAACATCTGCGAGGAGGCCATCGGCGAGCCGCACGCAGTCAACTATGCTGACAATCTTCAGTTCTTCACTGATGTGGTGACACAGCTGGAGGCGCGGTCGATCAGGGATGACAGGTTGGTGGAGGAGAGGAGCCGCGCCCTGCTCAGGCGCGCCTTTTCTCGCGTCTTCAGCCACCTCCGGAACATGGATCCCCACTTTGATTTTGACGCCGCCATCGCCCCAGTCCCCCAGGCCGTCCGAGGCGAGCTGGCGCACTGGGTGGAAGACAATGTGGACGCTCTTATCAGGGCCTTCGC
Organism: Triticum dicoccoides; assembly: GCF_002162155.2. NCBI lineage: Eukaryota > Viridiplantae > Streptophyta > Magnoliopsida > Poales > Poaceae > Triticum > Triticum dicoccoides. The sequence continues at coordinate 567,438,085 of NC_041382.1, read as the reverse complement.
CTCGGACAACGACGACATGATCGAGGCGGCTGACGAGGGCGGCGTGGTGGACGGCTCCGACGCTGCGGGCGGCAACGCGAACAGCGATGGCGAGTTCAGTGATGCCAGAAACGGCTCTGGTGGTGCTCCTGAGGACGCATTGGGGGATTCATCCGACTGATTGTGCATCGTTCCTGCTTCCTTACCCTGCATGAATAGAACTCAGGTTTTGGCCTGATAGCTATGAGAGCATTTTGGAGGGGGAGCCCCTCGTGTAAAACTTGTGTTTATCATATCAGTAGAAGCTACATCGCCCATGTGCCCGCGCCAAGTGGCTTGCTTAAGCGACGCGCTGGTCGGCTAGTTTACCTTGCCCTGAGGCAGCCCGCGGGGGGTTGTGGTGTCCTGAGTGTCCCCTGATTGAATCCGTAGGATCTGTAGTAAAATACCCTCCTGAGAGGACGCGGCGGCGGCAGTCTGGGCTGCGCGCAAGCTAGGCCTGACCCGGCTCGCGAGGGGCTCGCGAGGGGAGGCGGCTGAGGCGAAGTGGTAACCAAAACGCGAGAAATTGCTCGAACGAGACTAAGCACCCCTTCCCCGAACACACGCAAATCTCAAATTCGAATCCAACTTGAATCCAGTGGGGGAAAGCGACAACCAAGGGGAAGAGCAACGAAAGCAAACAAAAGGCCGCGTCCGGCACCTAGTCTAGTCTTGGACGTCTTCTCACCAGCGCGGAGCTAAGTGCTGCCACTGGGCGTGGGAGGGAGCCCCAGGGCGTGAAGCCGGCACCCCTGAGACTCCGGGGCGTGTACAACCCCACTCATTATTATGTGAGAGTGTCACGGGGCGGCGAGCTTCACAGGCACTGGGCCTTCTTCACAGGTACTGGCCTTGCTTCATATCGCCAGACGAGGGCCCCGCCTTGCGCCACACTCTAGTGCCATCAACGACGACCGGAAACCAGGACGCTACCGATGGGGTAGAGCGGTCGCCAGCGGTTCCCCCGACGACCACGGGTCCTCCGCCGGGGGCAGGCCCTGGGGCACCTCCCCAGCGGAGGGCCTACCTCCTGAGGACGCCTTGCTCCGAACGCCGCGGTGGTGATGTCGAATCCCTGCCCTTCTCCTTCAGCCCCCTGCGCCCTCCTCCCGAGGGGTAGGAGACTGTGGGAGCGGGGCAGCTGCCCGCCGCGGCCACCTGCACCTCCTGCGATCCATGGTTAGCGTATGCCTGCTGAAGAATTAGCGGTACCCGATAATCGTTGCCTCCAGCGTGCCCAGTGGGACCGTCCCGAGACTCCTGGAAGGGCTCAGCTTCTAGCGCCTCGTCCCCCCAGCTTGGGCTAAGGAGCGAGCCTTGTTCGCCCTCGTGTGGGTGTCCTTGGTCCATCATGAGGGGCACGTACTCCTCTGGCGCCGTCATCCCGAAGGCCCCGCCGTAGTGCTCTACGTGCCATGTGGTCCTGCCTGACGCGCCTACCGTGGGTTGGCAGCGCGTCTGTCCACTGGGGCCGCGGGTCGCGTCGAGTCCTTCTTCTTTGCGGACCAGGAGCGAGGGCAGCGCCGCCGCCGGTCCGGTGCTGACAGCCTCGCTGGTGTTGGAGTAGCCTTGGAGCCCGCGGGCGCGCGCGGAGACCTTGCGCGGGCCGCCCTAGGCTTGAGATGGGAGCTGGGTGCAGAAGGGGTGAGCCCCCGAGGCGGCGAAGCCCAAGAGCTCTGCCACCCGCTCCAGCAGCATGTCGCGGCCGCCCTCCAGTAGTCTGCACTGCAGCAGCTCTCGGGCCACCGTGAGCGCGGCCCTCGAGTTCACTTGCTCCCAGTGGGTGTACGGTGTCGTGGTCGCGGCGTGATTGGAGGCCCTTGCTGCCGACCGCGCCTGCCGTGGTGTGAGAGCTGTCGAAGCCTGTCTGCGTCACCCGCGGCCCGCAGCGCCCTGCGGACCGCGAGCCGCCTGGGGCACAGGGTCGCCCGAGGCGAGCGGCTCTGCACGGGCGGGCCATGCCGCCCATGGGTCTGGGTTGCCCGCCTGGTCGCTAGACATGGTGACGATGACGCGATGGGGCACGAAGCAGTAGAAGGTGGATTCTGGCGCACCCCTACCTGGCGCGCCAAATGTCGGATTTCGGGTTCCGGCAGACCCTTGAGGTTTGAACACTGGGGTGCACGCGGAGATTTCGCCTCCTACCTACCTGCACCCCCCACCATTGTGGTGTAATACCCTACTCCAGTGTGGTGTAATACCCTACTCCAGTGTGTGGTGTGGGCCACCGTTTATACTGGTTTATACTGGTTGGGGCCACCGTTGTGGTGTAATACCCTACTCCAGTGTATGGTGTGGTGGATTGCCTCTTGGGCTGATGATGATGAACAATACAAGGAAGAACAGCCTCACGAGGGTCTGTTCTTGGCTGGGGCGATGAACCGCTAGGAGGAGTTCAGCCACCTTTCTCTCTCTCTCTCAACCAAACGACCGAACCCCTCAGCCCCTCTGCGCCCCCTTGCTCTGTGGGTGGCTGGTCTATTTATAGAGGCCCTGGTCCTCTTCCCAAATATCGAGCGGGAAGGGAGCCAACAATGGCGGGCTAATTTGAAGGGGGACAGCAAGTATCAGCTATCCTGACAAAAGTAGTCTTCGCCTGCGCAAAGCTTTGGTGATGACGCCGCCTTGGGCTCCGTGGCGACCTCCATCTCGTAGTCCTCTTGGTCTCGTTGCACCGAAATGGCAACCTTTGCCTGATGCCTCGGTACTCCGCAGCTGCGCTTACCCCCTTTGCACCAAAGAGGAAAGGAGGACGCTGCACTGGCTGGCACCCCCTGGTGCCCTGAGTCGTCATGGCTTGCGTCACGGGCACCTCATGAGGTACCCCGCCTTGATCTCTCTGCCTCTTCGTGAGCCAGCCTGACGAGGCCGTGCCTAAGGAAGCTCTGCGTCATCCGCCCTACGAGGCTTGGCCCCTCGCGAGGGTCTTGGGTTTGTGTTCGTGAAGATGGGCCGTGCTGGGCCCCCCTTCGAGCCACGCCGCAGGCCGCAGGCAGGCAAGTCTGGGGACCCCCGTTCCCAGAACGCCAACAGCACTTGCAGCCAAATCCACGTAGGTGTCTGCAGAACTCTATAGCCGGTCTAGAGGTGCATACTTCGGATCCCCGAACTTAGTCCGCAACAAGAAGGGCTTCCCAGATACAATATCCGCAGCTTGATGCAGCTCCTCCTTCGTCGCTCTAATTTGGGAGCAGGCTTCCTTGGCAGCCACCTGGGCCTTTTCCAGGTCCGTTGCCTTCGCCCAGTTTTCTTCTTCAAGAAGCTGGTAACGGTTAGCAGCAGCTTTTAACTCTACAGCCATCTTGGCTTTTTTCCCCTTTCTCTCGCAATGCGCGGCCTGTTCGGCCCTTAACTCTACGGCCGCCTTTAAAGCGGCCGCATTGCTATTCCTTGCTTCCTCCTTGGCTTGGGCAAGCTCCGCCCAAAGGGTCTCCACGGTGGCAGCTCCATCTGTAGTCACAACATATTAAAGATACTGGCATCATGCTGCTCTTATTACGTGACAATCACCAGAAAAATCACCTACCCTATGCCTCGTCAAGCCGCTTGTTGACAAGCACGATGTCGGCATCTGCCGCATTTAGCTGTCGCTTCAGTTCGGCAAACCCATCAGTCCGGCTAGCCACCGGAGCTTCAACCACCTGCGCATACAGGCGGTCTGGTTATTACCTAGGACTACGATCCTTTGTTCGCCGCGTTTTCGACGACAACCAGAGTCTCAGCGGCTACTATCTACACAGGGCACATCTAAAAATGTGCGGTACTGTCAAAAATGTACATCATTTCACGTACCTCAAAACCCGTCAGTAGACTCATAAAGGCTTCATGCAACCCGCTTTCGGTGGACGAAATTCTTTCAATCACCGTACCCATCAATGTACGGTGCTCTTCTAAGATAGTCGCTCGCTCTAGAAGATCCCTCAGTACGTCCGACCGCATACCAGACGGTGCCAAACTCTTTTCATTGCTCTCTTCAAGAGCCGGATACTTAGGACTTTGGGTGGCCATAGGATTACCTTCTGGCCTTGCCGGATCAGGAGAAACCCTCCGCGACGACACCTCGGGGTCGCCCGCCTCGTGAGGCGGTGTGGCAGGGGGAGGCATTTCGCTCTCCGTCATCTCTGGAAGAAGATCCCCTGAAGACGAGCTCTGCTGAGAAGGGCTAAGATCTGAACTGCAAGATAAATGCTTCGGTTAGTTTCCTCAGAAGTAAAGCGAGATATTTTCATTATTAAGTACCCTTTTACTTAGAGCTCGGTGGAGGGCTGATCTCCTTGAGAGCATAGTGCGTCCAGGGTAGCCCCCGAGGCAGAACCCTCCGGCGAAGATTTCTTCCCCTGTTTGGAGACCATTGTCTCTGGGTCCTCGGAGGCGGTCCTCTTCCTTCCCTGGGGAGAGGAAGTTTCAGTCCCTCCTCCCCGGCTAACCTCCTTCATGGAGGTGCTAACCTCCTTGTTCCCCCCTTTATCTTCTCCCAAGGGCGCTTGATAAGGCGTGATCTCCAGCATCCTGGTTAGCACGGGATTTGGTGAGGTCTCAGGGAGGGGGGCCGGACACCTGATCAACTTTGCCTTTGCTATCCAATCCTGGACCAAGAGCGGGTTTTCTTTTTTAGGGCAACGTTGCTATAAATAAAACGGACAGTGTGTTCGAATGCGGGGCTACTTACTTGGGTATCCGGGCGATTGCAGCTCAGACCTGCATCCTCAGAGATGTCCGGACACATTATTAGTGGTCCGAAGAACAATTTGTACATCTCTTCGTGCGTCATGCAGAGGAAATGTTGGATAGCTCGCGCTCCTTCCGGGTTGAATTCCCACACGCGAAGGGGCCGGCGTTTGCAAGGCTGGACACGACGAACCAGTATAACTTGCATTACCATAACCAGACTGAAATCTCCCTCCAAGAGATCTTGGATACGGCTCTGCAGTATTGGCACATCCTTGGCTGGACCCCAGCTCATCCCCCTGCTGATCCATGACATCAGTTGTGGTGGAGGGCCCGAGCGAAAGGTGGGGGCAGCTACCCACTTGGCACTTCGGGGAGCTGTGACATAAAACCAGTCCCGTTGCCACAATCCGGACACCTCTGGAAAGGAACCCTTTGGCCATGGAGCATCAGCAATTTTGCTTATTAGAGCACCTCCGCACGTTGCGTACTGCCCCTCGACCATCTTCGGCTTCACATCAAAGGTCTTGAGCCACAGGCCGAAGTGAGGGGTAATGCGGAGGAAGGCCTCACAAACGACAATAAATGATGAGATGTGAAGAAGGGAATCCGGGGCCAGATACTACAAAAAAATACACTTCCGTGATGATACGTGTTTGTCACAGTAGGTCGCTTTTTTGTCATGCATGTACATCCATGACAAATTTATGACAGAATCAAGATATTCATACCTGTGCTGTCGTAGAAGTGTTCCATGACATTACCAAAATTATCATCACGGAAGTGTCCACTTCCATGACGATAAATCACGCGTCACAGAAGTGCTTTTGTCAACGGTGACTGACACGTGGCATCCACCATAACAGAACACCGTCAAGCTATCGGGTCGGGTTTTGGATCCGATAACCCGTTAACAGCCCTGACCAATGGGAAATTTCCATGTGTAAAATTCGTATTGGCCGGACGAAACACATGTCAGCTCGTCAGTGGGTCAGATAGGCGCCTATGATATGTCGACACGTGGCACGACCCAACAAGTTTAAATGGGCCGGCCCAACTGAAGGCCCACAAGATTTTGTGGACCATAATGGGCCGGCCCAGCTAAAGGCCCACGGGATTTTGCGGACCGTAATGGGCTGGCCCAGCTAAAGGCCCACAAGATTTTGCAGGCCATAATGGGCCAACCCAAGTAAAGGCCCACAAGATTTCTGTGTGCCATAATGGTTCGGCCCAGGTAAAGCCCACAAGATTCTTGCGGGTCATAATGGGCCGGCCCAGCTAAAGGCCCACGAGATTTCGTCGACATTAATGGGCCGGCCCAGCTGTAGGCCCACAAGATTTTGAGGACCCTAGTAGGCTGGCCCATTAACTGGCTGCCATGTTTTGGGCCAAATGTCGGCCCATATTTGATCCGGTCCATTAATGGCCTGCCACACTCCGGGCCTAATAGTGGCCCATATGAGATCCGGCCCGTTAAAAGCATACCATGTTCTGGGCCAAATTACGGCCTAGATCAGCTTCGGCCCTTTAAGAGGCTTTGGGCTCAATTATGGCCCGTATCAGATTCGGCCCGTCAATTGGACACTATGCTTTTGGGCACACTTGCTAAAGGCCCACTTAGTAATTCGGCCTGATATTAGTTTTTTCCTGTTAAGGGCCCGTTTAACATTTCGGCCCTATATTAATTTCGACCTGTTAAAAGCCATTCATATAGTTGGGCCTAACTACGGCCCTGTTTGCATCTGGCCTGCTCGCAGCCGATATTTGATTGGGCCAAACAAGGACCGAGACAATTTTGGCCTGTTAAAAGCCCGTGATTTGATTCGCACAATCATGGGCCGGGGTTCATTTCATGCTGCTGCGTAACTAGTATGAATTAAGAACAAAGCTACTCTATACAATAAAAAAATTATGGCATAGTAACTTAGAATAAACCTACACTATACAATAAAGGGTTTAAGGTATATTACATCCACTGGGCATCGAAGTTCGTCACCAGTGATCATAAAGCGCAACGTAGAAGCAGATTACAAAAACTGGGCACCATTGCAGCGTAACAAAATAATACTGAACCGAGACCACTTCCAAGACAGTTCAAGAAAGGTTAGCCTTGCGGGAGAACTGCTGCGCAGGCTGCTGAGCAAGGCTATGAGACCGGCCTAGCATGTCGGTCATAGCTTCCAGGTGTAGCTGTTTAGCGATGAGGTTCTCATTGGTGTTCTCTGCAATCTTTCTTAGAGATAGGACTTCAAGTCGAAGTTGAGTTGCAGAATGCCTTTCTGCTAGAACTTGGGACTGAAGAAGTCGAACTGATTCAGACAACGAATTCTGTGATCTTGTCTGACTGTTAGTGTCAAGTAACTTGAACACTGCATCAAGACAAGATTTTGGGGTTGTCTTGCTATCTTCAAGATGTTTTGCCTTCTTTGCTGCAATATATGTTGGGTTTGTCTCACAGCCTTCAGCAGACTTGTGCATGCCATCAGGCATATCACCCTGAAACAAAGTAGAGAGATGACAGGTTTTCCACATGTATAAACAAAGATGATAAATGTTCTGTCAATTCTATCCAATTTCACATTAGAAAATAAAGAGTATGTTCAAAATATCAATAGCATAATTTGGCATTGTTCATAATGCGGGGAGCTTCACCACACTACTGGATTACCATGTGAACATAACAAGCATAGATGAAGGGCAAAGAAAATCATTGTATCTATTTTGGATAATGTGCATGGCATGTTGTTCATATCATCAGCCACATCAGTAAGATAAAACAGGAGATGACAAGGTGCAAACATGGGCTGCTTCACCACACACTGGATTATAGATCCACAAAAACAAGCATACGTATAGGGAGTATTAAGTAATGTGCATGGTATGAATAAGGAATTTGGTTTTACAAGTAAAACTTAGAACTTATGGTTCTTACGAACATGCATTTTGGTAGAAACAACAAACTAAACAGCAGTAAACGATAGGGACTATGAGCAAATTAAACAACAGTTGAGGATAAAGGCTTTAGAAGGACTGACTTACATTAACAGTTAACACTGGCTTTATAATGCCCTTCTCCATGTCAAGGGAAGGATAACTCAAGAATTTCAGCACATAATCTTCTTCATAAGCATTGCCTATACTCTACATTTTGTAGAGAGTAATTATAGATATGATAATACTGGAAGGGGTAGATGATAGTGAAGATAAGATGCAGATAGATGCTACATAATCAACTACCAATCCCTGGAAGTACAAGTGTTACAGGACAAAATGTACTGACAAGAGCAATGGGCTACACTTGTGCACTGGCATTGTCTGTGTATTCTACTTGTTGGTAAGATTAAATATAGATCTGATCTTTTTTAGTAAATGGTGGGCGAGGGAGATAAGATGCAGAATGCTAAAAAATGAACCAATCTCTCTTCCCATAATACAAGAGTGTTTTGACCACTGGTGTACTGTACAAAACGTTCTTATATTATGGGACGGAGGGAGTAGCTGTTAATGTAAGTACGGTGATAGACCACATTCAGTCCTTACAAGAGGACTGCAGAGCTAAACCTCTTCAAAAGCATTGGGTTGATTCTAAATTTATATAAGAGTCCATACGGGTCTTATAATGTCCACCAAATGGACGATTACGAGGCTAACATGTGCAGTGATGCTACATAATCAAACAGCTATGAAAGTAAATATGGTCATACAGGGCAAGAGGTACTCAAAAGAGTAATGCAGTGTGCAGTATAGTTGCGAGATTCTGTGGTCCCTTGAGAACGAATGTTCTTCTGCTAACAATTTTCGTACAAGTGAGACATTAAGGCAAATGCAGAAATGTAGTTCAAATTGTGATGTGATATCATATACAGTACCTTACGCTGCAGCCGAGACCAATGTATAACAAGATTATTCCAGTCACCGTCGGATAAATGTAGCACCGGAGACTTTAGAGAAATTTCGTTCAGAGGCTTGCCATCGAAGTGCGCTTGCCTCAGGTAGGAATGATACTTCATCAACGAGTGCTTGAAAAGCGCAACCAACCCTTGCTCGTCATCACAATCCAGTTTGTGCCTCGCCTATTTAAAAGAATGAAATCTTGTGTCTTCTGTCAGCAGAAACATATGCAGTAATGACCATGAATAACATTAGTACATTACTTACGTGTAAGTTGCGGAGGAAGACTAGAAATTGTTCTATGTCTGCGGTATAATCTTTCCATGAAGGAAAGATGCGCACAAAGTTCCTGACAACAACATAAGCTTCGTCTTCTAAACCGGGAAGAAATGGAACAGGGGTCCTATTTGCTGTAATTGGGGCTCTCTCTGGTTCAAAAAGGGATTTGGCAACTAGATTTGGTGTACTCTTTGCTGGAATGGGGGTTTTGCATCGTACAGCTGGTGCTATGTTAACTGGCATAATCATACTGTTTGCTGCAGTTGGGGTCTGCTGAGTTGGGGCATCAGAAATGACCAGTCTAGTAGGGCTAGAGTCTGCTAGAGTTGGGGTATTTTTTGGGTCAGGTGATATTGCAACTACACCTAATGGACTATTTGATTTATCAGGTGCCACTACCTTTTCCAAATACCTTGCTTGTGCTCCTCCATGATCAGCAACCTCCCTCTTCCTTTTGAACGTCTGATACACAAGAACACCATTTGAATGGATAAATATGGTATGATGACAGATGGAATATGTACTGAAAATGGATAGGCAGGGCGTATTCACATACACGATGCGTAAACTAAGCTAATGGCAGTTCAACAAAGTAGAAGCAATGCAAAGCATCAGTTGCAAGATATGTGCGAGCAATGTAACCTTGGAAAGTTAGAGCAAGTACCTTGATGGGTGAATAAGATATGGCATCTTCCTCTGACTCCTCCACTAGGGAGCTACATTGACTTAGGTCTCCCTCTAGCTCAGAATCACTGTTAGGATCATATTCTGAGCATGAATCTGTAGGTGGAGAGTGTTTGCATTGCATTGCATCCAGACTTGATTTCAGTCCCTTAATCCCAAGTTTGACAGCCATGGCATTGTTCTGCTTTATTCTTTTCATGCGCGCAAGCTCATAATCATTATGATGCTGTTCAGAATCTGAGATTCATGAAAACATAAAAATTAGTCAGATTATCTATGGAATGCATTGCGGTTTCAACTCGGAGAGTGTCTCCCTATAAACCCCTGCATATGCAAAGTTCACCTCCCCAACCATGTTGACCAGACCACACACAGAGATACACACCTGAGCGGCGAACATGCATTTTCGAAACTAATTTAGGAACATTTAGCTGACCAATTAAACAACTCGGTTTTAATAATATCAGATTCGTATTTGAACAACTAAGCTTGTTTAGCTTGATGGGTGGAGTAGTGTTATTATGAAACGAAGCACGTATTCTGCGTATAATGATCATAAAAGGGGGAAACTCTAAGCATATATTTTTTAGCAAAAGAGGGTTTCCCTCTGATTTCTATTAAAGAAACCACCACGGAACCAACATGATCAACTAAACCCTAAGCATGATCAATTAAACCGTATTATGGTTGTGCCATGGCAGATTTGAAGCTGCAAACCGGAGAAATGATATTTAGCATCCATTGTTTGCTTCGAACTAAGATCTAAATTCTAAGAGCTGAAAAGAAAGTAGGGTAACCAAGTTAAGATCTATTTTCTGGTTTAGATCAAAAAGTTGAGGAGATATGAAGTACCACCTCTCTTGCGGTGCCGTGTAGGCATCGGGGGTGCGATAGCTGTCGGTGGCGTTGAAGCAGATCTGTGACGGTAGACGGGTGCATCGGGGGATAAGTCCCATTGCGGTGGAAGAGAAGGTCGTGTGAGCGGCCTCGGCAAAGAGGACAACAACGCTGATGAAGCGAGAGGACGCGATGCAAGGCTATTGGTCCGTCGCCGTGGATGAGAAACGTCCATCTCTAGCAGTGGACGATGCGGTCTTGGTAGGCGCTCCGGCATGATGAAGGACAGTGGCGATGGATGTGGTGGAGGACGGCGGCGATGGATGGGGTGGCGGACGGAGGCTGGTGTGGGAATGGGGTGTTCTAGCACGGATGGTGTATGAATGGGAAAATGGAGGGAGAGGTACAGTGAACCATGTTTTTGGGACGCGCCTATCTGAAATATAGGAAAGTTACGAACTTATCCCCCGTTTCAAATTTGGACGCCTCGTCGGTTGGGGATAGGACGGTAATCTCGCATCTCCCAAATATTTGCTGGTAACTATTTCAGGCGAGGAGAGGGTGTTTTGCCGCCCACGGTTGGCGCCCACGGTGTATGAACGGGGCTGACAAGTAGGGCGGTTGTGTCACGTCTGATGGAAGTTACACATCTGCCCCTATTTAAAATATTAGCCTACATCTATTTCGGACGAGGAGAGTTTGTTTTGCCGCCGACCGTGTATGAATGGGGAATGGAGGGAGAAACAGAGGTCTTTCGGACGAGCTTGAATCAAATGAGTTTTGCCGCCCATGTTTGACGCCCACCGTGTCGGAATGGGCTCAGAGGCGGTCGTGTCACGTCTAATTGAAGTTACTAACCTACCCCTATTTAGAGCAGTGGAAATCGGGCCGATGGATTGTCCGTGTAATGGGTACACAACAATTTCCATCTCCCAAACACTTGGCTTTGGGCAGCCGATGTGGGAGTTGACATTTTGCTGTTTCTTTCGAATTTTGGGACAATAAGCATCCACGTTTACCCTGGCAACTAAATTCGAATCCATTTTGTATTCCTATATGAATCTTTATAAATCATTCTATGTGTTTTTATATATCTTCAAAAGGACGACAAAGATGTATTCCACTGTCATATATGAATATGGTTTACAAGTGCCGATACTCAAATTCAGAAACTAGAATCCAGTTTAAGGTGAATTCGAATATTTGGAACACTTCATGTCCAACTCAAATGTCACATGCAGCATAATGTGTACTCCCATATAGATATGTACACAAGCGATGTATCAAGATTCAAATATCGAGTCAATCAACCAAGAATGTACGGAACTAATAGACATATAAACACTTATAGAGTATATGGATCAATAATATCAACTAACATACATAAGCCAGGCCGTTGTACTTTTTTTTGGCTACAACAGCATCCTTTTTTAGCCAGCATCTTGGCCCTTTCCGATGCGTGCCACTTATGGTCCATCTATACTAGTATTGCTGAATGCACATTCAGCCCGAGTGGCATATTTGTAGGTCTGGCACAGCAATCCAAATGAAATGTCTCCGAGTCTTATCAATTAATACAGACTTGTGCTCAAATAAAATTACAAACAAAGAAACAAAAAAAACAATTATTACATGATCTCTAAAACAAATGGTTTGATTGATTACATGAACAGACAACACAAAGGTTATTCAACTATGGAAAGAACATTTCACCTATGATTTACCAAGTAGGAATTTAATTTCCTATTTTCCTTCAGGACCTTAACAATCTGGTCAGTCTCAGCTTGCTTCGTTTTGAAATCCACCAAATATTTAATGGTTGTCTTGAGTACTGGTTGTGATTGTGCTGTTTGCTTCCTCAACATGTCAACTTCATCTCTAAGTGCAGAAGCAGAATCTCTTTCTACCACTAGTTTAGCCTCTAGAGCATCAGTAGTTGGCAATTCATAATGCACGATTGGGACGGTACCACTGCTGTGGGATGATGCAACGTCCATGGGGACCTCGCTCTTTGATCTTGGGCTAACCTATTTTGCCATTAAAGTTCTGATTGGATTCAGAAAAGTTGAAGTTAGCAAAACATCTCAACTGGGAGTTATAACAGCAAACCAGTTAAACAAACAAGGAATTAAAGAGTTTCAATTGCATGCTAAAAAGTAGTTATTAACATCATTGTAACCCGCTATTGCAGCAGCAAAGCAGTTAAACAAACAAGTAGATATTTAAGTTAAGGCAAACAGGTAATTTTTAACAGTAAGTATCAAACACATAGATAGGCGCAGTCTACAATATGATTAACAGGTTGTGCCATTATGTAATCAGTAGCAAACTAAATTAAGCCAAGCAACGTAATTGAACAATTTTGCAATAAGTGGCTAACTAAAATTCCGAGAAGCAGGTAACTAAACTTATGCTAGTTCTTTGTACAGGCACACTTCAACTTCTTTTTCGCTTACATGGTTGTACGAAGGAGTCCATGGCATCAATTGCTTGGATACGCAGTCCCAATACTTCTTTCTTCCCACACTGCATGGGTAAGTCGAATGGTTAATCTGGTAAGATGGTGCATCCTTGATATGTTATATGAGGACGTGTAGTCAGACTAGTTGTAGCCAAACACATCACACTGGCTTTTACTGTATATTTCATGCGATTACTTTTGGCATATCGAGCTCTAAGCAATCTACAATAGGATGAAAAGACTGATATCCTTCACATTATTGGCGAACTCAGTTCATAGAAACAAGCAATTCAACCATTCTGTGGGTAAATCAAAAGCGCCACTGGAATATTTTTCACTATCCAATCATACACGCAAAAAGAGGAGACGCCACCATAGGGGCTGCTATGGGCGGCCGCCTCAGGTGGCTAGAAAGTGTGCACCTAGTTTGAGTCGTCCAGGTTGGCCCATGCTAGTTTTGTTCGTCCCAACGCACGAGCAGGCAATGTAAAAAATGAAGAAAAATGTTTCAATTTGGATGGGCCAATAACATAAGTGCAGGGCAGGCCCTATAGCAGGCTCGCGGCCCAAACGAGCGCCTCCCATATTGATCGACAGCAGGAAAAATCCCAATTCATTTGCTCCAGCCTCCAGTATGGTTCGCTCCTAACCTAGCCGCCGCTGGACAGACCGACACAGCACTTCCTCGCGCCCTCGTTGGAGGGCGGTCGCCGGGCTTCAAGCGAACGGAAGGACAAGAAGATGAAGATCCAACCCTGGGTGTAGCCTGCGTGGGAGGCAGCGGCGGCAACACGGGCATGGCATCGAGCTTGCGCAAACGGACAGTCGCTAATTGCAAGAGTAGCATGCGCAACGAGCAGGTACATCACATCCCTGATTATATCTAATTCAACTCTTCAATTTCTGGCCAATAGTTAAACCTGACGGTGTTGTAAAACTGCTTGGATGTATGGAATCTATGAGAAAATGAAACCAATTTCTACTTATTTTATAACTCCCCCAATCAATACTGAACTGACTGAATCTGATGTATCTAATCAAGTTTCCGGTGCAAACATACAAGCTCATGTTGTTCTTGAGCCTGAAGTGTCTAATGAACAGACTGCTAATGAAGGATTTGATGCAAACATTTTACATGCTCCTGGTGATGAACATATAGTGTCTAATGAGGGATCTAATGCAAGCATTTTGCAAGCTCATTGAAGGATTTAGTGTCTAATGATGATCTACTATGTTGAGAGAGATAGAGATTTGCAGACATTGATGACAAGCAAATTATAGTGCATTTTCATAGCTTGAGGAAACGTAGAGGCCATCTACCAGAAAGTCCCTGTATCATGACAACATAGCATAAATACTTTTCTAATCTATTATTTGAAACTATTGGCATACTTGTGCAGGATAGATATATTGATATGCAGTTTGCGCACTGGTTATACGTGCAATTACACTTCGATATTTTCAGCCAGAGAACGAATAATTCAAGCAGGTACAGACCATGTTTGTAGTCCTTGTACATCATGTTACATTTTTTGTTTTTGGTGCTTGCATCATTTAGTGTTTATAATCTAAACTACTTTGGATCATTAGCTGGTTTTCAAAATGCATGTAGCTTCACATTTCTCAAGTTATGTTGATTTCCGGAGTGCAAGTGCCTTCGTATTTTTTAAGTTAAATGTTCTCCCCTAGTAACTTGAATTCGTGGATCAGCCACTGCACACAAATCATACACGAATGCCAGTACGAATTAAATGAAATGCAGGGACTTACGCTAGCTCGTTGTACAGGCTCACTGCAGCTCTGCTTGCGCTTGGGATGTTCCATGTACAAGTCCATGTTACCACTTGCTTGGATGTGCATGCCTTGTGCTCCTTGCATCCCCCTCTGCATTTTTGACACGGCGAATGGTTGATCAAATAAGAGGAATCGACCTTGATGTTGTACCAGAGGACAGATACTTACAAGGTTATACGGGTGTGCAAGATGTGTACCAGATCCCGTAGCGCCGTCATGCTTCGCTAAAATATGGATTTGCTTGTTTCATATGATATCTCCAGAAGAAATAAGAGTTAAGGTCAGAGTTGCATAAGCGTGTAAGCTAAGAGAGCAGTGAAAGGATATCCAAACATCGTCGGAACAATGCACAAGGGAGTGATGTGTGGATACCTAGTTCGGGCCGGCGTTTGGGCATGCTCGCCTAGCTAGAGTGCGGGTCACTTCAGATCCATTGAGGGTGATGCGCTGGTGTTGGCTGGCCGCGCACGGATGCAGATCTTGAGTGGCAACGCAGCGCTACGATGCGGTGGACGAGACTGTTGGTGAAGCCCCAACGGCCTTGGGGGGCGGAGGTGCGATGATGTGCTTGGTGAAGTAGCCCCGGTGAGCTGGGAGACGGCGTCGGTGAAGCGCACCTGATGAGGTGGAACTCGGTGTCTGTGAGGCACGTCGGTTGCGGCGGCCGACGTTGTCAGTGGACCACCCGGTGCGGTGGACGAGGGCGTAGATGAGGTAGCTCTGGTGCAGTGGTGAAGTGCGACCGTCGTCTTCGTCGTCGTCGTCCGGCACAGAGGTGGGAAATGGTGGGGAAAGAGACGAGACGAGGGGCGATTCGAGGGTTGGCAGCGAATTAGGGATTTGAGCAATCTGGGCGCTGAAGGGGACGGTGGAGAAGAGAGATTTTGCAGGGCTGGAATTGGGGCCGCCAGATATTTCAATCAGAAACGTGGAAGCACGAACTTATATTGTCGTCGTCCTTTGGGGGGGGGGGTGGGTGGCTGGGTGCTATGCGTCCATCCGACACACGCGACCACCCCGACAGGACTATGCTTCGGTGCCTTAAGGCACCTTCCTTTGTGTCCATGACATATGGGCCCAACAGGTGGCTGGCCCACATGTCAGTGACGCAAAGGCAGTTGCCTTTAAGGCACCGAAGCAGCGTCCACAACGACATGACCCTGGTTTGCCTGGTGTGCCTACATTTGAGAATGCAAACGAATCTTCTTTCATTTGCAAACGAATCTGTATGTATTACCATGCCTATGTTTTCCTTGCAATAATTAGTCATTCGAAACGAGATACTCCATCCGTTCGCTTTTGTAAGTCGTTTCAAACAACTTAAAATGAATTGTTTTGCACATTGTCTGAAATGTCTTCAAGGTCTTATAAAAGTGAACAGAGGGAGTACTATAAATTAATTAATGAGGAGTTATTTGAAAAAAAATCAAAATGGTACCCATGCTAATGTGGATTAGAGTGTGTCTCACATAATTAGTTATTTGAATTAGAGTGTGTGTCACGTAGTTAGTTATTTGAATTAGAGTGTGTGTCACGTAGCAATCTCCAATTCTAACATGGATTTCGCATTTCACTGTATCCATGCTACTTTTTAAATACAAATGCATATGTATATGATGAACACCATGGTAGTGAGAAAACTTTTGGATGGATTCAAACATATGACCTACAAAATAGCACAACAAACTGAGTCAATGTCAACTTTTCGAAACTTGGTATGGCACGAATTCGAAATAATTACCCGTATGCCTGCTCCTCGGTTCAAATCTTACAATGTACACCAAATTGAAACATCGATATTAAGTCTCGTACTATGTACATTCAAATGTTGCTTTTCGCCCCCCCCCGCACAAACGCAACATACTTCCTGTATCGGTCAATCTTCCTCTCCTAACCACCTTAGGAAGCTATCGGTTTCCAACACACGTTCATTCTTTCTTTCCATGTTTCGATCTCTAAGTCTCTTAACTACACAACCCCTTTTTCCACTCTGTTACCAAATGTATTTACCTCACACACCCGCCATTGCACCCCATGCCGAGCTCTCTCTCCCCCCTCTCCCTCTCACCCTCTCGCACTAAATACATGCATTGCCTATCTAGCCCCCCAACCTCTCGTGCATGCGCACGCACGCACGCTGTATATCTAGGTCACTCCCTCGAGATTGTCTCACTCTTTCTTCCGCACGGCGGGCCACACTCTCTCAATCTCGCTCTCTTTATCCGAGTCTCGTTTAACCTCGTTTTCTTTCACACACAAATGATATATCTCCCTGTTCGGGCCTCGATCAACACACTCTATACTCTCTCACGCAGATTGTCTATCTAGGTCAGTCCATCCAAGCCGCCACCACTCTTTTGACCTCATGGTGGGCCACGCTCACTCAATCTCTCTCTATCTCTCTCCGTATGTCTCGATTGACCTCGCTCTTTCTCGGACAAAAATGATATATCACCATGTTTGAGCCCAATTCGACCTATTCACATTATATACTCTCTCACGCACATCCTCTATCTAAGTCACTCTCTCCAACCCGTCTCACTCTTTCGATCGCACGGCGACCCTATGTGATCAGTTGACCTTGCTTCATCCCATGCACAAAATATATCTACACGTCTTCACTTACTGGTGGGTTCCATGTGTGCTCTCTCTCTCCTCCCCTTCCGCGTTTAGACGCACGGGCAAACAGGAAGAACTCGCGGGCGATGTTGCTGTTGACCATATCTGGACGCATTCACAAGTCACGGCACCAGTTTCACGTACTAGCAGCACTAGTCAGTGTGTACGTGCAATGCATGTTAATTTGGATGTATATTAAGTGCATGCGGATATTAACTACTAGGATATTATTTGCATGCTGTCATGTGATTAGCACTATTTTTGGCATGAAATTAACTGCACGCTAAATGTGTTGAGCGCTCGACATTGAAGCAGTCTAGGTCGTTGGATGACAAGGAATACATGTGGCTTGATGACGTTTTATATTTAATTTGATACGGCTCTAGCAGAACATTCAATCGATCAAACCATACATTTCGTTCAGTCTGACTCCGACTTTAAATTATACGACGATCGATATAAAATAAACAGAAATGATAAACATTCAGATTTTAAGCATGGCAATCCGAACGTTTTTCATGGCAAATTTAGATTACGTGGCGGCAGGGGGCATCTCGCGGTGGGAAGCGGCTCCTCTGCCGTGCTCTGTGTGTCATCGGGCCACTGACCGATGGCGACGGCGGCGTCTTGCGCCGTTGTTGGCGTACTCCTGGACGTTGGCCTAGCTTCAAGGAAGGCCAAAATGTTCTGGACTTCGAAGCGAGTCGACTGGCGGGAGGAGGCGACTGGCGTTGGTGCAAGAAAGCGGTCGACGGCGACCATCCATGCCGTTGAGGGGGGCACTGGCACCCGTGCGGGGACAGGCGCTGTCAATGGCGCGACAGAGACATTCGTGTGCACGGCCACAGGCATGGGCGCGCATGTTAGTGCAGGCGCTGGCAGGTGCACGGGCACCGGCACGAGTGTGCGCGTCAGTGCACGCGCAGGCGCATGCGCTGGCAGGTGCACGGACGCGTGAAAGTCGGCGGACACCTCATGGATCCCCGTGGGATCAAGCTCGGCGACAATGTGGCTCCCAGCTCATCAATGCCACGGGGATGGGCGCTGGTGCAGTCGGAGCGACGGGAGCCGGAACGGGAGTGGGGACAGGCGGGGTGTCTTCCCGCAAGGCCAGTTCAAGCTCGTCCCAAAGCGCCTTATGTTCTTCAGACTCTGGTTGGGTGTCTTCCTCAGGAAACTAGAACACTAAGGGCAGACCATCGTGATGCGGCATGGCATACGTTTAGGTCAGGCTAGTTGGAGGTAGACGATAGGAGAATCGGAGAGGAAGAGAGAGGATTGTAGCGATACTCCCTCCTTTCCGGTTTGTAAGGCTCAATTCAAAAATCTCACCAACCAAGGTAGATGGTGAGTGGTGGAATACTTTTTGTAGTTTGCAAAAGCACCCAATTAATGCTCTTGTTTTTCTCAAAAAAATATGTTTACCAATGCATTAATTGCAATGCATGCATGCATAAATTACATGCATTGGTCAATTTTCTCTTAATACTTGCATGCAATGATTTAATTTACCTTGGAGTCTGAACATGTGATGGGAAACAACAAAATTGAGCCTTATAAAATGGAAAAACTTATATTTTGAGATAAGCCCTATAAACCGGAAAGGAGGGAGTACCGGGTAGTGCGGGGTTGATTTTAAACTGCGGCGCTGGCGACATTAAAAGTGGGAGCAGTTGGGACAACGGTGGGCGGTGGAGCCTGGTCAAAGGGCTCGCCTCCTGGTGAGCCTGCACAGCGGTCTGCTCGCACGCCTCCCTGACAGCCGGCGCAGCGGTCTGCTCGCACGCCTCCCGTCGACTCACACGCTTGCTCGGACGGCATCTGCCGATTGCCAATGAGAAGCGGGGACTCGTGGCGGCACGTAAACGCCCACGGTTTCAATAGTGAAAGTGTTCGCCTTAACGTGATAGGTCTTTCTTCCAAAATACCTTGGCTCTTCATTTGTGCAACTTGTCATAAGCAGCTTGTCTCAAATTGAAGAAAAAACTTACGAAGTAATATTTGTGCCATATCACGTGACCATGCTTAGTTTCAAAAATTTATGCTCACTTTTGGATTTTCAGAAATTTAAGATCCAGGATTCGAAACAATATCATAACCTGCATCATGCAATAAATTTTCAAGTCGTACATCTATCCTGTTGTATTTCTTAAGAAAGGATTTGGTCAAACATTTTGCTTTGTTAGACTTCAGACAAGTTATATATGAAGAGTAAAAGGATAATCCCTCCGTACCAGTGCATTGCCTGATATATTAACTCAAGTACTCGGCACGAACAAACGGGCTCAATTATGTGCTCATCCTGGTGTAGTAGTAGTAGTACTAGGCAATGAAGTTGATGGGTGACCTTGACGAGCGGCGACCGAGGGAATTGAACTGTGCTCGGCACGGTAGGTAACGTTGTCTAGTTACTAAGGCATCCCTCTGTTGTTCATCGGTAGTCATTATGGACCAGGGACATGAGGGGAATTTCCTAGGGCTGGAATTCTGGCCGCCAGATATTTCGACTTGAAACGCTGAGGCTCGACTGGTTGGGGTAATGGGGTTGCCTAATGTGCGTACCACGCACGCCGCCGAAGGACACGAGCCCGCTTTTTTTAGGATCAACACGAGCCAAGGTCTGGCTGGTACGCCGTTGGGTCCTACCATTCGAGAATACAAAAGGAACCTTTTAAATTGCCGAACGAATCTATGTGTATTACAATACCCGTATTTTCCTTGCAAATACTAATCTCAACGTGGTAATTGATTTATGACGAGTTGTTGAATTAGAGTGAGTTTGTGATATAGTGATCTCAACGTGGATTTCACAATTCATGGTATCCCTAGTAAGTTTTCCAATGCAAATTCAAATTTAAAAGATGAACAACTTGGATGTGAGAAAACTTTGTATGTATCAAGCATATGACCACACACACACACACACAGAGAGACACACACGCACGAACACAACAACAATCCAATAAGTATAGTGCATCTATTTTTCCAAACCATGCATGTATGACATGAATTCAAAAATACTCCTTCTATTCCTAAATATTAGTCTTTTAGAGAGTTCAACAAGTGACTACATAAGGAGCAAAATGAGTGAATCTAGACTCTAAAATATGTCTATATACATCCGTATGTGCCAGTCCATTTGAAGCCTCTAAAAAGACTAATATTTGGGAATGAAGGGAGTAAAATGTAAGACATCCATGGTCCTCAGTTCAATATTTAAAATGAACATGAAACTGAAACATGAATATTAAGTCTATTACTACAGTACATGCAAATGTTCTGTTTAGGCGGAGCTATGTTTGTCAGGGGTCAACCCTTGACCTTAGATAAAATTGTGGAGCTCTATTTAGGGTTGTTTAGATTATATTTGTCCCCACCCTCCCAGCCACCGATTGGTTGTGCACCCCCACCCCTCCTCCCTGGGAGAATATCATGTGCCCCCATACCTTAGATGCTATATGCCGATACGAGTTGCTTGGAGCTTGTAGATATGAGATATAGCAGCTCACATGATGTGTCTTAATATTTCTGCAGGAAACCTTGATGAGTTTGAGAATTGCACACAATTTGTACAAAAACTACTTAGATGCCCTTTGATCCCATATCCAACAACCTCGAAGCTTGTATCACCGTAGCATCTAAGATGAAGGAGGACATCATATTCTCCTGTATGTAAGAATATCATGTGCTACCACACCTTAGATGCTTTGGTGATACAAGCTCTTCGGAGGCGTTGGATTTGTGACCCAACACCTCCTCGGCGGTTCAAATGGTTTTTTGCAGAAAAGCCCCAAAAGAGTTCGGCCACTGCTTACAAGCACAAAGACTGCTCTAATGCCATTGGATCTCAGATCAAACGACCTCCAAGATCGTATCACCATAGCATCCAAGCTGCGATAGCACCTTATGTTTTCTCGCACGGGATAGTATGAGGTGCTCCCACACCATAGATTCTATGGTGATACGAGTTCACTGAGATCTAACGGCCCACAATAGGTTGTTTGAATGTTTTTGCAATATACGGCTGATAGAGTTTGGGAAATGCACAGAAAATACAAGTACTAAGCATGTGCCATCTGATCACTGATCATACAACCTAGATGCTCATATCACCGTAGCGGGTAATTAAGCTACGGGGAGCACCTAATATGAGCACCGGGGAGCCGTTGGATCGAAGATGCAACGGCACACATGAGGCCTGAATGTTTTATTTGCAAAAAAACCTTTGGAGAGTTTGGAAATTGCGCATAATTACAAAGACTACTCCCAAGCCGTTGGATCTCACTTCCAACGGTGTAAAAACTCGTATCACCATAGTATCTAAGCTGCGGGGTGGATGTGATATTGTATGCCGCTGTCATTTTTGTTCGTAAACTTGCAAAATACGTGTAACTTGTGTCGTTACTTGTCTAACCGCGCAAAGTGTTTGTTCAAAAAAACCATCCTACACTGAAATATCAGAACAACACACGGGGGTCCCACTTGTCATTAATCAAATTTGGACCTAAAACTAACAAATCTGAAAGACGAGATTCGAACTGGCAACCTGGACTACAAAGCGTAAGTCGATAGCCTGAAAAAATGAACGGTTGTTGGCTTTGTCCCATAACTTGATTTTATTTATACAGTACTTCCATTGAGTAGAGTAGAGGGAGTGCCTTGTCAACACGTGCATGACCATTGTCTCACTTACTGGTGGGTCCTAGGTCTGCAATCTCAATCTCTCTTCTCTCCATCGTCTAACCTTTGCACGGGCACACATGAAGAGCGGCGCTAGCTTGCCGTGGTGTTATTACAACTAAAAAAAGTTGGAAAAATAGAAGAATCGCCTAGAACAAGAGACGTTGTGGCTGGTCAAGACGGAGCTAACCACATCTATCCTCCGTGCCACGTTTGCATGATGAAGCTGTGTGGCTAGTGGGGTGTTTTCGACCGACTGGCTGGGTCCCGAGGTCGAACCATAGGTACTACATCTGATATAGTATATTTTTACACGCACATTTTTCCTCCGTGCCGAGACGTGGCACACCCTACCGCGCGGTTTTGGGGTCCTCTCGGGTGGTGCACGCATATATTCTTCCTGACGTGGGATGCCCTATCGCGCATTTTCTGGGTCCTCCTCGGTCGTAGCGCCGAAGCAGGTAAATGAGTCATCAAATCACGAAAGACCACCTTTCCTGCCGAGTACATCAGTGAAGCACGGTGGCTAGCTAGTTGGGCTAGTTCAACCAATTAGCTAGGCCGCCGCCACATTTGTTTTTTCACCCCTTTTTTATCTACTTGCCGGCAGGTAAATATAAATATACACCGCGGCGTTGCTCTGGTGTTTGGGTGCGGCAGGATTTTTATTTTTTTGATTGATGGGAGCAGGCGTGGCAGGATTTTTAATTTTTTGATTGACGGGAGCAGGCTCGGCACCAATTAGTCATGACGACTCCGCCTGTAAAAGCCCACCGCTCCCTGATGTGAGAAGTCGTCGACTAGTGTTTTACCCTGGTGAAAACCAAAAGATTCCCCGCTCCCTCCGCCTTCCCATAGATTGCATTGCCTTTCAGCCATTTCGTCCCCTTTGCTTCCTCTCCCCATTGCTTCTACCTGGTGCCATGGCGGCGCAGCAGATCACAGAGTCCGAGGTGAGGCTCCTGACATAGGAGCTCCATCCCAAGGATGTGGAGCTCAGGGCCAAGGATGTGGAGCTCCATGAGCTCAAGGAGGAGAGGAGTGCCATGCTCCTCCGTTATGTGCGGGAGTTCATGGAGCTTCAAAAGCGGCAGACGTCCACCACAAAGATGCTCGAGGCGTCAGTGGCGTTGTTGCAGAAAGCGGGAGATACGATAGGCCGTCAGGGGAGCCGGCTGGAGCACGAGCGGGCCAATTGTGACGAGGTCCAGGATCACCTCAGCCACTTGGTGAACCAAGTTTCCACACACGTGTTGCGTCTGCGCGATGCCTACCGTCGTGCCAGCGCGACGATGCCGGCCGTCGGGCTAAACCCGTTCGACCACACGGTCGACTTCAACGAGCTGCGGCTTCCTGACCTGGTCTCCTTCTTCACCTATATCTCCGAGGAGCTGAGCCGTCTCCGCGCGATGGTGGGGGCTAGGCTGGACAAGGAGGGGTTGCAGGCTGCCGTTGCCGTTGTCGGGCGAATCCTTTCAGGGCGCCGTCAGCGGAATCCATTCGTGCCATTGGACGCCGTCTTTGACAAGCTGGCTCCCGTCGACCGGGAGCGGGCTCTACAGGCGGTTGCACCCTGCATCACCAACGTCGTGCGCCTCGAGAAGCAGAGGGACTTCGGTGGTGATTAGGCACCCTCTGCATGGGCATGTCCATGTCTCGGCACAACATGACCGTTGGATCAAACTCAGATGGTGCAGATCAGTCACTGTAGCACAAAGCGTGTGGGTGTGTTTGGTTGCATTCTCATCTCAATATAGTTGTTTCCTCTTTGTGTATTTGTTACATATAGGAGTAGTTGACATGCGCACAACATCATTTGTTATCGTCATATCTTACTACACTAGCAACAAGATTGTGTAGTACTGACGTATGAACCACTGCACATGCCTAGTAGTAGGAGCACTGTGTATGTTCAAGTGGCTGCCGTGTTTCGCACTCCTCCGTCGTAAGAGTGGAAACGCTTGCTGTAATCATTTTTTCTTTTGAAAAACAGTGGACACGCTCTACCCTGTGGATTCTCCTCCAGCCATGCACTAAATTACTCACTTTCGTCGACGCGTGGGACAACCAGCATCGGGGTCCACCAGCCATGCACTAAATTACTCCGTAGTAGAGTGACGGTAGACTACCCCGATCGAAGCGCCGCAGTAATGCCCAATGAGCCGTCAAATCACAAAACCCCCTCCTTTCCAGCAGTAAGTTGGACGGACGAAGAAACCATCATTTCACTCTTCTCTCTCAGCTTCCTCTCTACCCAACCCTCGCTTCTGCCTCATCTTGTTCCTCATTTATTCAATAAAACCCCGACCTGCTTCTGCCATTGTTCTTCTCTCCCAAAGAAGGAAAGGTGAGCGCATCAATGGTGTTGATTCTGGCCAAGGCCCGGTCTTGCAACCCCGAGACTAATCCTATAACTCCTCTCTTTTCTTCTTTTGGGTTTGTGATTATGGTTTCTTTTCTTTTATTTCTATTTGACAGTTTCTTGATGGACGCTGGAGCACCGGCCGAAGTGATGTCGATGGTTCCGGCCAAAACCGTCGAGGCTCATGGTACGAAGAAGCGCAAGCACCCCGCCGAGACTACCGCAGACAAGCTCAAAGTCATCGCCTTGTCCAAGCCCCCCTCTCCGGGATCCCTCATTAAGCAAGTCCAGGTAATATCTCTTCTTGACGATCTTTTTCTCGATCTTGATCGTGTTTTTTCATCTAACACGCAGTACTAGTACTAGTAGTACAACTTTCTGGGTGATCTTGCATGTGATTTTTGTGTGCCGAATGACGGATCTAAATTCCTCTTTTGACCAAAAATGCGAGAGGTTGACACTGATTTCTTATAGATTACTTTCAACTACTCCCTCTGTCCCAAATTTCTTGTCTTAGATTTGTCTAGATACGGATGTATCTATACATCCGTATCTAGACAAATCTAAGACAAGAATTTTGGGATGGAGGGAGTACTTTATGAACATTAATGCTACATTTTAATAGGGTATTTTTGCCTCAGTAACTTGTGTTATGGACTTTGCATGTAATCCCTCTGTTCTCATGCCTTTGAAGACATGTTCTAGTGTCTTTGTTCACTCATTTATGTGCGTATATGTAGTCATATATGGAGTATAATATCGAAAATCATCTTATATTTCTGAACGGAGGTAGTAATAAAATATGGTTTCTTTTTGAATTAGAACCAGGTCCGCGGTGGAGATGAAGTTCTCAAAGTCATGCCGTGTGAACTGGAAGACCTGATGATGAGTTCTACTGCTGAACTATCCAGCTGCTGTGTCCTTGTCGCCACATGTCCTGAACTAGTGTTTTCTTGTAGCATTGTTGTCATGCGTGTTCTCGAGGCTGTACTTGACCACAACAATTTCCTGGCTGTGTCTTCGATTACGAAGGGTGTGGTTCTTCTAAAGCTTCCCAACAAATCTGATGTGGCATGTCTTCATCATCATGTTTATGAGTGGAAAGACCACTCTGTTAGGTTCTCCAAGGTTGACAAGATGGTGATGGTGCGTGTAGACATCTCACACGAAGTCCATGGCCTAGTCAGTTATGCGGGGTTCATCCCATAGGTCGGTGGCAAGAAATAGTCTGCAGAGTTTAGTTAGTGCAACTTTGCTTGTCTGTAGTAAGTACTATTGTTCAGTAGTTGATTTGTGTTTGTGAACCTTGTATTGTTTATTAGTACTGCCGCTTTTGGTGTGTGGTCAGTCCTGAGAATAGTCTATGTTAATGTCTGTCCACTCAATTCAGTCTGTATATTTTGAAGTATCCAGATCATATTTTTTGTGAGGACGGTTTATCAATTATGGTTACACTCCAATATCTGTATGCATTGCAGGGTTTATCGCACCCACCAGGATTTGCAGTCCCATGGATGTTCGGTCCATACAATTTGTCACAACCTTTGGACTGTCCTGCTTGTGGGAGTAGGCAGGGCCCCTGCATGCCAGGCGTAGTTGGACGATCAATCTTCTATTTAGTACTTCAACCTAGTGATTTCCTGGTAAGGATTCACTCGTGTCACATCAAGTAAATCTTATTGATTTACTGTCTAAATCTTATTGATTTAATGTCATGTTTTCTTTCTTTTCTGCAATTTTACGATGCAGGTTTTGCCATGTGACATTCATCACAGAATAAACCGTTTGGTTTGCTCTACGATGGCTATTTTTTGCAGGTTTCACTTCTTATGTCGTGTCAGTAACGAAGGCACTGTCCATCACTTATATTACTGGAAAAAATTGGATCAGTCTGTTGTCTGAGTACAAGCTGAATCCCTATGATGAACTGCAGTTTGGTTTAACAAAAACGCCACAATTAGTCCTTCTCACATTTAAAAGAAATGAAGAAAAAACTGGATCACGGTCATGGATCCTAGTCAAGTTAGAAAGCTGATCATAGCAGACCAGACACGATCGCCGCTGTCTCACACATATCGAGCACCGGCAGTTGCTCTAGCACTGACAGCCGCAGCAGCTCAGTCTGATCCAGCTAAGGATTGGGCACCGACCGCGTCAGCGGATCAGTCTGATCTACCGGAGGATCGGGCATCGACACCGGCACCTGCCCCGACACCGGCACCAGTTCTACAAGGAGCACCATCTCCGGCAGCAGCAGCGGCTTCGGCACCTGCACCAACACTTGCACTTGCATCTGCTCCGGCCCGTGCAGTTGCACCGACAACAGACTGGGCTGCAGTTCGCACTTCATATACCAAAGTCCTTACAAAAACCGACATGTCCACCTTCTTGGTAAGCATTGGCTGCCCAATTGCTTCATTCTTTTTTCTTTCCATGTTGTTTCACATGATTCACTGTGTTGATCTAACTGTTTGGGTATGTCTTCTTCTTTGCAAACAGAGAATTCCTAGAGCAACGAGGGAGTCGTTCAACAATCCGGGCGACCGCGGCCAAGTTTCTCTTACCATGCGCAGCCTTGGTGTGAATCAACCTGCTCAGTATACCGTAAGTACAAAGGATGGTCGCATGATGATTGATGCTAAAGGATGGTCAAGGTTCAAATCTAAATCATATCTTGTGGTAGGGGATGTTGTCAAAATCGAACTTTCTCGGCAAGGAGAGCTGGTCCAAATAAACTTTGAAATTAGCAGCACGCAACTGCCGAACTGATCTATCCTCCAAGAGATTTTGATGTAATAATCTGGCATGGTGAAACAAGTGTCCTGTGTGTATAAGTAGTACGACAGTATTATTTATCACTGAAGGAAATATGCCCTAGAGGCAATAATATAAAGTTATTATTTATTTCCTTATTTCATGATAAATGTTTATTATTCATGCTAGAATT
This sequence comes from Triticum dicoccoides, assembly GCF_002162155.2. NCBI lineage: Eukaryota > Viridiplantae > Streptophyta > Magnoliopsida > Poales > Poaceae > Triticum > Triticum dicoccoides. The sequence goes on along the minus strand of NC_041382.1, from coordinate 567,410,842 downwards.
GTATTAACCGGAAACATAATACATGTGTGAATACATAGACAAACAGAGTGTCACTAGTATGCCTCTACTTGACTAGCTCATTAATCAAAGATGGTTATGTTTCCTAACCATAGACAAAGAGTTGTTATTTGATTAACGGGATCACATCATTAGGAGAATGATGTGATTGACTTGACCCATTCCGTTAGCTTAGCACTCGATCGTTTAGTATGTTGCTATTGCTTTCTTCATGACTTATACATGTTCCTATGACTATGAGATTATGCAACTCCCGTTTACCGGAGGAACACTTTGTGTGCTACCAAACATCACAACGTAACTGGGTGATTATAAAGGAGCTCTACAGGTGTCTCCAAAGGTACATGTTGGGTTGGCGTATTTCGAGATTAGGATTTGTCACTCCGATTGTCGAAGAGGTATCTCTCGGCCCTCTCGGTAATGTACATCACATAAGCCTTGCAAGCATTGCAACTAATGAGTTAGTTGTGAGATGATGTATTACGGAATGAGTAAAGAGACTTGCCGGTAACGATATTGAACTAGGTATTGAGATACCGACGATCGAATCTCGGGCAAGTGACATACCGATGACAAAGGGAACAACGTATGTTGTTATGCGGTCTGACCGATAAAGATCTTCGTAGAATATGTAGGAGCCAATATGAGCATCCAGGTTCCGCTATTGGTTATTGACCGGAGACGTGTCTTGGTCATGTCTACATTGTTCTCGAACCCGTAGGGTCCGCACGCTTAAGGTTTCGATGACAGTTATATTATGAGTTTATGCATTTTGATGTACCGAAGTTTGTTCGGAGTCCCAGATGTGATCACGGACATGACGAGGAGTCTCGAAATGGTCGAGACATAAATATTGATATATTGGAAGCCTATATTTGGATATCGGAAGTGTTCCGAATGAAATCGGGATTTTACCGGAGTACCGGGAGGTTATCGGAACCCCCCGGGAGGTATATGGGCCTTAGTGGGCTTTAGTGGAAGAGAGGAGAGGTGGCCAGGGCTGGGCCGCGCGCCCCTCCCCCCCTAGTCCGAATAGGACAAGGAGAGGGGGGCGGCGCCCCCCCCCTTCCTTCTCTCTCTCCTCTTTCCCCCTCCC
>NC_041382.1:567401700-567409402 GCF_002162155.2 Triticum dicoccoides | reverse complement strand
CCCCCTTGATCCTTTATATACGGGGGCAGGGGGCTCCTCTAGACACACAAGTTGATCCACATGATCATATTCTTAGCCGTGTGCGGTGCCCCCTTCCAACATAATCCTCGATAATATTGTAGCGGTGCTTAGGCGAAGCCCTGCGACGGTAGAACATCAAGATCGTCACCACGCCGTCGTGCTGACGGAACTCTTCCCCGACACTTTGCTGGATCGGAGCCCGGGGATCGTCATCGAGCTGAACGTGTGCTAGAACTCGGAGGTGCCGTAGTTTCGGTGCTTGATCAGTCGGGCCGTGAAGACGTACGACTACATCAACCGCGTTGTGCTAACGCTTCCGCTGTCGGTCTACAAGGGTACATAGATCACACTCTCCCCTCTCGTTGCTATGCATCACCATGATCTTGCGTGTGCGTAGGAAATTTTTTGAAATTACTACGTTCCCCAACAGTGGCATCCGAGCCTGGTTTTATGAGTTGATGTTATATGCACGAGTAGAACACAAGTGAGTTGTGGGCGATATAAGTCATACTGCTTACTAGCATGTCATACTTTGGTTCGGCGGTATTGTTGGACAAAGCGGCCCGGACTGACATTACGCGTACGCTTACGCGAGACCGGTTCTCCCGACGTGCTTTGCACAAAGGTGGCTAGCGGGTGACAGTTTCTCCAACTTTAGTTGAACCGAGTGTGGCTACGCCCGGTCCTTGCGAAGGTTAAAACGGCACCAACTTGACAAACTATCGTTGTGGTTTTGATTCGTAGGTAAGATTTGTTCTTGCTTAAGCCCGTAGCAGCCACGTAAAACTTGCAACAACAAAGTAGAGGACGTCTAACTTGTTTTTGCAGGGCATGTTGTGATGTGATATGGTCAAGACATGATGCTAAAATTTTATTGTATGAGATGATCATGTTTTGTAACCAAGTTATCGGCAACTGGCAGGAGCCATATGGTTGTCGCTTTATTGTATGCAATGCAATTGCGCTGTAATGCTTTACTTTATCACTAAGCGGTAGCAATAGTCGTGGAAGCATAAGATTGGCGAGACGACAATGATGCTACGATGGTGATCAAGGCACTGGTAGAAAAATGGCCTATAGTCCCGGTTCGTAAGGGCCTTTAGTCCCGGTTCCTGAGCCGGGACTAAAGTGTCGTACTAATGCCCTGTACCTTTAGTCCCGGTTCAATCCAGAACCGGGACTAAGGAGCCTCCACGTGGGCAGTGCGCAGAGCCCTGGCAGGAGACCCTTTGGTCCCGGTTGGTGGCACCAACCGGGACCAATAGGCATCCACACATCAGCATTTCTGTGGCTGGGGTTTTTGTTTTTTTAGAAAGGGGGGGTGTTTGGGGGTTTTGGGGGGTTAATTTAGGTGTTTCATATATTGTGTTAGCTAGCTATAATTAATAGAGAGAAGTGTCCTCTCTTACGTCCGTGCTTGGTCGACGCTACGTACTATACATACGTATAGAGAGGACTAGACACGCTAGTTAGCTAGTAAGCAAATGAAGGAAACAGAAGATCGTCATGAACATATATGCATACAGAGAGAAGTGATATCAACCACCTCTCCTTCTCCGAGAGATTGGTCGAACAACAAGTTCTCGTATATCTATCCGACACTACCGGCTACATATATACAATAATTATCTCTTACAAATATAATCATACGGACTCATGGTCCACATAGTATTCTCCGTCTTCAGCGATCACTTGGTCAAGAAAGAATGCCGCCAATTCCTCTTGAATTGCTCGCATGCGAGCTGGTGCTAGGAGTTCATCCCGCTTCTGAAACATCTAATTTGAAGAAGGGGGTCAATACATATATATATGAATCAATGAAACTCAATACAAATGATTGTAATAAAATAAAATTGTGAATGTTGTCATTTACGTACTTCATATTGTTCGTCAGAGTACCCGCCCCGCTCACAGGTCATGTGGCGGATGGACTCGCAGACGTAGTATCGACAGAAATCATTCCCTTTTTCCTGCCACAACCACTTTACAAGAAATAGAGGTCAATCAAACTGATAAGCAAGAATGCTAAATGGTATTGATGAAACTAGCGCTTGAATCACTAGGAGATGCACGGAACATGCTACTATAGTACTATACTTTCGGGTGTCTAAATTCCAGCTCCTTCGGCAGTCCCGGAACTATTTTGGTGAATTTTCTCCAAACCCTGCCGGACAAAGAAAACAATTACTTGATATGAGGAAATGAACAAAGTTGCTGATATGGTGGATAATGATCGATTTAACTTACTTCTTGAGGATTTCAGTCATGTCCGCATACTCCTGGGGATCTTTTCGTTTAGAGTCCAAGACGGTTACTACTCCCTGCTCAAGCCTAATCTCTAGGAGAATATAGTGGAAACTGCACACGCATGCATAACTCATCAATTACATTACTATAACCTGGACTAATATATAAGGGAAACCGAATATGCACAAGACAGTAACACTCACTTGAAGTTGTAAGGAAAGAGTATTATATCTTTGTTTTCATTTTTTTGAATGATCATAGCAAGTTGGCCTCGGTATCTCTGGGACGATGCTGAACCTCAGTTGCATCTATGAGATATGTGTTAATCAACCCAATATCACCGATTTGTCTTTTCTTCAATTCGGCGATCTTCATTCTGCATAATATAGTGAGGATAATTATAAATACATGCAATGAAAGAGATGAGCTATGTAGAGAGACTTAATGATAGAAGTAGTAGTACTTACAGACAGTAGTAGGTGATCGTTGTTATATCGAGGGCCAATTGATTGAAAAACTGATAGAACTCCTCAAATGGAATAGGCAACAGTTCAATTCCAACGAGGTCATGCTACGGTTTAACTCTCCATACAAAGTACTCCTCCCCCCAGACTCTCTGCAGATTTTCAAGTACCAATCATGTAATCTTCGCATCATCGTTGTTAAAGATTTTTCATCTTTGATGAGAGGCTTCCCGTACTCGTATCTGTGTATCTGCACCTCCATGGTATCATAATGTACATCGTCGGGCAGGTAATCGTCAACATTGCCATAACCGGGCACCATCCTTGGATCGACGATGTCGCTAGGCACCTTGAGGGGGGGGCATGATTGCTTCGCTTGTTCGCCGAGCTGGGCAATTTGTTTCCTAGCTGCTCGTCGTTCTTTCAGCCTTTGATCACTGACTGTACTTCCCGACCGCTCCGCTTTGGCCCATGTCTTTGCAATAATGCGCTCATAGTTGCCTTTCGGCGGAGACTTGGGTGGTTTTGCCAGGGCAGCCAGAGTGCGCTTCACTTTCACCGGATCTACCTTCTCCTCCGGAGGTGGATGTCTCTTTGCTCTCAACCCTTGAAACCAGTCATCCACTTCGGTTCACGCGATCTCGGCGTTCTCCTCCGGGGTCCTCTCATATGGTAACTTCTCTGGAGTCTTCAAAGAAGGACCGAATCTGTATGTCCTCCCGCCTCTGGTTGTTCTGCTAGACGCCGACCGAGCAGACGGAGCGGTTATCTTCTTTACTTGCTTACAAGGCGGAGGAGAAGGACTACGACGCGCCGGAGCAGCTGGAGCAGCGGCAGGTCTCTTCCGCCCTTGCTGACGAGGCGGAGAAGGAGGAGGCTGGCTGCTCGGGCGCGTCGGCGCAGGCGGAGAAGGAGGCGGAGTGCTGCCACGCGCCGGAGAAGGAGCCGGCCGAGGGCCCTGATCGTCACTCGCCGGAGGAGGAGGCGGTGGAGGAGGCGGAGTGCCCTGACTCGCCGGAGGAGGAGGAGGAGGCGGAGGTGTGCAGTTCGGAAGGTTGATGAGCTCCTTCCGCCATAGGCATGGAGTCTTTAGAGCAGACCCCAGCCGAGTCTCCCCTTCACCGGTAGGGTGGTCAAGCTGGAGGTCCTCAAATCCCTCCGTTATTTCATCCACCATCACCCTAGCATATCCTAATGGAATCGGCCGGCAGTGAAAAGTTGCGCCAGGTTCAGTAGGATAAACAGAGCCAACAGCCGCCTTGACCTTCAAATTCATCCATTGCGTCATAAGGTGGCAATTTTGAGACTCCATGATAGCATCCACGGGATAGCTGGCAGGAGCCATCAAGGCATGCTCCGGCTGAAGCAGCTCGGTGGAAGCCATGCTGCTTCTGCGCTGAGATGGCGGGGTAGCTTCGAGGGAGGCTTCGGCAATACGTTTGCTGCGATTTGCTTCTCGTTCCTCTATCGCGTCTACCCTTGCTTGCAGCGCCTGCATTTGGGTCTGCTGCACTTTTTTCCTCCTCTAATGGGATTTGTAACTGCCTGCGTCCGAAAACCCAACCTTCCACGGAATGGAGCCTGGCGTGCCTCGTGTCCGTCCAGGGTGCTCAGGATTCCCGAGGGCCATTGTGAGCTCGTCGTTCTCTCTGTCTGGAAAGAACTTCCCTTGCTGCGCTGCTTTGATATACTGCTTAAGCTTCCTGACTGGTATGTCCATTTGATCGTTCGTCTAAATGCACTTCCCTGTTACAGGGTCCAAGGTTCCGCCAGCCCCGAAGAACCAAGTCCGGCAACAGTCTGGCCAGCTAATTGTCTCTGGTTCGACCCCTTTATCAACCAGATCATTCTCAGTCTTGGCCCACTTAGGCCGGGCTACGAGGTAGCCACCTGACCCTGTGCGATGGTGAAGCATCTTCTTCGCAGCATTTTGCTTGTTTGTCACCGACATCTTCTTACTCTTTTCTGATGTCTTGTGGGCCACAAATGCGGGCCAGTGATCTCTGATCTTCTCATATCTGCCCTTGAATTCTGGTGTCTCATTATTTTTGACAAACTTATTCAGCTCTTTCTTCCACCTCCTGAATAGTTCTGCCATCCTCTTAAGAGCAAAAGACTTGATTAATTTCTCTTTAACTAGGTTCTCTGGATTATCCTCTGGCGGTAGGGTGAAATTTGACTTCAGCTCAGTCCAAAGATCATTTTTCTGCATATCATTGACATAAGACACCTCAGGGTCTTTTGTAGCCGGCTTAAACCATTGCTGGATGCTTATCGGGATCTTGTCCCTAACCAGAACCCCGCATTGAGCAACAAATGCGCTCTTTGTCCGGAGGGGTTCAATCGATTGGCCGTCGGGCGCGATTGCTATGATCTCAAACTTTTCATCCGAGCTCAACTTTTTCTTCGGGCCTCGTCTCTTTACGGAAGTTGTGCTCGATCCGGAGGGCTAGAAAAAAGAACAAAGATTTAATTAATATGTGTACATACCAAAACAATGAATGCATCAATCAGCTAGTCAGCACAGGCTTAACTAATATATATACCTGGCCGGACTCGGTTCGGTCACCGGAGCCGTCATCACGGTCTCCTTCTTGCACCGGCATTGGGTCACTGGAGCCGTCCTCATGTTCTTCTTCTTGCACCGGCATTAGGTCACCGTAGCCAGCTTGTTCACCCTCTCCTTCCAGACCATCGGTTTCGTTGAGAAACAACGAGACGGCATCACTTCCTTCTGCGATTATGTCCCTCAATAACGCTTCTTTTGCTTCGTATAGGGCGGTGTCCATAGTTTCTACAAATATTTACAACATGGCAATTATTATTCAAACATGACAAATGGATATATTAGTGCCAAACGTAGAACTAGCTACCTAATCATAGTAAGCTATCGGGAGGAGGTATATATCGACAACGATGACACTACATCTATGTCCCTCGACGACCCTCGTTCCCGATAAAAAAAAGAGGAAGAAGAAGAAAAAAAAGAGGAGAAGAAAGAATAGAGGAGAAGAACTCCTCTATTCTTTCTTCTCTTTTTTTTCTTCCTCCTCTTCTTTTTTTATCCTCTTCTTCCTCTCATGTTCGAGAGCATCACCGAGGGGTCGGGAGGTTGCCTAGTGTCAAAGGATTCAACAAAACCATGTCTTAATCATTACGCGAAAGTAACGTGTGCATGATGGTACGAACCTCTTCAAAGTTATTTTGGAACGGAGTCCTAGATAGGATAATTTGCTTTTTGGTACAAAGTTCAGCAAGAACCTTCCAAATATTGTTATTTGGAAGGCCTTTGCTGAAATTCATACAAGAAGGCAAATTATCCTATCCGGGACACCATTCCGAAATAATTTTGGAGGACTTCGTCATGCCCTGGTTACTTCTGGCTAATGATCAAGCCATGGATTTCTTCAATACTTTGACACTAGGAAACCTCTCTCGACCCCTCGGCGATCCTTGACCCCTCGAACCCTCGACGACCCTCGAACCCTCGACCCCTTGGAGATCCTCTTCTTCCTCTCATGTTCGAGAGGATTGCCGAGGGGTCGGGAGGTTGCGTAGTGTCAAAGGATTCAACAAAACCATGTCTTCATCATTAGGCGAAAGTAACATGTGCATGATGGTACGAAGCTCTCCAAAGTTATTTTGGAACGGAGTCCTAGATAGGATAATTCGCTTTTTGATACAAAGTTCAGCAAGAACCTTCCAAATATCGTTATTTGGAAGGCCTTTGCTGAAATTCATACAAAAAGGCAAATTATCCTATCTGGGACACCATTCCAAAATAATTTTGGAGGACTTCGTCATGCCCTGGTTACTTCCGGCTAATGATGAAGCCATGGATTTCTTCAATACTTTGACACTAGGAAACCTCTCTCAACCCCTCGGCGATCCTCGACCCCTCGAACCCTCGACGACCCTGGAACCCTCGACCACGAGACGACCCTGGAACCCTCGACCCTCGACCCTATAGAACCCTGAAACCCTTGACCCTTGACCCCTTAAGGACCCTCGACCCTCTACCCTAGTTCCCGACCCTCGACCCCTCGGCGATCCTCGACACCCTCGTTCCCGATAAAAATTAAGAAGAAGAAGAAAAAAAAGAGGAGAAAAAAAGGAGAAGAAGCTCATCTATTCCTTCTTCTTCTCCTCTTTTTTTCTTCTTCTTCCTCTTCTTCCTCTCCTCGTCTTCTCCTTCTTCTTCTCCTTCTTTCTCTACTTATTTTCCTTTTCCTTATTTTACTTTTTCCTCTCCACTAACATAAAATGCACTAACCTAAAATGCAACAAACATAAAATGCACTAAATCGATCAACTAACCTAAAATCAGTGATAAAATGCACTAACCTAAAATCGATATCTACTAACAACTTAAAAAAATTAATACATATATGAAAAAATGCATATATGAAAAAAAACATCATCATATCATCAACAGAAAAAATAGTATTTTTTCTAAAAATCTATCTTTTGCATATATACATCAACATATATATACACTAACCTAAAATGCACAAAAGTGCTATCGGAGAGGGGGTATATCGACCCCCCTCATGTATCCACATACATACATCTATACATACATACATTTCTCATATATACATACATACATTTCTCATATATAAGTTTTTCTTCTTCTTCCTTTCTTCCTTCTTCCTAGCTAGATATATAAATTTTTGCATATATAAAATACATATATACTTGCATATATGTATAAATTTTTGCATATATAAACTTTTGCATATATAAAGTTTTTCTAAAATCTAACTTTTGCATATATGAACATATATACACAGAGAACATATACATATATGCACATTTTTATAATAATGAAAAAAATAAGAGGAAAGGGCGCCGGCGGCCGGGCCGAAGGTGGCGGCGTGTGGTCGGGGCGACGGCGACGGGGTTGGGAAAGGGGCGGCGCGCGCGGCGACAGCGACGGGGTCGGGGAAGGGGCGGCGCGCGCGGCGACA
>NC_041382.1:567381918-567401126 GCF_002162155.2 Triticum dicoccoides | reverse complement strand
CGACGGCGATGGTGTTGGGGCCGGCAGGGCGGCAGGCGCGGCGACGGTGTCGGGGCAGTGGCTCGGCGGCGGCGACGGCGCGGTGGACCAGCCTGACGGCGTCGGGGCAGGGCTCGGCGGCGACGGCGACGAGGAGCAGAAGGCGTCGGGGCAAGAAGAAACAGATGGATTTTGGCGAAAACTGCAAAGTGTTGTATATATAGCAAGAGCATTGGTCCCGGTTGGTGCTACGACCCGGGACTAATGCCCCCCTTTAGTCCCGGTTGGTGCCACCAACCGAGACCAAAGGCCTCTTTTCAGCAGCCCAAAGGGCGGGAAGCAGCGGCCTTTGGTCCCGGTTGGTGGCACCAACCGGGATTAAAGGGGGGCATTAGTCCTGGGTCGTAGCACCAAGTAGGACTAATGTCCCCCTTTAGTCCCGGTTGGTGCCACCAACTGGGACCAAAGGCCTGTGCTGCCCCGAACCAAAATATTTAGTCCCACCTCGCTAGTTGAGAGGGAGGCGCACCTGTTTATAAGGTGCGGTGCGCCTTCCCTCTCGAGCTCCTCTCTAAAGCAGGCTTTTGGGCCTAACACTGCAATCTGTGCCTGTGGGCCTACTGGGCTTCCCGCGGGCCTGAATCCCGGCCCATGGTAGGGTTTCTAGTCGTATTGAGGCCGTGGGGGCCCAGTAGGTGGCATTTTTTTGTTTTTTTGTTTTTTGTTTCTACTTAGAACTAAATACTTATAATTTTGTAGTGATTTTTTTTATTTTAGGTCACAAAAATTATAAACTTTCTGTTAGTGCCATTATTTTTAAAATTTGAATAGTTTAAATTTGATTTTTTTAAAATTTGTGTGAATCACTAGTTTATGAATAACTTTACTATAAAAATTGATTTTTGAGTCAATCTTTTTCCTGCTATTTAATATTATTGTGTTTTATCATTATACTCAATTTGGTAATTTTAGTTAGTCGTATCAAATATAATAGGGGTGAGCCCTATTTTTCCAGTTTTTTGTTTTGTTTTCTGCATTATTTATTTCCTTTTGTTTTTTGCTTGATTTTTTTAATTCTTTTTGCTTTTAGTTTTAGAAAAATTATAAACTTTCTGTTAGTGCCATTAGTTTTCAAATTTGAAAACACTTTTTTAGTTTTTTTGTTTTCGTTGTTGCTTTATTTATTTTATTTTGTTTCTACTTACAACAAAATACTTATTGTTGCTATTTTTATTTTTTTCCAGCTTTTTTTGTTTTGTTTTCTGTATTATTTATTTTCTTTTGTTTTTTTCTTTATTTTTTTAATTCTTTTTGCTTTTAGGTCAGCAAAATTATAAACTTTCTGTTAGTGCCATTAGTTTTAGAAAAAATATAAACTTTCTGTTAGTGCCATTAGTTTTCAAATTTGAATAGTTAAAATTTGAACATAGATGCACCTATAGAGAAAATTCGACCTAAATTCATAGTTTTCAAATGAACTCTGAAAAAGTTGGCATAGCATACTCGTCTGTTACAAATTTGGCATGGTATCATCATAATAGTTGCGGGAGAAAGTCTTCACTTTTTCTTCTCTTGTGTCATTTGCTTATTGCGCCGTAACCATGGATAATCTTCATTGTTTATCAGGATGCTTGGGTCATCCTTGACATTGAAGGGAGGAATTTCATGAATCTTTTCATAATCTTCAGACATGTCTGTCTTGCCGTCCACTCCCAGGATGTCCCTTTTTCCTGAAAGAACTATGTGGCGCTTTGGCTCATCGTATGATGTATTCGCTTCCTTATCTTTTCTTTTTCTCGGTTTGGTAGACATGTCCTTCACATAGATAACCTGTGCCACATCATTGGCTAGGACGAACGGTTCGTCAGTGTACCCAAGATTTTTCAGATCCACTATTGTCATTCCGTACTGTGGGTCTACCTGTACCCCGCCGCCTGACAGATTGACCCATTTGCATTTAAACAAAGGGACCTTAAAATCAGGTCCATAGTCAAGTTCCCATATGTCCACTATGTAACCATAATATGTATCCTTTCCGCTCTCGGTTGCTGCATCAAAGCGGACACAGCTGTTTTGGTTGGTGCTCTTTTGATCTTGGGCGATCGGGTAAAATGTATTCCCATTTATCTCATATCCTTTGTAAGTCAATACAGTCAAAGATGGTCCCCTGGACAACAAGTACAACTCATCACAAACAGTGTTGTCACCTCTGAGACGTGTTTCCAACCAACTGCTGAAAGTCCTGATGTGTTCACATGTAATCCAGTCGTCGCACTGCTCCGGGTGTTTGGAGTGCAGACTGTTCTTGTGTTCATCGACATACGGGGTCACCAAGGTAGAGTTCTGTAGAACTGTGTAGTGTGCTTGAGACCAAGAATATCCGTCCCTGCATATTATTGAGTCTCTTCCAAGAGTGCCTTTTCCAGTTAGTCTCCCCTCATACCGCCATTTAGGGAGACCTATCTTGTTAAGGCCAGGAATGAAGTCAACACAAAACCCGATAACATCCTCTGTTTGATGGCCCATGGAGATGCTTCCTTCTGGCCTAGCGCGATTACGGACATATTTCTTTAGGACTCCCATGAACCTCTCAAAGGGGAACATATTGTGTAGAAATACGGGCCCCAGGATGACAATCTCATCGACTAGATGAACTAGGACGTGCGTCATGATATTGAAGAAGGATGGTGGGAACACCAGCTCGAAACTGACAAGACATTGCGCCACATCACTCCTTAGCCTTGGTACGATTTCTGGATCGATCACCTTCTGAGAGATTGCATTGAGGAATGAACATAGCTTCACAATGGCTAATCGGACATTTTTCGGTAGAAGCCCCCTCAATGCAACCGGAAGCAGTTGCGTCATAATCACGTGGCAGTCATGAGACTTCAGGTTCTGAAACTTTTTCTCTAGCATATTTATTATTCCCTTTATATTCGACGAGAAGCCAGTCGTGACCTTCATACTGAGCAGGCATTCAAAGAAGATTTCTTTCTCTTCTTTCGTAAGAGCGTAGCTGGCAGGACCTTTATACTGCTTCGGAGGCATGCCGTCTTTTTCGTGCAAACGTTGCAGGTCCTCCCGTGCCTCAGGTGTATCTTTTGTCTTCCCATACACACCCAAGAAGCCTAGCAGGTTCACGCAAACGTTCTTCGTCACGTGCATCACGTCGATTGAGGAGCGGACCTCTAGGTCTTTCCAGTAGGGTAGGTCCCAAAATATAGATTTCTTCTTCCACATGGGTGCGTGTCCCTCAGCGTCATTCGGAATAGCTAGTCCATCGGGACCCTTTCCAAAGATTACCTAGTGTAAATCATTGACCATAGCAAGCACGTGATCACCGGTGCACATGGCGGGCTTCTTCCGGTGATCTGCCTCACCTTCGAAATGCTTGCCTTTCTTTCGACATTGATGGTTGGTCGGAAGAAATCGACGATGGCCCAGGTACACATTCTTCCTGCATTTGTCCAGGTATATACTTTCAGTGTCATCTGAACAGTGCATGCATGCGTGGTATCCTTTGTTTGTCTGTCCTGAAAGGTTACTGAGAGCGGGCCAATCGTTGATGGTCACGAACAACAACGCCTTAAGGTTAAATTCCTCCTGTCTGTGCTCATCCCACATACATATACCGTTTTCATTCCACAGCTGTAAAAGTTCTTCAACTAATGGCCTTAGGTACACATCAATTTCGTTGCCGGGTTGCTTAGGGCCTTGGATGAGAACTGGCATCATAATGAACTTCCGCTTCATGCACATCCAAGGAGGAAGGTTATGCATACATAGAGTCACGGGCCAAGTGTTGTGATTGCTGCTCTGCTCCCTGAAAGGATTAATGCCATCCGCGCTTAAAGCAAACCATACATTCCTTGGGTCCTTTGCAAACTCATCCCAGTACTTTCTCTCGATTTTTCTCCACTGCGACCCGTCAGCGGGTGCTCTCAACTTCCCATCTTTCTTTCGGTTCTCACTGTGCCATCGCATCAACTTGGCATGCTCTTTGTTTTTGAACAGATGTTTCAACCGTGGTATTATAGGAGCATACCACATCACCTTCGCAGGAACCCTCTTCCTGGGGGGCTCGCCGTCAACATCACTAGGGTCATCTCGTCTGATCTTATACCGCAATGCACCGCATACCGGGCATGCGTTCAGATCCTTGTATGCACTGCGGTAGAGGATGCAGTCATTAGGGCATGCATGTATCTTCTCCACCTCCAATCCTAGAGGGCATACGACCTTCTTTGCTGTGTATGTACTATCGGGAAATTCATTATCCTTTGGAAGCTTCTTCTTCAATATTTTCAGTAGCTTCTCAAATCCTTTGTCAGCCACAGCATTCTCTGCCTTCCACTGCAGCAATTCCAGTACGGTACCGAGCTTTGTGTTTCCATCTTCGCAATTGGGGTATAACCCTTTTTTGTGATCCTCTAACATGCGATCGAACTTCAGCTTCTCCTTTTGACTAATGCATTGCGTCCTTGCATCGACAATGACCCGGGGGAGATCATCATCATCGGGCACATCGTCTGGTTCCTCTTGATCTTCAGCAGCTTCACCCGTTGCAGCATCATTGGGCACATCGTTTGGTTCCTCTTGATCTTCACCAGCTCCCCCCGTTGCAGCATCACCGTATTCAGGGGGCACATAGTTATCATCATAGTCTTCTTCTTCACCGTCTTCCATCATAACCCCTATTTCTCCGTGCCTCGTCCAAACATGATAGTGTGGCATGAAACCCTTGTAAAGAAGGTGGGAGTGAAGGATTTTCCGGTTAGAGTAAGACCTCGTATTCCCACATTCAGTACATGGACAACACATAAAACCATTCTGCTTGTTTGCCTCGGCCGCATCGAGAAACTCATGCACGCCCTTAATGTACTCGCGGGTGTGTCTGTCACCGTACATCCATTGCCGGTTCATCTGCGTGCATTATATATAATTAAGTGTCCAAATTAATAGAAGTTCATCATCACATTAAAACCAAAGTGCATACATAGTTCTCATCTAACAACATATAGCTCTCCAGAGCATCTAATTAATTAAACCATACATTGAAACTATGTAAAACATTTCAATGCGAAAACAAATGCAATCATAATCGCAACCAAGGTAACAATTGATCCAACGGCATAATGATACCAAGCCTCGGTATGAATGGCATATTTTATAATCTTTCTAATCTTCAAGCGCATTGCATCCATCTTGATCTTGTGATCATTGACGACATCCGCAACATGCAACTCCAATATCATCTTCTCCTCCTCAATTTTTTTTATTTTTTCCTTCAACAAATTGTTTTCTTCTTCAACTAAATTTAACCTCTCGACAATAGGGTCGGTTGGCATTTCCGATTCACATACATCCTAGATAAATAAAATCTATGTCATGTTGGTCTGCATAATTTTCATAAACAATAAATGAACCAATAGCTATAAAGATAATATACATACCACATCTGAATCATAGACAGGACGAGGGCCGACGGGGGCGGATACCAAAACCATCGCACTATATAAGATGCAATAATAAATGTAAGAAAATGATACAAGTATCTATCTAAACATACAAGTAAGAATATTTTTCCTTTCAGAAAGAAGATAAGAACAAGAGGCTCACCACTGTGGTGTCGGTGATGAGATCGGCGCGGGTGATCGACGACGGTGAAGACGGGGACGGGGTGTGACGGACCGCTAAATCTAGACAAATCTCGAGGAAAATGGAGCTTGGAGGTCGAGCTTCGAGAGGAGAAAGCTTAAGTAGTGTGGCTCGGGCATTCCATCGAACACCTCATGTGCATAGGAGGTGAGCTAGAGCACCACAAAGCCCTCTCCCCCTCGGCCTGAAAAAACAGAGCACTGTGCTCTGCTCTTGTGCGAGGGGGTATATATAGGCACCTCATTGGTCCCGGTTGGTGACATGAGCCGGGACTAAAGGGGAGCCTTTGGTCCCGGTTCAAGCCACCAACCGGGACCAATGGTGGTGGGCCAGGAGCGAGGCCCATTGGTCCCGGTTCATCCCACCAACCGGGACCAAAAGGTCCAGATGAACCGGGACCAATGGCCCACGTGGCCCGGCCGGCCCCCTGGGCTCACGAACCGGGACCAATGCCCACATTGGTCCCGGTTCTAGACTGAACCGGGACTAATGGGCTGACCCGGCCTAGACCAATGCCCTGTTTTCTACTAGTGAGGTGTCGCGCCGGTGATGATGGTGATCACGACGGTGCTTCGAAGATGGAGATCACAAGCACAAGATGATGATGGCCATATCATATCACTTATATTGATTGCATGTGATGTTTATCTTTTATGCATCTTATCTTGCTTTGATTGACGGTAGCATTTTAAGATGATCTCTCACTAATTATCAAGAAGTGTTCTCCCTGAGTATGCACCGTTGCGAAAGTTCTTCGTGCTGAGACACCACGTGATGATCGGGTGTGAAAGGCTCTACGTTCAAATACAACGGGTGCAAAACAGTTGCACACGCGGAATACTCAGGTTATACTTGACGAGCCAAGCATATACAGATATGGCCTCGGAACACGGAGACCAAAAGGTCGAGCGTGAATCATATAGTAGATATGATCAACATAGTGATGTTCACTAATGAAACTACTCGATCTCACGTGATGATCGGACATGGTTTAGTTGATTTGGATCACGTGATCACTTAGAGGATTAGAGGGATGTCTATCTAAGTGGGAGTTCTTAAGTAATATGATTAATTGAACTTAAATTTATCATGAACTTAGTCCTGGTAGTATTTTGCAAATCATGTTGTAGATCAATAGCTCGCGTTGTTGCTTCCCTGTGTTTATTTTGATATGTTCCTAGACAAAATTGTGTTGAAAGATGTTAGTAGCAATGATGCGGATTGGATCCGTGATCTGAGGTTTATCCTCATTGCTGCACAGAAGAATTATGTCCTTGATGCACCGCCAGATGACAGACCTATTGCAGGAGCAGATACAGACGTTATGAACGTTTGGCTAGCTCAATATGATGACTACTTGATAGTTTAGTGCACCATGCTTAACGGCTTAGAATCAGGACTTCAAAGACGTTTTGAACATCATGGACCATATGAGATGTTCCAGGAGTTGAAGTTAATATTTCAAGCAAATACCCGAGTTGAGAGATATGAAGTCTCCAACAAGTTCTATAGCTAAAAGATGGAGGAGAATCACTCAACTAGTGAGCATGTGCTCAGATTGTCTGGGTACTACAATTGCTTGAATCAAGTGGGAGTTAATCTTCCAGATAAAATAGTGATTAACAGAATTCTCTAGTCACCATCACCAAGTTAGTAGAACTTCATGATGAACTATGATATGCAAGGGATAACGGAAATGATTCCCAAGCTCTTCATAATGCTGAAATTGACGAAGGTAGAAATCGAGAAAAACATCAAGTGTTGATGGTAGACAAGACCACTAGTTTCAAGAAAAGGGCAGACGGAAGAAGGGGAACTTCAAGAAGAATGACAAGCATGTTACTGCTCAATTGAAGAAGCCCAAGTCTGGTCCTAAGCCTGAGACTAAGTGCTTCTACTGCAAAGGGACTAGTCACTGGAAGCGGACCTACCCCAAGTGATTGGCGTATAAGAAGGATGGCAAAGTGAACATAAGTATATTTGATATACATGTTATTGATGTGTACTTTACTAGTGTTTATAGCAACCCCTTAGTATTTGATACTAGTTCAGTTGCTAAGATTAGTAGCTCAAAATGGGAGTTGCAGAATAAACAGAGACTAGTTAAGGGTAAAGTGACGATGTGTGTTGGAAGTGGTTCCAAGATTGATATGATCATCATCGCACACTCCCTATAATTTCGGGATTAGTGTTGAACCTAAATAAGTGTTATTTGGTGTTTACGTTGAGCATGAATATGATTTGATCATGTTTATTGCAATACGGTTATTCATTTAAGTTAGAGAATAAGTGTTGTTCTGTTTACATGAATAAAACCTTATATGGTTACACACGCAATGAAAATGGTTCATTGGATCTCGATCGTAGTGATACACATATTCATAATATTGAAACCAAAAATATGCAAAGTTAATAATGATAGTGCAACTTATTTGTGGCACTGCCGTTTAGGTCATATCAGTGTAAAGCGCATGAAGAAACTCCATACTGATGGACTTTTGGAACCACTTGATTATGAATCACTTGGTACTTGCAAACCATGCCTCATGGGCAAGATGACTAAGACTCCGTTCTCCGGGACAATGGAGCGAGAAACAGAACTTGATTGGAAATAATACATACTGATGTATGTAGTCAAATGAGTGTTGAGGCTCGCGGCGGGTATCGTTATTTTCTAACCTTCACAGATGATCTGAGCAGATATGGGTATATCTACTTGATGAAACACAAGTCTGAAACATTTGAAAAGTTCAAAGAATTTCAGAGTGAAGTGGAGAATCATCGTAACAAAAATAAAAAGTTTCTACGATATGATCGCAGAAGTAAAATATTTGAGTTACGAGTTTGGCCTTCAGTTAAAAACAATGTGAAATAGTTTCACTACTCACGCCACCTAGAACACCACAGCATAATGGTGTGTCTGAACGTCATAACCATACTTTATTAGATATGGTGCGAACTATGATGTCTCTTACCAATCTACCACTATCGTTTTGGGATTATGCATTAGAGACAGCTGCATTCACGTTAAATAGGGCACCATCTAAATCCGTTGAAACGACACCGTATGAACTATGATTTAACAAGAAACCAAAGATGTCGTTTCTTAAAATTTGGGGTTGTAATGCTTATGTGAAAAAGTTTCAACCTGACAAGCTCAAACCCAAATCGGAGAAGTGCGTCTTCATAGGATACCCAAAAGAAAATGTTGGGTACACCTTCTATCACAGATCCGAAGGCAAGATATTCGTTGCTGAGAATGGATCCTTTCTAGAGAAGGAGATTCTCTCGAAAGAAGTGAGTGGGAGGAAAGTAGAACTTCATAAGGTAATTGTACCTTCTCCCTTATTGGAAAGTAGTTCATCACAGAAATCTGTTCCTGTGACTACTACACCAATTAGTGAGGAAACTAATGATAATGATCATGTAACTTCAGATCAAGTTACTACCGAATCTCATAGGTTAACCAGAGTGAGATCCGCACCAGAGTGGTATGGTAATCCTGTTCTGGAAGTCATGTTACTAGACCATGATGAACTTGTGAACTATGAGGAAGCGATGATGAGCCCAGATTCCGCGAAATGGTTTGAGGCCATGAAATCTGAGATATGATCCATGTATGAGAACAAAGTATGGACTTTAATGGATTTGCCCGATGATCGGCAAGCCATAGAAAATAAATCGATCTTCAAGAGGAAGACGGACGCTGATAGTAGTGTTACTATCTACAAATCTAGACTTGTCGAAAAAGGTTTTTGACAAAGTTCAAGGTGTTGACTACGATGAAATTTTCTCACTCGTAGCGATGCTTAAGTCTGTCCAAATCATGTTAGCAATGTTGGGTCTAACCCTAGCTAGCACCAACTAGTTTTGAGGGACAGATCGTAGACAAAGAAAGGATACGTGGAGATGTATTTCTGGCAACAAACCACGGCGCCGAATGCCTCTTATCCCTGTCATATATATAGCTGGACAAACCAAAACATATCTGGACTCCTAACCACCTACGTATAACAACCTGGACTAACAAACCAAATCACCGCCGGCTTTGTATCACACGGGACGTAGCACCCAAGCTTCCTTTCCTACGCACGCACGTACGAGCTCCCAGGGACTCGCTCGCCTATGCCATCCTCTACTACGCATTCTGATGCGTCCAGCCGCGACTGCTGCTAATTGACTATGACCCAAACATAAGCACAGACTCGACAAGCACCCAACGCACGCACACGCGCACACTCGCCACGAAGTCCGGCATGACCAACACGCACGCACACACTGGTCACCACCACCGCCGTGTCTTATTCCTAACAATCTCCCCCTAAGACACGACCTACAGTAAGGTCGGCTCGTCGTCGTGTCGGCAAGGAGCGCCTTCTCCTTCTTCGGCTGCCGGCAGTCACGGGAGAAGTGGCCACGAACGCCACAATTGTAGCACTTCCCGCGCCGCCGTCTCGTGCCCGAAGCCACGCTGCTCGCACCGTCGTCGTGGTCGAGGTTGCCGCTGTGCTCACGCTGTCGTGCCTCCCACTGGGCCGCCGTGAACATCAGTTGATCGCCGCCTCGTCCGCTGTTGTCCTGCGTGCGCCGACGTAAGCGTTCGTCGAACGCCTTGAGCCTACTCAACGCCTCCTCGAATGACATCGTCTCCACGTCGCAGAACTGTTCGATCCCGGCCACCGCAGCATACAACCGATCGGGCACCGTGTCGAGCAATTTTTTCACCATGGCGGTGTCGCCGAGCGTCGAGCCGAGGCCAACATACCTTGCTGCCATGCCGCTGATTTTGCCGGCGTACGCGTCCAGCGCCTCCCCCTCCTCCATGCACAGGTTGTCAAACTCGCCACGGAGAGTGGAGAGCCGTGCCGCCTGGACCCGATCGGCACCGACGAACCTCGTCTTCAAGCTGGTCCACACCTTAGCCGCCGTCTTCTTCGTCGATACCTGCATCAACAAGTCTTCGGAGAGTGCACCGAACAGCACCGCCCTCGCCGTCTTGTTTTCCCCCGCGTTGACCGCCGTGTCGCCGGCCGGCGACACCGCTTCCCAGAGGTTCTGGGCATCGAGGATGGCTTCGGCCTTGATTGCCCATACCGTGTAGTTGTCCGGTGTGAGCATCGGCATCGCCATGGACACCGTGCTCCCCCCGGTGCCGTGTGGGACGATCGCCATGGCCACGAGCAGAGGAACAAACGAGGCTCTGATACCAATTATTGGGTCTAACCCTAGCTAGCACGAACTAGTTTTGAGGGACAGATCGTAGACAAAGAAAGGATACGCGGAGATGTATTTCTGGCAACAAACCACGGCGCCGAACGCCTCTTATCCCTGTCATATATATAGCTGGACAAACCAAAACATATCTGGACTCCTAACCACCTACGTATAACAACCTGGACTAAGAAACCAAATCACCGCCGGCTTTGTATCACACGGAACGCAGCGCCCAAGCTTCCTTTCCTACGCACGCACGTATGAGCGTCCAGGGACTCGATCGCCTACGCCGTCCTCTACTACGCATTCTGACGCGTCCAGCCGCGACTGCTATTAACTGACTACGACCCAAACATAAGCACAGACTCGACACGCACCCAATGCACACACACACACACTCGCCACGGCGTCCGGCACGACCAACACGCACGCACACACTAGTCACCACCACCGCCGTGTCTTATTCCTAACAAGCAATTGCCACATTTTTATGAAATCTGGCAAATGGATAAAAAAACTACATTCGTTAATGGATTTAAAGAAGAGTTGTATATGATACAACCAGAAGGTTTTGTCAATCCTAAAAGTGCTAACAAAATATGCAAGCTCCAGTGATCCATCTATTGACTGGTGCAAACATCTCGGAGTTGGAATATACGCTTTGATAAGGTGATCAAAGCATATAGTTTTATACAGACTTGCGGTGAAGCCTGTATTTACAAGAAAGTGAGTGGGAGCACTATAGCATTTCTGATAAGTATATGTGTATGACATATTGTTGATCGGAAATAATGTAGAATTATTCTACAAAGCATAAAGGAGTGTTTGAAAGGATTTTTTTCAAAGAAAACCTTGGTGAAGCTGCTTACATATTGGGCATCAAGATCTATACAGATAGATCAAGACGCTTGATAAGTTTTTTCAATGAGTACATACCTTGACAAGATTTTGAAGTAGTTCAAAATGGAATAGTCAAAGAAAGAATTCTTGCCTGTGTTACAAGGTGTGAAGTTGAGTAAGACTCAAAGCTCGACCACGGCAGAAAATAGAATGAGAATGAAAGTCATTCCCTATGCCTTGGCCATAGGTTCTATAAAGTATGCCATGCTGTGTACCAGACCTATTGTATACCCTACACTAATTCTGGCAAGGTAGTACAATAGTGATCTAGGAGTAGATCACTGGACAGCGGTCAAAATTATCCTTAGTGGAATAAGGATATGTTTCTCGATTATGGAGGTGACAAAAGGTTCGTCGTAAAAGGGTTACGTCGATACAAGTTTTGGCACTGATCCGGATGACTCTTAGTCTTCATCTGGATACATATTGAAAGTGGGAGCAATTAGCTAAAGTAGCTCCGCGCAGAGCATTATAGACATAGAAAATTGCAAAATACTTACGGATCTGAATATGGCAGACCCGTTGACTAAACTTCTCTCACAGGAAAAACATGATCACACCTTAGTACTTTTTGGGTGTTAATCACATAGCAATGTGAACTAGATTACTCACTCTAGTAAACCCTTTGGGTGTTGGTCACATATCGATGTGAACTATGGTGTTAACCACATAAAGATGTGAACTATTGATGATAGATCACATGGCGATGTGAACTAGATTATTGACTCTAGTGCAAGTGGGAGACTGAAGGAAATATGCCCTAGAGGCAATAATATAAAGTTATTATTTATTTCCTTATTTCATGATAAATGTTTATTATTCATGCTAGAATTGTATTAACCGGAAACATAATACATGTGTGAATACATAGACAAACAGAGTGTCACTAGTATGCCTCTACTTGACTAGCTCGTTAATCAAAGATGGTTATGTTTCCTAACCATAGACAAAGAGTTGTTATTTGATTAACGGGATCACATCATTAGGAGAATGATGTGATTGACTTGACCCATTCCGTTAGCTTAGCACTCGATCGTTTAGTATGTTGCTATTGCTTTCTTCATGACTTATACATGTTCCTATGACTATGAGATTATGCAACTCCCGTTTACCGGAGGAACACTTTGTGTGCTACCAAACGTCACAACGTAACTAGGTGATTATAAAGGAGCTCTACAGGTGTCTCCAAAGGTACATGTTGGGTTGGCGTATTTCGAGATTAGGATTTGTCACTCCGATTGTCGGAGAGGTATCTCTGGGCCCTCTCGGTAATGCACATCACATAAGCCTTGCAAGCATTGCAACTAATGAGTTAGTTGTGAGATGATGTATTACGAAACTAGTAAAGAGACTTGCCGGTAACGAGATTGAACTAGGTATTGAGATACCGACGATCGAATCTCGGGCAAGTAACATACCGATGACAAAGGGAACAACGTATGTTGTTATGCGGTCTGACCGATAAAGATCTTCGTAGAATATGTAGGAGCCAATATGAGCATCCAGGTTCCGCTATTGGTCATCGACCGGAGACGTGTCTCGGTCATGTCTACATTGTTCTCGAACCCGTAGGGTCCGCATGCTTAAGGTTTCGATGACAGTTATATTATGAGTTTATGCATTTTGATGTACCAAAGTTTGTTCGGAGTCCCAGATGTGATCACGGACATGACGAGGAGTCTCGAAGTGGTCGAGACATAAAGATTGATATATTGGAAGCCTATATTTGGATATCGGAAGTGTTCCGGATGAAATCGGGATTTTACCGGAGTACCGGAAGGTTACCAGAACCCCCCGGGAGGTATATGGGCCTTAGTGGGCTTTAGTGGAAGAGAGGAGAGGTGGCCAGGGCTGGGCCGCGCACCCCTCCCCCCTAGTCTCAATAGGACAAGGAGAGGGGGGCGGCTCCCCCCTTCCTTCTCTCTCTCCTCTTTCCCCCTCCTGAATCCTATTCCAACTAGGAAAGGGGGGGAATCCTACTCCCGGTGGGAGTAGGACTCCTCCTGGCGCGCCCTCCTCCTGGCCGGCCGCACCCCCCCTTGATCCTTTATATACGGGGGCAGGGGGCACCTCTAGACACACAAGTTGATCCACGTGATCATATTCTTAGCCGTGTGCGCTGCCCCCTTCCAACATAATCCTCGATAATATTGTAGCGGTGCTTAGGCGAAGCCCTACAACGGTAGAACATCAAGATCGTCACCACGCCGTCGTGCTGACGGAACTCTTCCCCGACACTTTGCTGGATCAGAGTCCGGGGATCATCATCGAGTTGAACGTGTGCTAGAACTCGGAGGTGCCGTAGTTTTGGTGCTTGATCGGTTGGGCCGTGAAGACGTACGACTACATCAACCGCGTTGTGCTAACGCTTCCGCTGTCGGTCTACAAGGGTACATAGATCACACTCTCCCCTCTCGTTGCTATGCATCACCATGATCTTGCGTGTGCGTAGGAATTTTTTTGAAATTACTATGTTCCCCAACAATCACATGGTATATCGCTGATAGAATTGCAACTCTGATTGGTGGTTAGGAACTGTCATTCGATTTCATTCCAATAGCTGTCGTGCTTTATTCAATTTTGTGTATTCGCCTTGCGACAACATCTAAAACCAGCGCCGTACCGATCGCTTGCAATATGAAAAGCGCTGAGGTAGAACACATGGGCCCCAAACATGCAGGGTCGGCTTGCGGCCCAAAGTCAAGAACCGTGAGCCTATCTGAGTATTATATTCTCAGCTGAACCCCCATAAAAAAGCTGAACCCCCATAATGCCCATCCGTTGCAGAGGGAGTATATTTCTCAGCAAGGTGAGCCTATGATATAGAAGATTTGTATATTTCTTTACAGGGGGAGTATCTCTCTGTCAAAAAATATATTTATGTGTAACTAGTTACTCCTGTCTTTCTACTTCCTTCCGCTGATATGTGGGCCAACCGGCAACGGGGTCCACGTGCCATATGCACAAATTAGAGTGCACAACGTCACGGTAGACACACCCCGGTCGTAGCGCCACAGTAATGCCTAATGAGCCGTCAAATCACAAACCCCCCCTTTCCATCTTTAGTAGTAAGCTGGACGGACGAAGCGGCAATATTTCACTGGGCCTAAATCCCCTTCTCCCTCGTCTGCTTGTTCAGAGAAAACCCCCTCTCGGCGATTGCATAGGGTTTTCTCATGGAGAACGAGGTACGAATTCTTCATCCATCCCCGATAAACCCAAGTCCCTTGGTCGCAGGTAATCCTAGGATGGCAGCCGCCACCGTTGATGCATTTTTCTTCCTACTGAATCTAGTGTGTTTCATTTGCAGTGCCCAAAGTGCGAGTACCCTACAGGTTTCTGCACCCTCGGCGAGACGCCACACTTGTTCCTTCTCATCCTAACACATCATTTTGAAACGCGCACAGTATGTTCCTAGAATCCTCTTTTCTATCCGGGAGGGTGGGGATTTTTTGAACATGTTGTGTTCTCATATTATTTTCCCTGCAGTGTATTATTTTCTCTGCCAGAACACATGTACTCAAGATGCTCGGCCTTGCCATAGCTGAATACACTAGTTTAATGGTCACAGTGAAGACAATCCATGGATATAAGTTTCGAGTTGGGTTCATGAACCAAGAAGATCGTTGCTTTTTTTATGGCCGAACTTGGATAAACTTTCTCAAGTGTTACAGACTGAAAGTTGGCGCACGAATGTTAATGGAAATAGCAGAACCTGGTCTCATCTTCATTGCGATCTTCCACCCCGACGTCGTTCCAATTGTTCATCCATGTTAGTTTTGTATCTGGTTCTTGCTTGCTGCCTCGATTACTTCTTAATCCACCTATTCTGTCTAACTAATCACAATTTAACTTTAGAAGTAGCAACGAATCTCTCACGAAGATGCTACTTCTAACTAATATTTTCTTATAATTGGTGGCACGTGTAGGTTTTTTCAGAGTTAAGCAGTCTGCTTGTTAGTTACTCTGTAATAACTCAGCTGTTACTAATAGCACTGAAGTTGACTGGATCGACATCCACAAGTTCCTACACTTTGTTGATCGTCTTGAGGTCCTTGTGGGGCGTTTGAATGGTGGAAGGCCACGTGGGATATGTGTGCCACTGTTGCACTCATTGAACAGGTCCAACTGTGTCGAGAAAGTTATGGTACGAGCTGTTGTCTGTTATATATGTTTTTCATAAACTATTGCTTATACACAGTTTTATAGCTGTGATCTTCTTGAAACAGGAACTGCCAAGTTCTATTGTTCCTATACAGATGCCTGACCATGGTCGGGTCAGACTTGCGCTTGGTCACAACATGATGTATATGTCGACCTACTCAATTCCCCTTATAGGTGAAAAGATACTTATTCATGGGTGGTCTCAAATAATGAAGGCCCGTCCATCTTGGAGAATAGGACAGAAGATTGTGTTCATGCTTTTCCATGGCTCTAAAGCGGATATCCTATTTATTGACCACGTTGCGAGATGAAGCCGCTTTCAGAAGGTTGTGGATGCGCGGGGTGGCACCTGGGCCTTGTCCTGGGGCTTGGCGGACTAACCCTTGGTTAACTGTAGGCAAAGTAGCAGTGTTCGAGGCGTGCTTTGTACGGTTGAACCTGTATAAGTACTCATACTGCTTTTAGCTTTGGTTGTTAAGTGCCCCTGCTGGCTTCAGTTAAGGTTGTTAAGTACTCCTGCTGCTTTTAAGTATGTCGTGTTTCTTCAGTCCTGTCTTCATCCAGCCGCCAAAACCAAACCAGCGCCGGCGGGGCCGCCTGCTTCCGCCTCCCACGGCTGGTTGCGCCTCAGCGCATGCATCGCTGCCCCATCGTCTCCTAAATCATTAACGCCGACGTCCTCTGCGCGCTTTGGTGCGCTCGCCATGGTGCCGCCCTCTTGCGTTGTCAACATGGTCAACAAACAATAGGAATCGGCAGAAGTACGTGGAGAGGATGGCAGTAGGGGCCCACCACGTCAGCGTATGGAAAAATAAAATGCTTCCTCATAGTGTTTTCCTGACATCTGGGACCCACGACATTGTGAGCGTATATAGTCAATAGACAAGAGAACAACACAAGATCGGCTGACACCTGGGACGTAGCTACTCGAGCAGTATTTTTTTGTTTGGTATTATTGAGACGGAGCAGGGTTTGAACTAGGTTGTGGCCCGTCTAGGCCAGGCTTGTATTTTATGTTCACCATGTGACCAGCCCAACTATTTTTTCTTTGTGAAAATGAGCCCAGTTTATTTTGTCTGAAGAATACCCAATCCAGGCCTACTTATTTTTCTACACCCTGATGGGCTGCAACTCTTTCAAGATGCCTGCAAATCTTGAAAGTAATATGAAATGGGTTGTAAATATAAAAACAGATGACAAATTGGCAATTACTTAATAATTTCTGAATTTTATCACATTTTTGGATTCCTATTTCACTGGGCATTAACCTAATTTAAATATATCTTCAAAGTACTTTAAATCTGGCTGGACATTTCGGTATTAAAAATAGTTTGGAACCCACAGAAATATGCGAAATTGGCCCTGGCCAACCAAAAAAACGACTGCAATAAATTGCATAAGAAGTTTCCATGAGCTATATATAAATTATTATATATAGCCCTGGTGCGCTCGGCGCGGCGTGGTCAATGTGGTGAAGGAACGGCTTCCGTCGGACGTGGACTGTACGTGGAGAGGCTGACAGCTAGGTCCACGGCCGCAGCAAGGAAGTGCCTCCTTATTACGTGCAAAATAATTATTCCTCCACCTGACAGCAGGGACCCACCGGACGGGCCACCGGTATTTTGTGAAAAAAATTGTTTCCCCCTGACTGCTGGGACCCACCGGACGGGCCACCGTATTTCGTGAAAAAAACGTTCCCCCCGCTATCATCTCGGACCCACTGGAAGTGCCTCCTTATTACGCACAAAAAAAATGAATACTCCCCCGGCTAGCTGGGACCCACCTTGGTGGGAGGCTGACTTGTGGGCCTACTAAGTTGACGGGGACGAAGGGCTTCGTCAACTTAGTCAATTTGAACGATTCTAGCTCCATTGACCGTACGATGTCCATCCAATGGCCGTAGTGCTTCTTAAACCTCTGGTCTTCTTGCTCCAGCCGCCCAAAGCAGCGTCGGTCGTGCCGCATGATCCTGCCTCTCGTGGCCGGCTGTGCTGCCGCGGAGGCCTCACTGTCCCCTACTATTCCCACCGCTGGCCAGGCCCTACGGCGACGGCAGCCTCACACCGCAGCCGAACCAGTGAACCCTCGTACTCCTCTCCGCGCGGGCTTCCACTGTTGCATCTTCCCCGGCTCCGCGTCGTCCCCTTCCTAGGCCTCGCCGTCGTCCACTGCCCTGGTGTTCTCGGCGCGACATGGTCAATGTGGTCAAGGAACGAGTTCCATCGGACGTGGACTGTACGTGGAGAGGCTGACAGCTGGGTCCACGGCCGCAGCAAGGAAGTGCCTCCTTATTACGCGGAAAATAACGTTTCCTCCACCTGACAGCAGGGACCCACCGGACGGTCCATCGTATTTCATGAAAAAAAAACGTTTCCCCCCTGACTGCTGGGACCCACCAGCTACACCTTCACATGCAAGGAAGTGTGTACGGGCAAAAAAACGATTCGCCCCCTGACTGCTGGGACCCACTAGCTACATCTTCGCACACAAGGAAGTGCGTCTGGGCAAAAAAACCAAAATGATTCGCCCCCTGACTGCTGGGACCCACCAGCCCCCTAACTGCTGGGACCCACCAGCTACATCTTCGCACGCAAGGAAGTGCGTCCGGGCAAAAAAAACGATTCGCCCCCTGACTGCTGGGACCCACCAGCTACATCTTCGCAGGCAAGGAAGTGCCTGACAGTCGAGACCCACCTGGTCGAAGCGTACGTAGTGTTGTCATTCTGGTCGCGAACGTGTATGTACATATATACTGGTGGATGTAGAGGCGCGCACGTATCGTAGTAGAGGCGCACACGTGTCATAGTAGAGGCGCGCACGTAGCATGTGCACGTACGTACAGCGGCCAGGGTGCAAGAAAGAAAATACAGCCATGTATGTGTACATACGGGTGGGGTCTCGAACACCTACTCACGCATACGTACGGCGAGGGCTCGTGTACATGGCTGGGTCGGAACGGAGAAACGGCGTCGTCGTCGTGTTCATGGGTCAGAACGGAATGTGTGGTCGTGTTCATCGGGAGGGCTTGGACGGAAGAGGCGATGGAAACGAGGCCTGGCGTACCACACAACGGAGGAAATGGACCTCCTACGGTCGAAACGGGGGTCCTGTTGATCGGGAGGGGTGTGGCGTACCGCAAAACCGAGGAAACGGACCTCCTACGGTCGAAACGGGGGTCCTGTTGATCGGGAGGGGTGTGGCGTACCGCAAAACGGAGGAAACAGACCTCCTACGGTCGAAACGGGGCTCCTGTTAATCGGGAGGGGTGTGGCGTACCACAAAACGGAGGA
>NC_041382.1:567358800-567381179 GCF_002162155.2 Triticum dicoccoides | reverse complement strand
TTCATCCAGAGGCAGCATCGATCGGCTTCAGTTAGCAGGAGTAGCCAAGGAATCGCTCAATCGGGTTCAGTTAACAGCCATCGATCGACCGCTCGGGTTCAGTAATGCGTAGCCTGCAGTGCAATCGCTCAGGTTCTGTTAGAGCCCAATGCCTCGCTCGGGTTCAGTTAAAGCCAACCCCTCGCACACACGCGCGTACGTGTACGAGAGAAACGCGCATCGCTCGGCCCCCGACCTCCCACCGTAACCGGGAACTCCCTGAAATTTTCCTCCCCCTCGCTTCTACCACGGTTTTTTCCGTCATGGACGGCCCAAAGAATGTCATGCAGCTGCGTCTCCGGCCCGCCCAGGACGAAAAGCCCATTTTCTATCATGATTTTTTGTCATAGAAGTAGGAGCCCACCACATCTATGATGATAC
This sequence comes from Triticum dicoccoides, assembly GCF_002162155.2. Taxonomy (NCBI): domain Eukaryota; kingdom Viridiplantae; phylum Streptophyta; class Magnoliopsida; order Poales; family Poaceae; genus Triticum; species Triticum dicoccoides. The sequence goes on along the minus strand of NC_041382.1, from coordinate 567,380,759 downwards.
CGGGTTTTGTCACAATTATCGTCATAGAAGTGTCATATGTATGACAGAAAAAAATTCGTTCGGCCCCAAAATGTCACGGAAGTGTCTTTTTTTGTAGTGAGATCGTGAAAATCCAGCCCGTAATAGAACATAAGACCCCTAACAAAGGGATCCAGAGTGAGGCCTAGTCCTCGGGTTCGAGAGTAGGTACGACCTGCCCTCGGGCGGGCAGCCTATGCGAAATTTCAGCGGTCAGATAACTGGCCTCCCTCAACTTCTTGATGTCCTCCTCCGTGACGGAGGAAGGCATCCACTGGCCTTGAAGGTTGGATCCGGACATGATTGAAGGTCCGAAGCACCTGACCTGGGCCTTGGGTGTTAGAACTCGAGGCGGGGGAAGGATTCTCGATTGAGCACGGGAGGGAAAAAAGAAAAATCCTTGTCCCTTTATAAAGGGGATGAATATCAGGCGTCCTCCTCGTGGCCGTTCGGGACTTACCTAAGATCTAGGAGTCATACCAACAAGCACGGTTGGGTTACCCATGTTTGTATTGATGAGAATCCCGTGATAAGAGGAACACAATCTCTGCTTTGAAAAGACGTGTCAAGAAACCACCTCGCGTTATGTGCGGGGTTGGTTAAAGAAAAACGGTTCAAATAATTACCGGTCCGTGGCATGATGTCGTGCTGCCAAAATGTGTCAGCAAATTAGATTTGTGGAAATATTATTCTCTCTACGGTGGTATGTGGAACTTATTTTGCAGGGTCAGACACTATCCTTGTATTCAAACTCTTCCATGGTGTATTCGGAGGAGGAACCCGCCTTGCAATGCCGAAGACAACACTGCACGCCAGACTCATCGTCATTGAAGCCTGGTTCAGGGGCTACTGAGGGAGTCCTGGATTAGGGGGTATCCGGACAGCCGGATTATATCCTTTGGCCAGACTGTTGGACTATGAAGATACAAGATTGAAGACTTCGTCCCGTGTCCGGATGGGACTCTCCTTGGCGTGGAAGGCAATCTTGGCAAAACGGATATTTAGATCTCCTTCCTTGTAACCGACTCTGTGTAACCCTAGCCCCCTCCGGTGTCTATATAAACCGGAGGGTTTTAGTCCATAGGACAAAATACAATCATACCATAGGCTAGCTTCTAGGGTTTGGCCTCTCTGATCTCGTGGTAGATCAACTCTTGTACTACTCATACTATCAAGAATAATCAAGCAGGACGTAGGGTTTTACCTCCATCGAGAGGGCCCGAACCTGGGTAAAACATCGTGTCCCCTGCCTCCTGTTACCATCCGCCTTGGACACACAGTTCGGGACCCCCTACCCAAGATCCGCTGGTTTTGACATCGATAGTTATGTTATGGATGAAGAAACTGCTAGAGACTTTCTTGCTTGCAATGATAGGAGTGATCTTAAGAAACTTTTAGCTAAGCTGGAACAAAAAAACTCTGAATGCTAGAATGAAATATGATCCTGCTTATGCTACTTCACCTATCTTTATTACTGATAAGGATTATGATTTCTCTGTTGATACTGAGTTAATTACTTTAGTTGAATCTGATCCTTTCTATGGCTATGAATTTGAAACTATTGTTGCACATCTTACTAAATTAAATGATATAGCTACCTTGTTCACTAATGATGAGAAAACTCGCTACTATTATATCCTTAAATTATTTCCGTTCTCATTAAAGGGTGATGCTAAGATATGGTTTAATTCTCTTGATCCTGGTTGTGTGCGTAGTCCCCATGATATGATTTACTACTTCTCTGCTAAATATTTCCCCGCTCATAAGAAACAAGCTGCTTTAAGGGAGATATATATTTTTTTGCAAATTGAAGAAGAGAGTCTCCCACAAGCTTGGGGGAGGCTTCTCCAATTACTTAATGCTTTGCCTGATCATCCTCTCAAGAAGAATGAAATACTTGATATCTTTTATAATGGACTAACCGATGCTTCCAGAGATTACCTGGATAGTTGTGCTGGTTGTGTTTTCAGGGAAAGAACTGTTGATCAAGCTGAAATTCTATTGAATAGTATGTTGACTAATAAAAATAACTGGACACTTCCTGAACCAACTCCTAATCCAACTCCGAAGAAAAGGGGTATTCTATTTCTCAGTCTCGAAGATATGCAAGAGGCAAAGAAATCTATGAAAGAAAAAGGTATAAAAGTTGAAGATGTTAAGAATTTACCACCTATTGAAGAAATACATGGTCTTAATTTGCCTCATGTTGAAGAAATACATGGTCTTGATAACCCGGCACAGGTATTAAAGGTAAATTCTCTATATAGATATGATAAAGCTGAAATCCCTCCTGCTAAGTTTGCCAGCCAATGTTTGGATGAATTTGATAACTTTATGGTTAAGCAAGAAGATTTTAATGCTTATGTTGGTAGAAAATTGAAACATAATGCTTACATGATTGAAAACTTGAGTGATTATATGGCTAGTGTTAAAGGTGAACTTAAACTTATTAGTAAACATGCTTCTATGGTTACCACTCAAGTAGAACAAGTACTTAAAGCTCAGAATGATTTGCTCAATGAATTGAATAGTAAAAATAATGACTTTGCTGTTAGAGTTGCAACTAGAGGAGGTAAAGTGACTCAGGAGCCTTTGTATCCCGAGGGCCACCCTAAGAGAATTGAGCAAGATTCTCATAGAAATAACGTTGATGCACCTAGTCCTTCTAAGAGGAAGAAAAAGAAAAATGATAGGACTTTGCATGCTTCTAGTGAACCTGTTGTAGACACACCTGAGAATACCAATGATATTTCTATTTCTGATGCTGAAACACAATCTGGTAATGAACATGAACCTAGTGATAATGTTAATGATGATGTTCATGTTGATGCTCAACCTAGCAATAATAATGATGTAGAAATTGAACCTGCTATTGATCTTGATAACCCACAATCAAAGATTCAACGTTATGATAAGAGAGACTGTGTTGCTAGGAAGCACGGTAAAGAAAGAGAACCATGGGTTCGGAAACGCATGCCTTTTCCTCCTAAACCATCCAAGAAAAAGGATGATGGCGATTTTGAGTGCTTTGCTGAAATGATTAGACCTATCTTTTTGCGTATGCGTTTGACCGATATGCTTAAAATGAATCCTTATGCTAAGTATATGAAGGATATTGTTAAAAATAAGAGAAATATACCGGAAGCTGAAATTTCCACCGTGCTTGCTAATTACACTTTTAAGGGTGGAATACCAAAGAAACTTGGAGATCCAGGAGTACCAACTATACCATGCTCCTTTAAAATAAACTATGTTAAAACTGCTTTATGTGATCTTGGAGCCGGTGTTAGTGTTATGTCTCTCTCTTTATATCATAGACTCGATTTGAATAAGTTGACACCTACTGAAATATCTTTGCAAATGGCTGATAAATCAACTGCTCTACCTGTCGGTATTTGTGAGGATGTGCCTGTTGTGGTCGCAAATGTTACTATTTTAACGGACTTTTGTTATTCTTGATATTCCCGAGGACGATAGTATGTCTATTATTCTTGGAAGATCCTTTTTGAATACTGCAGGGGCTGTTATTGATTGCACCAAAGGCAATGTCACTTTTTATGTTAATGGTAATGAGAATATAGTACACTTTCCGAGGAAACAATCTCAAGTCCACAGTATCAATTCTATTGGAAAAATTTCAACAATTACTATTGGAGGTTTTGAATTTCCTCTTCGTACTGTCAAGAAGAAATATGATATTCTTATTGTTGGGGACATGCATATCCCCGTTGAGGTAACATAGTGTTATTCAAAATTTCTCCGGTTTCATGTTACTTGAAATGAGTTTGTTAACAAGACCTTATCAACCTTGTTAGTGGATTCCTTTTGATGAGCATGAGATGGATGAAGTTAGAAAACACAACTCTCTGTACCCTCTTTTTACTTTCTGTTATTTATATTAAATAAAGAAAAAATAGTATTTTTATGTCTGTTTTCTGAATTATCAATGCAATAAAAAATACCCCGAAAATAAAGTTCTCCAAATGCCCTAAAATTTAAATATGATTTTTTCTGGAATATTTGAGAATATCTCGCACTGAGAACACAGCAGGGGGAGCAAGCACCTAGCCACGAGGGTTCAGGGCGCGCCCACCCCCTGGGCGCGCCCCCTGCCTCGTGGGCCCATGGTGGCTCCCCTCCACTTATTCCAGATACCACACACTCCTTCCTCCCACAAGAATCACCAACCAGCTCAAACCTGAGTCCAAGCTCATTTTGCTGCCATTTTCGATTTCCTTGCTCAAAGCTCCATTCACAAAACTGCTTTGGGGGGTTGTTCCTTGGTATGTGACTCCTCCAATGGTCCAATTAGTTTTTGTTCTAGTGCTTTATTCATTGCAAATTTTTGCTGCTTAGGTGACCTTGTTCTTGAGCTTGCATGTCAAATGTATATGGTCCCAAGTAGTTCTAATGCATGATATAGCCTCTAGGCACTTGTAGGAGTAGTTGCTATCAATTTTGTTGAGTTTGGTTCACTTTTATTTTGAAGTTACTAAAAATTTCAGAAATTTTTCAGAGGAAGAAATATGTTTAGGAAAATTTACCAATGTGGTTCTTCAAGGAAGCAAGGACCTAGGCCCGCAATACGCGATGCGGACGAGGAACCACCAAGAGACGCTCAAGTGTGGCCTTGTGAATGGCTGTTAGAGGATTTCATGATCCAAGCTTGAATTAAAGAGGAATTTGATGCATATGTGCGTAATGCTGATCTAGAGAGCGTCGAGGCAGATAAGTGCCGTCAATACCTCTACTTAACTGATTCATTTGTGAGAAGGTTTAAATTCTCATCATCACGCAATTCTCAAAATGTCCTGTTTGACCATTATGATAAATCTTATACGATGGACTTAGAAGATTTTAACACTGCTTGTAAACTCCCTCAGTGGGGCGATTTTAATGAACCTCGCAAATCTGAATTTAGAGATTTTCTTGCTAGTATAACTGTGGGAGAGTCTAGAGATATAACACAAGCCACCATAGGGAGCATTCATTTTCCTGCTATACATTATTTTGCTCTCTTCATAGGTAGGTGCATCAATGGTAAGGATGAAGCATGTCACAAGTGTGTCCCTGATCTCAGTGCTCTCAGGAGTGTTGTATTAGGAGATAAACATTATAATTTGGGAGCCATTGTTGCACGTAGTTTGCATAATAATCGTCTTAATGGAGATTTCTTTGGTGGAATTTATGCAACTCGTATAGCTAACTTTCTTGAGATACCCATACGTGGAGATGATATTGAGTTGCCTCCTTCTTATTTAGATTATGAGGCTATGGTTCGTCATTAGTTTGTTGAGAGGAACGATCAGTTCCTCCAGTACCGACTAATCTTTGACACACGACGCACCAATCACGTCGCCCTCCCTGCTCCTACTTTCTTTGACTTTCAAGCAAAGGGGCGATATTTTATAACCAGGGAGGAGGCAACCGGGTACGAGAGGAGAGCAGAGACAGCTCGCCTCCAAGCTGCAGCTCATCAGGCAATTGCCGCTGCATCTCAGTACGACCCCAACTACAACTTTGGATATCCGCCAGGCCAGCCGTGGCCATAGACCAACTTAGGCCAAAAGCCTAAGCTTGGGGGAGTACGTATTTCTCACCGACATTACATTGATGTTCACACACTCATGCTAGTTGTCGGTGCTCATACTTTTTCATTGTAATATTCATGCTAGTTTATTTTCCTTTTTATGCTTTCTTCGTGTTTGATAAACCTTAATAAAAACGAAAACAATTAGTTGTAGTTTTTTAGCTAGTTTACTTTTCATGTTGTAGTAGTAGTAATTAAAAAGAAAACCCAAAAAGATTTCTTGTTCTTCTTTTGCTTGTTGGGAGATTTCCCGTGGAAATAGTTTTATTTCTTTTCTTGTTCTTTGGGGGTCGAGAGGAGAAGACCATAATGAAAATGTTGAGTGGCTCTTATATGCATTATTTTTGATCTAACAAAGAGCCCATGTTACCTTGTCTTCTCTCTTGAATTGAATGCTTGCAGATTCCAGCTTAGTCCAATGCACATGCACTGTTATTATTTTCCACACTATTCGGTCGTGCAAGTGAAAGGCAATAATGATGATTATATGATGAACTTATTGAGATGAGAAAAGCTTGTATGAACTCGACTTCTCTTGTTTTTGTAAATATGATTAGTTCGTCATTCCTGATTCAGCCTATTATGAATAAACATGTTTTCAATGACAATTAGAGATTGTAGTTGCTTATGCCATGCTTAATTAGCTAGGAGCTTATAATGGTTTACCTTGCATGCCAACATGCTATTAAAATGGTTGTGATGTGGTATGATAGGGTGTTATCCTCTTTTGAACGATTTGAGTGGCTTGACTTGGCACATGTTCACGCATGTAGTTGAAACAAAATCAACATAGCCTCTACGATATTTATGTTCATGGTGCATTATATCCTACTCATGCTTGCATTTGGTGTTGATTAATTTCAATGCATGTTCATGACTGTTATCGCTCTCTAACTGGTTGCTTCCTAGTCTTTTTCTAGCCTTCACCTGTACTAAGCAGGAATACTACTTGTGCAACCAACTCCATAAACCCCAAAGTTATTCCATATGAGTCCACCATACCTACCTATATACGGTATCTACCTGCCGTTCCAAGTAAATTTGTATGTGCCAAACTCTAAACCTTCAAATAAACATTCTCTTTTCTATGCTTGATAGCTCATGTATCAACTAGGGCTGTCTATATCTTCCATGCTAGGCGGGTTATTCTCAACAGGAGCGGACTCCGCTCGTCACTCACGAGAAAATGGCTGGTCATTGGGATGCCCAGTCCCATGCTTTATGCAAATCAAATCAAAATAACTACAAACAAAACTCCCCCGGGACTCTTGTTTGTTGGAGGCACTCGTTGTTTCAAGCAAGCCATGGATTGATGCTTGTTGGTGGAGGAGGAGTATAAACTGTACCATTCTGTTTGGGAACCGCCTATAATGTGTGTAGCATGGAAGATATCAAGATCTCTCGGTTGTTATGTTGACAATGAAAGTATACCGCTCAAAATATTGTTCATATCTATTTCAAAACCGAGCTCTGGCACCTCTACAAATCCCTGCTTCCCTCTGCGAAAGGGCTTATCCATTTACTTTTATGTGGAGTCATCATCCTCTTATTAAAAAGCACCAGTTGGAGAGCACCGCTGTCATTTGCATTCATTACTGTTAGTTTACATTGAGTATGACTTGACTGGATCTCTTTTACCATGAATTACAATTTCTAGTCAGTCCTTGATCTTTAAAGGTGCTTTGCATTTATGTTTGGCGGTCTCAGAAAGGGCTAGTGAGATACCATCTTGTCATTTCATATCATGATTATTTTGAGAAAGTGTTGTCATCCGAGATTTATTATTATTGCTCGCTAGTTGATTATGTCATTGATATGAGTAAACATGAGACCTAAGTGTTATTGTGAATATGGTTAGTTCATAATCTTTGCTGAAAACCTGAATGCTGGCTTTACATATTTACAACAACAAGAGCAAACAGAGTTTGTAAAAGTTTTTCTTTATCACTTTCAGTTTATCAACTGAATTGCTTGAGGACAAGCAAAGGTTTAAGCTTGGGGGACTTGATACGTTTCCATTGTATCTACTTTTCCAAACACTTTTGTCCTTGTTTTGGACTCTAACTTGCATGATTTGAATGGAACTAACCCGGACTGATGTCGTTTTCAGCAGAATTTCCATGGTGTTATTTTTGTGCAGAAATAAAAGTTCTCAGAATGACCTGAAAATCAACGGAGAATTATTTTGGAATATATAAAAAATACTGGAATAAAGATCCATGTCAGGGGAGCCTCCACCAGTCCATGAGGGTGGGGGCGCGCCTACCCCCTAGGCCCGCCCCCTGCCTCGTGGGCCCCCTGATGCTCCACCGACCTCAACCCTGACTCCATATATTCACTTTCGGGGAGAAAAAACCCAGAGAGAAGGATTCATCACGTTTTACGATACGGAGCCGCCGTCAAGCCCTAAACTCTCTCGGGAGGGCTGATCTGGAGTCTATTCGGGGCTCCGAAGAGGGGAATCCGTCACTATCGTCATCATCAACCTTCCTCCATCACCAATTTCATGATGCTCACCGCCATGTGTGAGTAATTCCATCGTAGGCTTGCTGGACGGTGATGGGTTGGATGATATTTATTATGTAATCGAGTTAGTTTTGTTAGGGTTTGATCCCTAGTATCCACTATGTTCTGAGATTGATGTTGTATGACTTTGCTATGCTTAATGCTTGTCACTAGGGCCCGAGTGCCATGATTTCAGATCTGAACCTATTATGTTTTCATCAATATATGAGAGTTCTTGATCCTATCTTGCAAGTCTATAGTCACCTGTTATGTGTTATGATCCGTTAACCCCGAAGTGACAATAATCGGGATACTTACCGGTGATGACCGTAATTTGAGGAGTTCATGTATTCACTATGTGTTAATGCTTTGGTTCGGTACTCTATTAAAAGTAGGCCTTAATATCCCTTAGTTTCCATTAGGACCCTGCTGCCACGGGAGGGTAGTACAAAAGATGTCATGCAAGTTCTTTCCATAAGCACGTATGACTATATTCGGAATACATGCCTACATTACATTGATGAACTGGAGCTAGTTCTGTGTCACCCTAGGTTATGACTGTTACATGATCGATCGCATCCGGCATAATTCTCCATCACCGATCCAATGCCTACGAGCTTTCCATATATTGTTCTTCGCTTATTCACTTTTCCGTTGCTATTGTTACAATCACTACAAAACCCAAAAATATTACTTTTGCTACCATTACCTTTTGCCACCGTTACCACTACTATCATATTACTTTGCTACTAAACACTTTACTGCAGATATTAAGTTTCCATGTGTGGTTGAATTGACAACTCAGCTGCTAATACTTGAGAATATTCTTTGGCTCCCCTTGTGTCAAATCAATAAATTTGGGTTGAATACTTGTAACACCCTCGATGCGACTATAGCTCCCACGTGTCGAGGCACGACTTAGAGACATAATCGCATTGAAGGCATAAGTCGCAAGTTAGGCAATCTTCACAACATCCCATGTAATATAAATCATAAAGGGGAGATAACATAGTTGGCTTACACTCACCACGTCAATCAAGTACATAAATAACATTACATCATCCAAACACTCATGGCCCGTCTACGGCGCCAAAATAAAAGATAACCCAACATGCGACACGGTCCCAATCACCCCCAACTGGGCACCACTACTGATCATCGGGAAAGGAAACATAGTAACATTGAGAGTCCTCGTCGAACTCCCACTTGAGCTCAAACGCGTCACCTAGAGTGGAATCATCAGGCCCTGCATCTGGTGTAATAGTAATCTATGAGCCACAGGGACTCAGCAATCTCGCACCCTCGCGATCAAGACTATTTAAGCTTATAGGTAAGGCAAGGTAAACATGTGGAGCTGCAACAAGCGACTAGTAAATATGGTGGCTAACTTATTCGCAAAAGAGAGCGAGAAGAGGAGGCAAAGCGCGAACGAGAAACTAGAGAACCACCTGCGCAAACATTACTCCAACACCGTGTCCGCTTCCTGGACTCCGCCGAGAAGAGGCCATCACGGTAACACACTCAGTTGATTCATTTTAATTAAGTTAAGGTTCAAGTTATCTACAACCGGACATTAACAAATTCCCATCTGCCCATAACCGTGGGCACGGCTTTCGAAAGTTCAAATCCCTGCAAGGGAGTCCCAACTTAGCCCATGACAAGCTCTCACAGTCAACAAAGGAATAGACCTCCTCCCAAGACGTTCCGATCAGACTCGGTATCTCAGTTCTTCAAGACACTTCGACAGGTTAAAACAAGACCAGCAACACCGCCCGAATGTGCCGACAAATCCTGATAGGAGCTGCACATATCTCTTTCTCAGGGCACACTCAGATTGTCCTAGGTACGGGTAGGCCAGCCCAGAGTTGCCCCTGGTGGCCACTGGCAGCTGACAGGTGGACCAACACTCAAAGGAGCACTGGCCCGGGGGGGTTTAAAATAAGATGACCCTCGGGCTCCGGAAACCCAAGGGAAAAAGAGCCTAGGTGGCAAATGGTAAAACAAAGGTTGGGTATTGCTGGAAAAGCTTTAATCAAGGCAAAATATCAAGGGGTTCCCATTATAACCCAACCGCGTAAGGAACGCAAAATCCGGGAACATAACACCGATATGACGGAAACTAGGGCGGCAAGAGTGGAACAAAACACTAGGCGAGAGGCCGAGCCTTCCACCCTTTACCAAGTATATAGATGCATTAAGATAACATAGCAATATAATGATATCCCAACAAGTAAATAAATGTTCCAACAAGGAACGGCCTCCAATCTTCACCTGCAACTAGCAACACTATAAGAGGGGCTGAGCAAAGCGGTAACATAGCCAATCAACGGTTTGCTAGGAACATGGTGGGTTAGATGTTTGACATGGCAATTTGGGAGGCTTGAAAGCAAGTGGTAGGCATCGTAGCATTGGCATAGCAAAAGAGCGAGCAAACTAGCATAGCAAAGATAGTAGTGATTTCGAGGGTATGATCATCTTGCCTGCACAGTTGTCAGAGTTGACTGGATCCTCGAAAGGAAACTCAACGGGCTCCTCATTAGCGAACTTATCTCCTGGCTCTACCCAAACAAGACAAACAAGCAACAAGGACACAATCAACCACGTGCAAAGATCAAACAACATGATGCAAAGATGATATGCTATGCGGGATGCGATGCGGGATGCATATGCAAGATATGACAGGAAATGCAAGAACGTCGCCTCAACTTGGAAATCCAAGTGTGCCACTGGAAAGATGAGATGAAGTCGCTTGAAAACGATATAAAGAACGTCGGAATCGGAGTTACGGTTGGGAAATGGCAAGCGATTCAAATATTGCACCGGTCTGCGATTTACAGCAAGTAGCCATATAAATGCTATGAGATGAACATGCTACAGCACCCAAACATGACAACAAAATACATGGCAGGGATGCATTCATGATGCTTAACAAAAGTCTAGCACTGATCTACGGCCAATTCATCCATTAACAGGTTCAAACAAGCATGGCAAAAATGCATATGGCAAACAGATCTCAGACTTTGTGAAATTAACACTTGTCTGGAATTTCAGATGAGGTAGCACTCTTCGGAGCAACAAAACTACATGCTACAGGACCTGAACATGGAAAAGTAAAGTATGGCATGGAGATACTCAAAGAGATTAACAAAAGTCTCTTAGTGACCTTGAGCCAAAAGGGATCAGAAAATACAATTGCAAGCATGTGAACATAGCAAAAACATAATCAGATCACAGACTTAGTGAAAACTGGAGCATGCTAAAAACAGATATCAAGTAGGCATGTTTACGAGCTCGGTTCACTCACTACGGAGCAATTCATGACAAGCTAAGCATACATCTATCAAGAACACACAAAATGCAAGCTAGACATGGCAAGAACAATAGCATAGCATGCACGGATCAACTACAACATCATCGGTAAAATTGCAAACAAGTTGACAATCTGCCCAGATACACAAAGTAGCAAAAGTAGAGCTTGATTGACTCAAGCTAGGGTGCTCCATAATTGCAAACAAAGACATGGATGGATAGATCAATACAAGATTAATAAAACATCCTTACTTATGATCCTCAAAAGAGGCACGGATCACTAGGAAACAACATGAACATATGGCATCATGAGATAAACAGATCAAGGACTTAGTGGAAATGCTAAGTCCCTGAAATCAGAATTATCAAGTGCAGCACTTTGCGAGCTTGTGCTAGTCACCACACTCATCACAAAAATACATGGGTTGCACCTCTGGAAAGATGACAAAACCCTTAACAAAACATATGTAGAGCACATGAGCATAGCATTCACACAATAATCATGGCACAAATGACAAAAAGCTAAATGGAGCAGCAGATCTGACAATTAACTCAAGTAGCCCTCTTCTAACAGCATTTCGGGCATCAAGCTGAACTCAAATGAAAATGATACAATGGAATGAAATGATGTACTCTCTGAGATGAACATTTTGATATGCTATATGTATGAATCGGAGCTACTGATGCAAAGTTACGAGGCTATGAACAAGAGCACTTGGATCTGGAATTTCTGGGACTTAGAAGAAAAACAACCTCCGGATCTAGGGTTTACTGTTCACCGGATCTGGATCGGGGCACGCAGATCGAGGACCGCCGGGGCTCTCGCCGGAGCTGCGGGCCGCGGTGGCCGGAGAGGGCCGCGGGAGGCGGTGCGGCGGCGGGCGGCGCGCGCGCGCCGGCGTGGAGGCGGCGGCGATGGCGCGCGGTGGCGGCGGCGAGGCTTTCGGGCGGCGCGGTGGGCGAGGTAGCGGAGGCGGCGGGGCCGGCGAGTGCGGCGGGCGGCGGCTCGGGCGGCCGGGCTGGAGGAGGACGGTGGCGGGGTTGCGGAGGAGGCGGCGACCGGCGTCGGGCCCGCGGGGGCTCTCCGCGGGCCGAGCGGGCCGGTGCGGGTGCGGGCGGCGGCGCGCCACGTGGCACCACGCCACTGGCTGCGGGCGGCGGCGGCGATGCGTCCGGTCGGGGCGGACGTGTCCGGCCGGCGCGGGTAGAATTTTAGGGTTTCGGGGGGAGAAGAAGATCCGGATTCGGAGGGGTCTTTAAATAGGCATAGAGGGAGCTAGGAGAGTCCAAATGAGGTGCGGTTTTCGGCCACGCGATCATGATCGAACGATCTAGATGGTGGAGAGGGTTTAGGTGGGTTTTGGGCCAAATTGGAGGGGTGTTGGGCTGCAACACACACGAGGCCTTTTCGGTCCCTCGGTTAACCGTTGGAGTATCAAACGAAGCCCAAATGATACGAAACTTGACAGGCGGTCTACCGGTAGTAAACCAAGGCCGCTTGGCAAGTCTCGGTCCAATCCGGAAATGTTTAATCCCCACACACAAAAGAAAGCTAGAAATGACCAACGGAGGAGAACGAAGCGCCGGAATGCAAAACGGACAACGGGGAAAATGCTCAAATGCATGAGATGAACACGTATGCAAATGCAATGCACATGATGACATGATATGAGGTGCATGACAACGACAACAACACACGGAGACAAAAACCCGAACCCGAGAAAATAAATTAACTTAACGCCGGAAACGGCAAGAGTTGGAGTACAAATTGGGAAAGTTACATCCGGGGTGTTACAACACTCTACCACTACGAAAGGATCTCGTCCCGAGATCTAGGACTGAAAGAATGTCGGGTACTCAGAACGGGGGTGATCCTCGCGTTCCCAGGTAGCTTCACGGTCGGAATGGTGTGACCACTTGACTTTGAGAAATTTGATTGACTTGTTGCGAGTCTTGCGTTCAGTCTCTTCAAGAATAGCAACTGGGTGCTCATGATAAGAGAGATCTTCTTGGAGCTCAATGTCCTCGAAGTTGATGGTGCGGTTAGGAGTCTTGAAGCACTTTCGGAGCTGAGAGACATGGAACACGTCATGAACATTTGCAAAGTTTGAAGGAAGCTCGAGTTGATAGGCGAGGGCGCCTCTCTTGCTGACAATCTTGAAAGGTCCCACGTATCTAGGGGCAAGCTTCCCTTTGATACCGAAGCGATGAGTACCTTTCATAGGAGAGACATGGAGGTAAACATGATCTCCGATCTCGAAAGCCAAATCACGGTGCTTACTATCATAGTAGCTCTTCTGACGGGATTGGGCTGCTTTGAGGTTATCACGAATGACTTTGCACATCTCCTCTGCCTCTGTGATTAAGTCATTACCCAAAAGCTGACGTTCACCGGTTTCAAACCAGTTGAGAGGGGTACGGCACTTCCTGCCATACAGAATTTCAAATGGGGCCTTGCCCGAACTTGCTTGAAAACTGTTGTTGTAGGAGAATTCAGCATAAGGAAGACAATCCTCCCACTTCATGCCGAACGAGATCACACAAGCCCTGAGCATATCTTCAAGAATCTGGTTGACACGCTCGACTTGACCGCTAGTTTGAGGATGGAAAGCCGTGCTGAAGCGGATGTTGGTGCCCATGGCCTTCTGAAAAGAATCCCAAAACTTGGAGGTAAAAATTCTGCCACGGTCTAAAGAGATCACTTGTGGAATACCGTGCAGAGAGACAATACGAGAGGTATACAGTTCCGCCAATTGAGCTGCAGTGATCGACTCTTTGATAGGCAGAAAATGAGCCACTTTGGTGAGTTTATCGATGACAAAAAATATAGCATCATTGCCACGCTTGGACTTTGGAAACCCAGTCACGAAGTCCATTTCAATGTGGTCAAACTTCCATTCTGGAACGGCAAGAGGTTGGAGGAGACCAGCTGGCCTTTGTTGTTCTGCCTTCACTCTTCTGCAGACATCACATTCATTCACGAATTGAGCAATCTCGCGCTTCATTCGAGTCCACCAATAAGCCTGCTTAAGGTCCTGATACATCTTCGTGCTCCCAGGGTGGATGGAGAGGAGAGAATTGTGAGCCTCGTTCATGATCACTTTACGAAGTTCACCTTTGGGTACAACAATACGATCCTCGAAGAAGAGAGTATCCTTGTCATCAAGGCGGTAGCACTTGTACTTGGGCTGACTCTTGGCAATCCCAATCTTCACCTTTTTCACCATAGCATCAAGAAGCTGGGCTTGGCGAATCTGGTCTTCCAAGGTAGGAGAGACTTGAAGGTTGGCGAGGAAACCTTGAGGAACAACTTGCAGATTAAGCTTGCGGAAAGCTTCACAAAGCTCGGGTTGATAAGGCTTAAGAATCAGACTGTTGCAGTAAGCCTTTCTGCTCAATGCGTAAGCAATCACATTGGCCTTGCCTGGAGTATACTCGATACTCGGATTATACTCTTGAATCATTTCGACCCATCGAGTTTGCCTGAGGTTGAGATTAGGCTGAGTGAAGATGTACTTGAGACTCTTGCGATCAGTGAAAATGTCCACTTTTCTTCCCAATAAGAGATTTCTCCAAGTCAAAAGAGCATGCACAACTGCCGCCAACTCGAGATCATGAGTGGGGTAGTTCTTCTCATTAGGCTTCAATTGGCGAGATGTATAAGCAACAACTTTCTTCTCTTGCATCAATACTGCGCCAAGACCTTGGAGAGAGGCATCACAAAAGACCTCGTACGACTTGGATTCATCAGGTGGAGTCAGAACTGGAGCAGTGATCAATTTCTCTTTCAAAGTGTTGAAAGCAATGTCACACCCCGGAGACCAAACGTACTTGACATGCTTCTGGAGAAGATTAGAGAGAGGCTTCGTGATCTTAGAAAAGTTTTCAACGAATCTTCGGCAATATCTTGCGAGACCGAGGAAGCTACGGAGCTGCTTCACGTTCTGAGGAGGTTCCCAATTCACAATTGCAGACACCTTCTCAGGATTCACGGCAATGCCCTTGGCAGAGATGATATGACCAAGATAAAGAACCTCATCGAGCCAAAATTCACACTTGGAGAACTTCGCGTAGAACTTGTGTTCTCTGAGCTTATCGAGCACCAAACAAAAGTGCTTGGCATGATCTTCCTTGTTCTTCGAGAAAACCAGAATGTCGTCGAGATAGACCAAAACGAAGTCATTGGTGTAGGCGTTGAAGATGAAGTTCATCATGCGAGAGAACGTCGAAGGAGCGTTGACGAGGCCAAAAGACATGACAGTGTATTCATAAGAACCATTGCTTGTCCAAAACGCCGTCTTGGGAATATCTTGCTCACAGATTCGAATCTGATGATAACCCATACGGAGATCAAGCTTGGAGAATACTTGAGCACCTTTGAGTTGTTCGAACAGCTCATTGATGTTGGGAAGTGGGTATTTGTTCTTGATGGTCTTCTTGTTCAATGGACGGTAATCAACACAAAGTCGGTCCGTTCCATCCTTCTTCTTCACAAAAAGAACACCACAACCCCACGGAGAAGAACTAGGCCGAATGAGACCCATTTTCTCTTGAATATCGAGTTGCTTCTTCAGCTCCTTCAGTTCTTCAGGTCCAAGCTTGTAAGGACGCTTGCACACAGGTTCCGTGCCGGGCTCAAGATCAATAACGAATTCAACTGGCCGGTGCAGAGGCATTCCTGGAAGCTCTTCTGGAAAGACGTCTTGATATTCGCAAACAACTGGAATTTGAGAGATGGCATCCAATTCACCCTTCTCATTGAGAGAAAACAGACGTATGGTATCATCACGAGCGGCAAAGACAATTACATCCTCAGACGAATGAGTCAATTGAATCTGCCTTGCTGCACAATCAAGCTGAGCCTTGTGCTTAGAAAGCCAATCCATCCTGAGAATAAGATCAATATCCGAGTTACCAAGAACCATTGGTGAAGCCAGAAACTTGTAGTCACCCAATGTAATAGTAACATCTGGAACGATGGAGTTAGCATGTATGCGCTTACCGGGAGAGACAACTGCTAAAGGACTAGGCAAAACTTGCGAAACCAATTCATGCCTAGATGTAAACGGTCTCGAGATGAAACAATGTGATGCACCAGTGTCAAAAAGAACTTCAGCAGGAATATCATTAACAGGAAGGTTACCCATGATGACATCTGATGAGTCCTCTGCCTGAGCTGCATTCATCAAGTTGACCTTGGCATGCTTGGGGTTATGCTTGACCATAGATGTACTTGCCGATCTGACAGGAGGAGGAGGAGGAAGACGCCTCTGGTTGAAACACTTGTTGGCATAGTGACCCTTCTGTTGGCACTTGTTGCACGTGACCTCTGAAAGCGGACGGTGATACGGAGCACTCGATCTTGGAGCTTGAGACGAAGTCTTGTTCTGAAAGCCAGGGTTGGGTGGGTGGGAAGAACCACTGCCACCTTTGCTCTTCTGCTGATACGGCTGATGGAACGGAGGAGGAGGAAGCCAATACTTCTGCTGCTTGGCCACTTGAGTAGAGGAAGAAGGAGAAACATCTCTGACTCGCTTCTTGGAAGCTTCACACCTCAACTGAGCAGCCTCTTGCTTCAGTGCCATGTTGTAGAACTCATCGTATCTCAAAGGCTCAAAGAGAACAAGAGCGAGCTGAATTTCTTCTCTGAGACCACCTCTGAACTGGTATATCATGCTCTTCTCATCAGGTACGTCCTACTTGGCAAAGCGGGCGAGCTTCTGAAACAACTTGTTGTAGTCATAGACAGACAAAGAGCCTTGCTTCAGGTTGCGGAATTCCTCACGCTTGCTTTCAACCACGCTCTGAGGGATATGATGAGCTCGGAAATCTTGACGAAATTCATCCCAAGTGATAACACGTCCACCTCTGGAGTCCTTGTACTGCTGGAACCATTCTGCAGCTTGATCTTTGAGTTGGAAGGAAGCGAAATTGACAAAGTCCTCAGGCCTGACGTTACTGCACTTGAAATGCTTGCACAGATCCACAAGCCAATCGTCAGCATCGGTTGCCTCAACACAATTGCTGAAAGTCTTTGGCCCGTTAGCAAGGAACTGGTTAAGTGAAGCAAAGTGATTCTGATTGTTGCCTTGGTTCCCTTGGTTGCCTTGATTGCGCTCTTGAAGAATTTGCATGATCAACTGTGTGTTTGCATTGGTTGCGGCCATCACAGCTTGCCATGCCTCCGGAGGAGGTGGAGGTGGTGGTGGATCAGGATTCGGAGTCGTGCGCGTTGGAGGAGCCATCCTGAAGAGGTTGACCATCCATTAGCACATTGATAGACAATTATTGAAGCTGAATCCAACGGAATGAAAATTGCAACATATAGTCTTCACATCCGAACAAAATGAACAAATGCATTCCTCTTGAAATGGTCACATATCCATAAATTGAGAAGCCACTTAGAATTAAGGTAGAGAAATAAATCAACAAGGTACGGATCAAGAATGAATAATCGGTAAGAAATCCCAATCTCAAACCAATATCCGTGGAAGAAGAACTAGAGCTACTAGAATTCCCACCTATGAAACTCCCGAACCTTTCCGGTTATGCAATCAGGTGTTGGGGATACAGGGGAAGCATAATATCTCACCCAAATCTAGCAAATCCTACATCCAGCTGTATCCATCCTTCAACACATAACCCAGAAACCTTCGGAAACCATCTACCTCAACCTTCGAAAAGCATCCGTTATACAAGTTATGGCGATACTCCCAAACTCCCGCCACAGTACTGGGTGGCGTCGAGGTTATCTCACCAACGAACTACATAAAAGAGATTTTCGATGTTGGCGTACTAAACTCAGGTATTCCAGAACTGCAACGATAAAATTATGACGACAACACCTCAGAGCTCAACTCCCCGGGACACTTCCACAAAACCCCTGACAGGAGGCACCAAGACAATGTTCTCATCATAAAACCATCGGAACGATTCCAAGATACCCGCGTGATCCTAAAAAAATAGTGAAATTTGAGAAGAGAAGAGTCAAAACTCTACGTCAGGATGCCTTACCAGAGCGATGAGGAGACTGGGAAGTAAAAAGAATTCCTAAACTCTCCGATATATAATTCCTAAATGACTCAAAACATTTTTCTAGACACAACTCGGCCGCTAAAAACGATCAAGCAATGGGGCTCCTAAGGTCGGGGAAGCCTCTGATACCAACTTGTAACATCCTCGATGCGACTATAGCTCCCACGTGTCGAGGCATGACTTAGAGACATAATCGCATTGAAGGCATAAGTCGCAAGTTAGGCAATCTTCACAACATCCCATGTAATATAAATCATAAAGGGGAGATAACATAGTTGGCTTACACTCGCCACGTCAACCAAGTACATAAATAACATTACATCATCCAAACACTCATGGCCCGTCTACGGCGCCAAAATAAAAGATAATCCAACATGCGACACGGTCCCAATCACCCCCAACTGGGCACCACTACTGATCATCGGGAAAGGAAACATAGTAACGTTGAGAGTCCTCGTCGAACTCCCACTTGAGCTCAAGCGCGTCACCTGGAGCGGAATCATCAGGCCCTGCATCTGGTGTAATAGTAATCTATGAGCCACAGGGACTCAGCAATCTTGCACCCTTGCGATCAAGACTATTTAAGCTTATACGTAAGGCAAGGTAAACATGTGGAGCTGCAGCAAGTGACTAGCAAATATGGTGGCTAACTTATTCTCAAAAGAGAGCGAGAAGAGGAGGCAAAGCGCGAGCGAGAAACTAGAGAACCACCTGCGCAAACATTACTCCAACACCATGTCCGCTTCCCGGACTCCGCCGAGAAGAGGCCATCACGGTAACACACTTAGTTGATTCATTTTAATTAAGTTAAGGTTCAAGTTATCTACAACCGGACATTAACAAATTCCCATCTGCCCATAACCGCGGGCACGGCTTTCGAAAGTTCAAATCCCTGCAGGGGAGTCCCAACTTAGCCCATGACAAGCTCTCACGGTCAACGAAGGAATAGACCTCCTCCCAAGACGTTCCGATCAGACTCGGTATCTCGGTTCTTCAAGACACTTCGACAGGTTAAAACAAGACCAGCAACACCACCCAAATGTGCCGACAAATCCCGATAGGAGCTGCACATATCTCTTTCTCAGGGCACACTCAGATTGTCCTAGGTACGGGTAGGCCAGCCCAGAGTTGCCCCTGGTGGCCACCGGCAGCTGACAGGTGGACCAACACTCAGAGGAGCACTGGCCTGGGGGGTTTAAAATAAGATGACCCTCGGGCTCCAGAAACCCAAGGGAAAAATAGGCTAGGTGGCAAATGGTAAAACCAAGGTTGGGCATTGCTGGAAAAGCTTTAATCAAGGCGAAATATCAAGGGGTTCCCATTATAACCCAACCGCGTAAGGAACGCAAAATCCGGGAACATAACACCGATATGACGGAAACTAGGGCGGGAAGAGTGGAACAAAACACTAGGCGAGAGGCCGAGCCTTCCACCCTTTACCAAGTATATAGATGCATTAAGATAACATAGCAATATAATGATATCGCAACAAGTAAATAAATGTTCCAACAAGGAACGGCCTCCAATCTTCACCTGCAACTAGCAACGCTATAAGAGGGGCTGAGCAAAGCGGTAACATAGCCAATCAATGGTTTGCTAGGAACATGGTGGGTTAGAGGTTTGACATGGCAATTTGGGAGGCTTGAAAGCAAGTGGTAGGCATCGTAGCATTGGCATAGCAAAAGAGCGAGCAAACTAGCATAGCAAAGATAGTAGTGATTTCGAGGGTATGATCATCTTGCCTGCACAGTTGTCAGAGTTGACTGGATCCTCGAAAGCAAACTCAACGGGCTCCTCGTTAGCGAACTCGTCTCCCGGCTCTACCCAAACAAGACAAACAAGCAACAAGGACACAATCAACCACGTGCAAAGATCAAACAACATGATGCAAAGATGATATGCTATGCGGGATGCATATGCAAGATATGACAGGAAATGCAAGAACCTGGCCTCAACTTGGAAATCCAAGTGTGCCACTGGAAATATGAGATGAAATCGCTTGAAAATGATATGAAGAACGTCGGAATCGGAGTTACCGTTGGGAAATGGCAAGCGATTCAAATATGGCACCGGTCTGCGATTTACAGCAAGTAGCCATATAAATGCTATGAGATGAACATGCTACAGCACCCAAACATGACAAAAAAAATACATGGCAGGGATGCATTCATGATTCTTACCAAAAGTCTAGCACTGAGCTACGGCCAATTCATCCATTAACAGGTTCAAACAAGCATGGCAAAAATGCATATGGCAAACAGATCTCAGACTTAGTGAAATTAACACTTGTCTGGAATTTCAGATCAGGTAGCACTCTTCGGAGCAACAAAACTACATGCTACAGGACCTGAACATGACAAAGTAAAGTATGGAATGGAGCTACTCGAAGATCTTAACAAAAGTCTCTTAGTGACCTTGAGCCAAAAGGGATCAGAAAATACAATTGCAAGCATGTGATCATAGCAAAAACATAATCAGATCACAGACTTAGTGAAAACTGGAGCATGCTGAAAACAGATATCAAGTAGGCATGTTTACGAGCTCGGTGCACTCACTACGGAGCAAGTCATGACAATCTAAGCATACATCTATCAAGAACACACAAAATTCAAGCTAGACATGGCAAGAACAATAGCATAGCATGCATGGATCAACTACAACATCATCGGCAAAATTGCAAACAAGTTGACAATCTGCCCAGATTCACAAAGTAGCAAAAGTAGAGCTCGATTGACTCAAGCTAGGGTGCTCCATAATTGCAAACAAAAACATGGATGGATATATCACTACAAGATTAACAAAACATCCTTACTTATCATCCTAAAAAGAGGCACGGATCACTAGGAAACAACATGTACATATGGCATCATGAGATAAACAGATCAAGGACTTAGTGGAAATGCTAAGTCCCTGAAATCAGAATTATCAAGGGCACCACTTTGCGAGCTTGTGCTAGTCACCACACTCATCACAAAAATACATGGGTTGCACCTCTGGAAAGATGACAAAACCCTTAACAAAACATATGTAGAGCACATGAGCATAGCATGCACACAATAATCATGGCACAAATGACAAAAGGCTAAATGGAGCAGCAGATCTGACAATTAACTCAAGTAGCCCTCTTCTAACAGCATTTCGGGCATCAAGATGAACTCAAATGAAAATGATGCAATGGAATGAAATGATGTACTCTCTGAGATGAACATTTTGATATGCTATATGCATGAATCGAAGCTACTGATGCAAAGTTACGAGGCTATGAACAAGAGCACCTGGATCTGGAATTTCTTGGACTTAGAAGAAAAACAACCTCCGGATCTAGGGTTTACTGTTCACCGGATCTGGATCGGGGAACGCAGATCAAGGACCGCCGGGGCTCTCGCTAGAGCTGCGGGCCGCGGTGGCCGGAGAGGGGCGCGGGAGGCGGTGCGGCGACGGGAGGCGCGCGCGCCGGCGGGGAGGCGGCGGCGATGGCGCGCGGTGGCGGCGGAGAGGCTTC
>NC_041382.1:567336539-567358389 GCF_002162155.2 Triticum dicoccoides | reverse complement strand
CACGTGGCGCCACGCCACTGGCTGCGGGCGGCGGCGGCGATGCGTCCGGTCGGGGCGGACGTGTCCGGCCGGCGCGGGTAGAATTTTAGGGTTTCGGGGGGAGAAGAAGATCCGGATTCGGAGGGGTCTTTAAATAGGCATAGAGGGAGCTAGGAGAGTCCAAATGAGGTGCGGTTTTCGGCCACGCAATCGTGATCGAACGATCTAGATGATGGAGAGGGTTTAGGTGGGTTTTGGGCCAAATTGGAGGGGTGTTGGGCTGCAACACACACGAGGCCTTTTCGGTCCCTCGGTTAACCATTGGAGTATCAAACGAAGTCCAAATGATACGAAACTTGACAGGCGGTCTACCGGTAGTAAACCAAGGCCGCTTGGCAAGTCTCGGTCCAATCCGGAAATGTTTAATCCCCACACACGAAAGAAAGCTAGAAATGACCAACGGAGGAGAACGAAGCGCCGGAATGCAAAACGGACAACGGGGAAAATGCTCAAATGCATGAGATGAACACGTATGCAAATGCAATGCACATGATGACATGATATGAGGTGCATGACAACGACAACAACACACGGAGAAAAAAAACGAACCCAAGAAAATAAATTAACTTAACGCCGGAAACGGCAAGAGTTAGAGTACAAATTGGGAAAGTTACATCCGGGGTGTTAGAATACTCTACCCTCGAAAACTGTTGCGATCCCCTATACTTGTGGGTTATCAATGGTATGGGCTCTAGCGCCTCGTCGTTGAATTGGGGTAGCAGCTTGTCCTTCGGGTAACTCTTGGTTGGGCACCCGAGGCCATATTCCTCGGCTGCCAGGACATTACACTGGTGCGCATCGGTCCTAAACAAACGGTTTAAAACCCCTTTCCGCGACGACATTTGGAACCGTTGCCAAGTGAGTGTGTGCGATAGGGTGTTCTTCCCACTCGACCCAGAAATCGCCGGGGATAGGCCCTCCTAGGACCCAGGCTGGGGCCATGTGCGATCGGGCGAGGCATCGAAACCCATTCATTTCCGTAGGTATGTACATCGCACATGATGAATCCCAGAAATCATTTCCGTAGGTATGTACATCCCACATGGTGAATCCCAGAAATCATTTTCATAGGTATGTACATCCCACACGGTGAATCACAGCAATCATTTCCGTAGGTATTTACATCCCACACGGTAATCCAAGAAAATCATTTCCGTAGGTATGTACATACCACACGGTGAATCCCAGAAAAACATTTCCGTTCGTATGTATATCACACACAGTCAATCCAAGGAATACGTTTCCATTCTTATGTACATCCCACATAGTCAATCCAGGGAAAACGTTTCCGTTCGGACGTAAATCCCACATAGTTTTATGTGTCGGCTCTTGTGTGAAAGGTGTAATTATCACACACGGTCTTCCATGGTTAACGGTTTGCTTTTATCAACTATATCACAAATGATTTGATGAAGAAAATTGTGTGGCATTGGGCTATCCGTCGCAACCGCTTTTACTGCTAGAACCATTTGCAAAGGTCCATGACACATTTAGCAGGTTTGTTAGTTTACAATTAATAATTCCAGTATTACACAAATTCACATTTCATATCGAACAATTGTTTGCCAATTTCATATCAGGCACATAAATATATTATAACATCATAGTACGGTAGCTACATGAAAACAGCATAGTACAACATATAGCTAGTTTAACTTCATAAGAACAATATATTCATTTCCCTAATCGAGATCATCCAGGCTTGTCTTACGCACCTCTTCTTTCAGTTCAGTAAGAACCCGTTTTCCACGGGCCAACTGGGAAAGTGCCTCCTCCTTCGCCAACACAATCTTAGCAAAGTCTTTTAAAAAAATGTGAGCTCATTCTCCACCTTCAACCTTTTGTCCCGCATCTTGAAATATGCTTCAGCGTTGACAAGACTTTCTCAAAGCCTAGCCGTGTTCACTTCCTCATACATGCTCCAAAGCTTCGTTAGGCAGATCTTCAAAGACTGTGGCCACTCTTGATCAACCCACTCCAAGTATGAACACTTCTATTCATCCTATAATATTTAAAACTAGATCAGTAATAATTGTAGGGGAAATTGGTTTATAGAAACATAGAAAATCACCAATGCTTATTTTGAAAAACTGAAGAAACATGTTAATTATGACATATCTTCTCAAAAGATCAATGTGCAAATGAAATAATTGGTACTGAAACAACAACCAAATTCTGGAACATCAGAAGCTATAATTAACTACAACGATGCTACAAGTTCTTACTCATGTACAATAAATAACAAATTGAACATTTTATGAGGAAGGTAAATATAACTGCAACAGCATAGCGATAGTGTTTGGATGACAGCAAATTGATACTAATATTTGTGTACATGCACAAATTTAGTAACATAGAACTAATAGCACTAAGGCCGTCCACTATGTATGCCAAAACTGGTGTGAAGACAACTGTTGCTACATCCCGCACCGGTGCCCTGAACTGGTGAGCCGATGCAGCGGAAAAAAAAGCAGGGACCCGGACTCCAAAGCACGTAGTTGGTCCGATGCCCAGTTCCTTCGTGCCATAAAGATTTAGTATTTTACTACTTGGCTGCTCAGATGTGTGGACCAAAGTTGGCTTCACAAACTTCTGAAGCGACGCCAAATAATTTTCTAATGGCACCGCTGATGAGATGGCAACAATTTAAGATACTAGGTACAAACTGTGACACTGTCTTAGGATGCGTTTGGTTGAAGGTATGGTATGAATGGGTTGGGACCGTGACAGTGTCTGAATCACATCTAACAAATGATTTGTAACAACGGAAGAGGGTTTAACCTTCTCTACACATGCCAGAAACTTCCTCCCAGTGTCCACAGAATCAAACGCAAGTAGCTTCACGCATGGAGATTGATGGTGACAACGAGCAGATAGATCTTCAGCCACCCCGCTCCATTCGTTGCCACTGATGGTCTTAGGGAGCTACAAGAGGAAGAAACGACTCAAATCGACCTCCGGTTAAAAATCCTTCATTCCAAGTCATAGCCCGAGAGAGAGAAGAGAGGCATACCCAGGTGGTGAAGGAGTAGTCGCCGGAGGAGGAACCGCTGGAGATGTCTTTGAAGAAGACCATGGCGACCCCAGCGGTAGGATGCGAGACGGCGAGAGCGAGGAAGCGGCTATAGCTTAGCAAGGAAGGAAGGAGGAAACAGGGGAAATGTGACTTGTGGTCGGGGAGAAAAGGGGGTGGGGAAGGGGGAAGGGGCGGGGGGCGGGGGTAGATATTTTGGCGGTATGCCAAAACTTTGGAAACATGGACGTGCGGTGCCGCCGAACCATTCACTTTGAGCGATTGTGTGCATCACAAATGGTTCTTCTGCTTTACGCGCATGGGATGAGTTTGATAATTCAAATTTTGGTCTCAAGGCATGGGCACATTCACTTTGAACGTGCGTGGTGCCGCTGGACCATTCACTTTGAACAATTGTGTGCATCGCAAACGATTCTTCTGCTTTACGCGCACGGGGTGACTTTGATAATTCAAATTTTGGTGGAAATTTCCTCGGGTACATCATTGCACAATTTAACATCGCTTGCTAATTTGGGCACACAAAAGAGCATATAGCAGACAGACCACACTTACTTAATCGAGCAATTTCAGTAATTACACAGAGCCATTTGACCTAAACATTGCTCTAACAAAAGACCAGCATTAATAACAAAGCCTAAGTACGCATAATTAAAAATCCACCGCCGCGCCGGCCTATGCATCGCCGGTGTGAGATGAGACGTCGATGACTTGTCCTGGCAACATGCCGCCGTTAGTGGACTCCGCGTCCCCCTTTCGAATTCGACCGTGTACTCGTCCTCGTCCTCGGCGCCGCCATCAAGGTTGTAGTAATTGTAGTAGTGGCTACGCTAGAGCTCTCTTTGGTACTCCACCACCGATTCCTTGATGGATAGACTATTCTCTACCTCGACCTCAGCCACACGCAATTCCTCCTCCCAGCGCTCCTTGATCTCCGCTGCCTCCTGGATCTCTAGCTCCCGCTCGGCGACCTCATGAGGAAGCAGGTGCTCCATGGCCACTGCCGCCTTTTCAAACGTGGGTTTCATGCTGGAGTCCGAGGTGGCATGGAATATCTTGGCGTGTGCATCCTCGATCTTGGCATCGATGGCCTTGACCCGGGCCAGGGTGACATCGCTGGCACGGACGGCAGCTTGAGCGCTCTCGGCATTTGCAGCCACCGTCGCAGCAGTAGCTGCAACCGTCTCGACTGCTACAGCTGCCCTGTCGTCTGCCGCGGACGCCCTCTCGGCGGAAGCGTCCGCGCTCAATGTGGATGCGGTGGCACTCTCGGCATAGGCGGTTGCGCTCTCGGCGCAGACGGCGACGCTCTGGGGGGACGCGGCCATCGTATGGGCCTTCATGAAGCGTTTCCACGGCGTCATCTTTGCAAGAAGGGGGTGCGGGAATGGGGATCATGATTTGTGGATTCGGCGGTTGCCGGCACTAGAGCAGACGAGCCGGCGAAGCTTAAGGAGGGAGACTTAAATAGACCCAGATATTTTCATCGCAAACGGTTTCTCGAAAACAACTGTGTGTGATGTTGTAGATATTTTTTTTATTAGCTATGAAAGACGAATTTGGAATAAAGTTCCAACGGAAGGTGTTTTAAATGAACGAGAAATTTTGTAGTACTAATACAACTGTCATGTTGAATTTAGGAAAATTTCAGGGGTCATTTGACCTTCTAAGACATTTAAGTGATTTTCTAGCCATTTAATGACCGTAATTGAAATTTGAACTACATGTACATGCAACAACTAACTATAGTGGTTTGAAAACTCATATTTCATGTCCTTGTGTGCGATTTAATTCCATTTGCAGTAAATTGGAAGGAATTCTAACATATTGGTCTAACGGCTATGACACAATTAAGCATGGAGTGACTTGGCATTTTAATTCCAAAAAATAAAATAAAATCAGAAACACATGAAACCTTGGTTGATGTAATGTCATGCCACCAAGATGATGTGATAAAAAAATTGGCATGTTTGACCAAAGTTTGGACACACACCCCTCACAAACCGGAGCAACTCACTAGAAGGCTCGTGGTTCCGAGAGGGAACAATGCATGTTTGATGACGAACGGGAGATAGCTTCCTCTTACGGCTTTCAATTTTTTTATGTCTAACGTACACTACTACAACTGTAATGTGAAATTTTTGAAAATTCTAGGGGTCATTTGACCTTTTAAAGACATTTAAGTGATTTTCTAGCCATTTAATGACCGTAATTCAAATTTGAACTACATCTACATGCAACGAGTAACCAAAACTGTTTGAAAAATCATATTTGTGTACTTGTGTGCGAGTTAATCCATGTGCAGTAAACTAGAAGGAATTTTCAAACATATTTGTATCACGACATGGACACATATGCATGAATACGTATGCATGGAGTGGCATGGCATTTTAATTCAAAAAAAATCAGAAACACATGAAACCTTGGTTGATGTAATATCATGCCACCAAGATGATTTGGTAAAGAAATTGGCATGTTTGATGAAAGTTTGGACACACACCCCTCACAAACCGGAGCAACTCGCTAGAAGGTTCGTGGTTCCGAGAGGGAACAATGCATGTTTGATGACGAACGGGCGATAGTTTCCTCTTACGGCCTTCAAATTTTTTATACGTCTAACATGCACTACTACAACTGTAATGTGAATTTTTGGAAAATTCTAGGGGTCATTTGACCTTTTAAAGACATTTAAGTGATTTTCTAACCATTTAATGACCGTAATTCAAATTTGAACTACATCTACATGGAACGCCTAACCAAAACGTTTTGAAAAATCATATATGTGTACTTGTGTGCGAGTTAATTCCATGTGTAGTAAATTAGAAGGAATTTTCAAACATATTGGTCTCACGACATAGACACATGCATACGTATTCATGGAGTGACATGGCATTTTAATTCAAAAAATAGAAAAATGATGAGAAACACATGGAACCTTGGTTGATGTAATGTCATGCCACCAAGATGATGTGGTAAAGAAATTGGAATGTTTGACGAACGTTTGTACACGCACCCCTCACAAACCGAAGCAACTCGCTAGAAGGTTCGTGGTTCCGAGAGGGAACAATGCATGTTTGATGATGAACGGGAGATAGCTTCCTCTTACGGCCTTCAAATTTTCTCCTATGTTTAACGTGCACTAATACAACTGTCATGTGAAAATTTGGTAAATTTCAGGGGTCATTTGACCTTTTAAAGACATTTAAGTGATTTTCTAACCATTTAATGACCATACTTCAAAATTGAACTGCATCTAGATGCAACGCCTAACCATAACGGTTTGAAAAATCATGTTTTTGTGTACTTGTGTGCGAGTTAATTCCATGTGCAGTAAATTCGAAGAAATTTTCAAACATATTGGTGTCAAGGCATGGGCACATGCATGGAGTGCATGCCATGGCATTTTAATTCCAAAAAATTTAAAAATGATCAGAAAAACATGAAACCTTGCTTGACTTAATGTCATGCAATGTGGTAAAGAAATTGACATGTTTGATGAAAGTTTGGACACACACCCCTCACAAACCGGAGCAACTTGCTAGAAGGTTCGTGGTTCCGAGAGGGAATAATGCATGTTTGATGACGAACGGGAGATAGCTTCCTCTGACGGCCTTGAAATTTTTTCAACGTCTAACGTGCACTACTACAACTGTAATGTGAAATTTTGGAAAATTCTAGGGGTCATTTGACCTTTCAATGACATTTAAGTGATTTTCTAACCATTTAATGACCGTAATTCAAATTTGAACTACATCTACATGCAACGCCTAACCAAAACGGTTTGAAAAATCATATATGTGTACTTGTGTGTGAGTTAATTCCATGTGTAGTAAATTAGAAGGAATTTTCAAACATATTCATCTCATGACATGGACACATGCATACGTATGCATGGAGTGACATGGCATTTTAATTCAAAAAAATATAAAAATGATCAGAAACACATGAAACCTTGGTTGATGTAATGGCATGCCACCAAGATGATGTGGTAAAGAAATTGGCATGTTTGACGAATGTTTGGACATAGGCCCCTGACAAACCGGAGCAACTCGCTAGAAGGTTCGTAGTTTTGAGAGGGAACAATGCATGTTTGATGATGAACGGGAGATAGCTTGCTCTTACGGCCTTCAAATTTTTTCATACATTACATGCACTAATACAACTGTCATGTGAAAATTTGGTAAATTTCAGGGGTCATTTGACCTTCTAAAGACATTTAAGTGATTTTCTAACCATTTAATGACCGTAATTCAAATTTGAACTACATCTACATGCAACGCCTAACCAAAATGGTTTGAAAAATCATATTTTAGTGTACTTGTGTGCGAGTTAAAAAATCATCAGACGATGTAAATATCTGGTGTTAAAAAATTGTAAAGATCTTGCAAGACAACCGGCCCCCACATGATTGGCAGTCTATCTCGCGGCTCGAGGTTTGGTAGGCGAATGGCGGGGGTCATTAATCAGACATGGTTCTGCATTGGAAACTGTTAGCTATTATGTTCACACACGGATTTTGGCTATTATGTTCACACACGGATTTGCTGCATGAATTGTGTGTAATTCAAACTACAATACTCGTAAATTCCAGCGACCGACGTGTGTACTGTCCCCCTCGATCTAAATTCCGGCCACCAATAAATACTACCTTGCTCTTGTCGTCCCGCCTGCATTCTCATCTACATCCTCCCCTCGCTCGCCCTCTCTCTCTCTCTCTCTCTCTCAAATCTCTGCCATGGAGCCTCCGGTCTGCCCACGCGCCAACGAGGAGTCGCTGCCCCTCGAGGATGCTCACTCAATTAGCAGCGACAAGGACCCCTATGCACTGCCTGACGAGGTTGCGCCGGACCCCCCAACTTTGGATTGGTTTTGGGGCTAATACAATCTTTGTCTGTGGAAGTCATTGCCGCCGGCTGAGAAAGCCAGGCAAGTGGCGTTCAAGAAGGAGATGACAGAGGAGGAAGCTAGGTACCAGGCGGCCCGTGAAGCCCGTGATGCCACCTAGAAAAAGGAGGTGGTGGAGCTTTGGGGGCGGGCGCGTCGTCGTGCCGAGGAGGTGTACGAAGATGGGTACTTCGCGAGGAAGGTCATAGGCGCTGGGCGCCTCCTCGCTGCGTGGAGGTGGACCGATAAGCTCCAGCGTGCCACCAACGAGGAGCTCTGATGGGCGCCCAACGAAATGGCCGGATCGGCCGCGTGCATCCGCCAGCACGAGGCAGATCGGTACGTGAAGCACTGCGAGGCGGAGGAGTCGGGGTATTGCCTCCGCACTGGGAAGATGCCACGCACTAGGGAGCTGCTGGCGAGGGGCTGCCGGAATACTGGCCCCAGGAGGGATTATTAGTTTTAGTATTGTTCGTTTTCAATGTTATGCATTGTACCTACTAGTTAAGTATCATCACGTATATGTGATGATATTTTATATATATATATATATTTTTTTTTGGTGATGATCTAATGAACAATTAATATATATATATATATATATATTATGAATTCCATTTTCTATCTATTTTTGTATGCTAATTTGAATCTAGCTATTATCATCCACATATACATAATGGAAAGCGTATATACACACATTGAAACAGAACATATAAGAATGGAAAAGAGAGTACACACATTGAAATAGAGCAATAAATAGAGCAATACTATGATTGCTATGAATACAAAGCTATCCACGTTGAAACAACTTTTCAAATAAAACGCGTCTAGGAGACCATGACTAGCAGCCCTTGCCTAGGGTAGCTCTTGCCTCTGCCCGAACTTGTGCAGGCGTTCGTCCAAGCTGTCGACACGCTCGCGGTACATCTGGAGCGCGATCTCAAACTCCAAGTTGGCTATTTCATCGGAGATCACCAGCTCGAGGATGCGATGGCCATGTTCCTGTACTACGCCCAGGTGGACACCTGGGCCAAGGAGGCGGTCGAGCCTACGGACCAGCGCGTTGGCATCCAGCGGGACGCAGACAAGGTGAACGGCGGCACCCATGCGAACGGCGCGGCGGGCGTTTGGTGGAAGTATGGCGTGGCCGGCATCTCGTGCAAGTACGGCGCTGAGGGCCTCTGCTTACTCCTGGCGAGGAATGGGGGTACGGATGGGACGTGTACCCAGCTGCGGCGCCGTGTCGACAGCAGGCAAGCACCGATGGATCCACTCTTGCTGTGCGGTGTGCCACGCCTCTCGCTCTGTGGCGGTCCAATGGTCTCGCCGTGTGGTGAGCCGCAGCCTATCGGCGCGGACGCACCTAGCTTGCTCTATGGCACGCCATCGATCATGTTGTGCAGTGAGCTGCAGCCTGTCGGCGCTGACATGCCTATCTTGATCCGCGGCGCTCAAGCGCCATGCACCAAAGGTCTGCTCAACCCTGGCAATGACGCGCATCATAGTGTCGTCCATCACGTTGCTAGGGAGCGCCTTGGCCTCGACAGGCCGTGGCGCCTGCTCGTTTTCCTCGTCGACGAGGTTGATGGCAGAGGCGACGCTTTGGTGGGTTGGCATCCTTGGAAAAGGTGGATGTGCTACAGGCTGCGCTTGTCGCCTCCGTGCGTCGCCCCCCCCCCTATGCGCAATATAGCAGGGTGGTGGGAAACAGGTGAGGAAATGGCGGGAAACGGTGGCGTGTTCATAAAATGCCATCAATTAATGGAAAACTCAGCATCGAGCTAGCACAAGAAGTAGATGATGATCAGATGAACACGGACCACACTAGGGATCCGTCGGTGATGAATTCATCAATCCCAAATGGTTGAATACTAGCAAGCGTTTGCCGACAACACACACGGCCTAGTCCATCACAAATAGGTCGGATAGATCAACTGTATGCCACGTATCGCACATTGTCAAAAAGTAATGCAGTAGACCTTCTTTAACATGTGTTAAAAAAACAAGGACCTCGAGGTTAAATTAGCTGAGGGAATTTAACATCGACACAACTTCCCATCCACTCACCCATCCGATGGCTGCTCCAGCCTGAGCACACTTAACTTGATAGTTTTCTTACATGAGCTACTAGTGGAATAGCTAGTCCTTGCTGATAGGAATGCCTCTTCACATCCTTATGGCATATCTGGACGACCGCCCGTCCCACAATGGCCAATACATGTTGTGTAGACAGAGCATATCACATACGTCTTATTAGAAGCAATCATTTGTGTTATTATCATGTCAGGTCCCCGATCCTAAGTCACACCGATCTAGCATGTAACACATCATATCACTTTGCGGCCTCACGCATGGTATTCCCACGGGTGCCACCTTACCTGGCCCGGGACCCTTTGCGCCTTTTAGCACACGTATATGATAGTGTTGCTAGCATCCATATGACAAAGAAACCGGGCCGACATGACTATCGTAAACCCAAAGTGGCACTAACTTATAGGGACAAGCATACATGACCTAGCAACGAACGTGTCGGTCATCACACTACAAAAAAATACACTTCCGTGATGATACGTGTTTGTCACAGTAGGTCGCGTTTTCTGTCATGCATGTACATCCATGACAAATTTATGACAGAATCAAGATAGTCATACATGTGCTGTCGTAGAAGTGTTCCATGACATTGCCAAAATTATCATCATGGAAGTGTCCACTTCCATGATGATAAATCGTGCGTCACATAAGTGCTTTCGTCAAGGGTGACCAACACGTGGCATCCACCATAACTAAACGCTGTTAAGCTATCGGGTTGGATTTTGGATCTGATAACCCGTTAACAGCCACGACCAATGCCGATTTTCCACGTGTAAAATTCTCATTGGCTGACGGATCCACGCGTCAGCTCCGCGCTGGCACAGGTGTCACTCATCCAACGGTCGAGATGGGCATATGATATGTTGACACGTGGACCGGCCCAAAAGTGGCCCACAAAGTTTAAATGGGCCGGCCCAACCGAAGGCCCATAAGATTTAGCAGACCATAATGGGCCGGCCCAGCTAAAGGCCCACAAAATTTAGAGGACCATAATGGGCCGGCCCAGCTAAAGGCCCACACGATTTTGCAGACCATAATGGGCCGGCCCAGCTAAAGGCCCACAAGATTTTGCGGACCACAATGGGCCGGCCCAGCTAAAGGCCCACAAGATTCTGCAGACCATAATGGGCCGGCTCGGCTAAAGGCCCAACATTCTCTGTCAAATCGGTCCGTCAACGGCCTGTCCTAAACTTGTCATCAACGTGGCCCATGGTCACTTCTGGCCCGTTAACAGTCCGCTAAGTAATTGGGCCGAATTACGGCCTGGTGTACTTCCGGCCTGTTAAAGGTCCGGCTTCATTTGGGCCCATTTACAGGCCATCAAAACTTTCGGCCCATAAACGACCGTGAAGTATTTGGGTCATATTCGGCCATGTCTGGCATTCGGCCTGTTAGAGGCCCACTATAGCTTTAGGCCACTTTCGGCCTGTTTTCATTTTCGGCCTGTTAACGCCGAACGTAAACCATGGGCCATATGTGGCCCAACGTCATATCGGGCCCATTAACAACCCATATAAAAATGATGATAATCTAGCCCGACTGAAGTTCCGGCCTGTTAAAGGCCCTTGTCTTAGGTCGGCGCATTTACGGCCCGTCCGAATTTTGGCCTGTCAAAGATCCGCATCGTAAATGGGCCACCATTTCGGCCTGCTAAGTCCAGTGGGTTATTTGGCACAATCAGGGCCCAATCTCACTTTTGGTCTATTAAAGGCCCATGTTTTTTATGGGCTTGAGATATTTACACTTGTAAACGGCCTATTTTTACTGAGGGCCCAAATTATGTTTAGGCCTGTTTAAGGCCCACTATGGGCACAGGCCTACCAGAAAAATATGAAAGCTTATGCTGATTTAGGCCCAGATATTTTTAGTGGGCTATATGCCAATTTCGGCCCGTAATCGTTTTTAGCCCAATTGGAATGGGCCCGACGAATGTTGGCATGTTGGGCTCCTACGAAGCTTTCGGCCGAATACGTTACTAAGATAAACCTACACTATACAAAAGTAGCATCGTAATTACTGCAGCCTGAGGCAGCATCATAAATGTTGTATCACAACAAAATAAATTCCAACCATACAACAAAATGCCTATTGGCATAAAGTTTACAGTCCTTCCAGATAAAAGCACCATCATATGTATAGAAGCACAGATCATTTGACCAGAGTGCTAATGTTTCAGGCTGTAGAATCTGATGGAGCAGCACGATCTCCACCTTTTTCCGCCATTACTCTTGAACAAGGAAGTGAATGTCTGATAGTCTGGTTTCAAAACCATTCATATCTTGACGACATTTCTCAACCACTATTCTTCTTTCTGAAACAACATCCATTAGGGATTGGACTTGTGTCTGGAGCACAGATATATCACTCTGTCTAGCAAGAAGATTTTGTTCAGTAGGCGATTTGGACGAGGTTACCTTGACAACCAACCTAGAATTACGCAGGAAGGTGCTTTTTGCACTATTAGTGGAGAGATACTGACGCACTGCAGCAAGAGGTGACATTGTGCCTGTAGTAGCCTCGTCACCTTCAGGTGGTTGTGGCTGTTCAATCATTTGTTCCATAGCTTCCTGAAAGTTTGAACTTTTAGATTAGTGTACCAGATAAGTTACTAATGAGATAAAAACAAACAAAGTAGGTTATACGTTTATACATAACTTATTTTGGTGAACTATTGTAATACATTAGCATGTGTTGTAGTGCCAACTACATAATAAAATCACTTTCAGAACACATGTCCATGTAGCATGCCTACTGTATTGTCTATTTCCTCACATTCGTTGACATCTAAGGATAAAGAGACATGGTTTAAAGTAGGATGAACATAGTATGGCATCATTCATATCATGGGCAAACAGATATAAAACAAACAGGCTATTTTATCATTGTGTGCGCACGTGAACATAACAACTAGATTACAGATCAAGACCAAAAGAATATCCTTCATCTCTTTTAAACCATGTAAGGTGAAATGATACGTTAAGACAACTGTGAATAAAAGTGAACAGAGTATCTGACATTGGCTGCAAACCAAGTAGTTAAATGAACACATCACAGTACCAATCATTTCAAGGCAGGAGGAGTAAGGACTTACAACAATGTCTTGAACTGGTGTGCTCATGCCCTTCATCTTGCTGGTGTGGCAATCCTTGAAGATTTGCACTGCATTCAGTTCAGGTTCTTTTTAGTCCGCACGGGCTTTCCTCTGTATTTGGAACAAGTCAATATAGATACGATAATATGGCACAAAAAAAGAAGGAAGTAGAAGCTATTTACAAGGGCCTGGCAGTGTGCAATATAGCTACGAGATCCTGTTGTCTGTTGGAATTTCACTTTAGAATGGTTGGTTTTGTTCTTCAAATAGTTAGCCTAGAAGAAGATACACTTGTAAGGCACATACATAAATACAAGTTCAATATGTGGTCTGATCAAATACATATAGCCTACCTGATACTTTGGATCAGACCAGTGTTTAACGAGGGCTGTCCAGTCTTCATCTGTAATATATTCCA
Organism: Triticum dicoccoides; assembly: GCF_002162155.2. Classification (NCBI taxonomy): domain Eukaryota; kingdom Viridiplantae; phylum Streptophyta; class Magnoliopsida; order Poales; family Poaceae; genus Triticum; species Triticum dicoccoides. The sequence goes on along the minus strand of NC_041382.1, from coordinate 567,344,835 downwards.
CTTGAGATGTTTGGGCGATTTCATTGTTAGCCTTGCCTTCAATGTGAGATTTTCTAATGTGGTACCGATACTATCGCAGAGCAGACTGAAAAACATGAGTGCATGCTTGTTTAGTTGCATCATCTTTCGGATCCAACTTGAACCTCATCTGTTGAAAAAAGAATGTGAGTCTTATTAGGAGGAAGCTAGAAAGTATGCGACAGAGCAAGACAATATTACTAATTGCGATGAATAACATTACTTACAGATAAATAGTCAAGGAAGGTGTTAAACTGGGTATTGTCTTTCTCATTCCTGTACTGGATCCACGTTGGGAGGATACGTGCATGACACCTAACGGCAACCGCTGCCTCCGATACTAACTTGGCTGACTCTGTAGCATCACGTGGCCTTTTTAAACCTGCCTCAAAATGGATCTCCATTCTTCCTCCTTTAGATTTTGTTAATCTGTCAAGCATTATCCCTGATGTCTGTTTCCGCTTGCGTCGTGGTGCTAGTTCAACAACTAATATGGAAAGTGTTAGTGTACATCAAACTATGAGAGTACATATAAAGGAGCATGCAACTGCAACTTGACTCGGTCAGGTACCGTCTTGGTGTTGATGCTCATGAGGTTCATCTGATCTTGCCAAGTCCTGTTGTGTCAGCAGTGCTTCGGAAGTAGTGTTAGGGTGTGAAGGCAGCTTGGGAACTAGCCAGTTCCGGAGCAAACGAACGAGTAACTGGTTGAGATGCTGGTACAGTTGAAGCGGATGCTGCAGCTGGTGGAGCAGGTGATATTGTGTTTGTAGATTTAGCCGGTGGACTGGGACCTTCTACTGCACTATAAGTACCAACAGAATCTCGATGGCAGAACCTTTTCCATTTCACCAGACGAGTAACAGCACTCCCTACTATTTTATTTTCCTTGCTCTTTTTTTACTTTTCCATGTCAAGCTGTACCCATAACACAAAAGAATAAAATCACTCTTCAGAACTCATTGATGCATGATACAGACAAGCAACACTTTGATGTAAGACAACCGTATGAGGATGGAATATGTAAGAAAAACAGGACGGCATGACATATTCACAACTGCGATGTGCAAACTAAGCAGAAGGATTTCAAGAAAACAGAAGTAATGCAAGCTAGACACCATATGAAAGATGCAACCAATATTACTCTGCCAAGTTAAAAGTGTCTTGTCATAAGTGGCAATTCGAAAAATTAGAAGCAGTACAACGTAGAAATCAATGCAAGATGCAACCACTATCAAACTGCCATGTTAAAAGCGTGTAATCATGAGTGAATGATGCGGGATACACAACAACAGTACTTTGATGTAAGAACATGGTATGATAGATAGATGCAGTGTATTCTAGACACAGAAAGCCATGTTATATGCACATGTATAACATATAAACTCAGTAGGTGCAATTTAATCAAAATAGAAGAAATACAGGCTAGACAACATATGCAACATGAAACCAATTATCACACTGTCAACTTAGAGCAAGCACATGCGATGGTGGAGAACGGGAGATGAACTCATCATGTAGACTTGGGACTTCAACTTCGTTAGCAGTAGCAGTGGCAAATCTAGAGAGTCTCTGTTTGCATCGGTGCGGAGGACCACCAACATCCCCTAACTTACTATTTTCCTTCCTATTTTCTGATATTGCCTTATGAAGTCAAAACCACAAGAAGATGAATAAAATTAGCTCTGCATAACTGGTTGATGCATCATACAGACGAACACTACTTTGATGTAAGGCAAGCGCAGGATAGGAGGATGGAATATATACAAAAAACACAGTGTTTCATATTCACACGTACGACAGGAGGATGGAATATGTATGAAAAAACTGTAAGCGAAAGGCATTTCAACAAAATTAGAAGAAATGAAAGCTAGGCACCATATGAACATGCAACCAATATCACTCTATTAGGTAAAAAGTGTCTTGTCGTAAGTGCCATTTCAAGAAATTAGAAGCGGTACAAGCTAGAAGACAATGCAAGATGCATCCTACATCACAGTCCCAAGTTAAATGTGTCTTATGGGTAAGTGATCGTTGCAGGTATAAGTTGTAAGCTACGCAGATGCAATTCAACATAATCAGAAGCAATACAAACTAGACATCATACAGAAAACGCAACCACGTATAACAGTTCCAATTAAGAGCAAGCACCTGTGATGGTGGAGTAGGGGAGATATGCTCATCATGTACACGTATGTTCTAGAAACAGGAACACATGTCATATTCACAGGCATTATGTGTAAAGTAAGAAGATGCAATTCAAGTTAGAAGCAATACAAGCTAGACATCATACGCTACATGCAACCACATATAATAGTGTCAAGTTAGAGCAAGCACCTGTGATGGTGGAGTAGGGGAGATGTGCTCATCATCTACACAGCTACGTTGACTGTCCAGCCTTGTGTTGTCTTGTGAATCTTGATGGGAGGATGGCGGAGTAGAATCTGTAGAGACCCCCCTGTTTGAGTTGCTCCAAAGGACCACCATCATCCACTGCCGGACTAATTTCCTTCAGCTGTAATGATTTTGCATTGTGAAGTCAAACCGATAAGAAAAAGGAATAAAATTCGCTCTTCAGAACTCATTCATGCATGATACTAACGAACACTACTCGGATGAAAGGCAAACACATGATGCGAGGATGGAATATGTATAAAAACAAGATGGTGTGATATATTCACACCTATGTTGTGGTAACTAAGCAGAAGGCATTTCAACAAATTAGAAGCACTGCAAGCTAGACACCATATGAAAGATGCAACCAATATCACTCTGCCAAGTTCAAACTATATGGCGTGTCAACAAATTAAAAGTAGTACATGCTAGAAATCATATGCAAGACACAACCAATATCACAGTGGCGACTTAAAGGTCTCTTATCATAAGTGACTTATGCGGGATATGCAAGAATAGTAGTCTGATGTAGAAACAGGAACACATGTCATATTCACATGTATTATGTGTAAAGTAAGAAGATGCAATTCAACAAAGTTAGAAGCAATACAAGATAGACATCATACGCAACATGCAACCACATATAATAGTACCAAGTTAGAGCAAGCACCTGTGATGGTGGAGTAGGGGAGATGTACTCATCATCTACACAACTACATTGACTGTCTAGCCTTGCGTTGTCTTGCGAATCTTGTTGGGAGGATGGCGGAGTAGAATCTGTAGAGAACCTCCATTTCAGTTGCTCGGAAGGACCACCATCATCCAATGCCTTGCCAATTTCCTTCAGCTTTATTGATTTTGCATTGTGAGGTCATACCGACAAGAAAAAGGAATATCATTCGCTCTTCAGAACTCATTCATGCATGATACTAACGAACACTACTCTGATGAAAGGCAAAGTCATGATACGAGGATGGAATATGTACGAAAAAATGGACGGCTTGACATATTCACACCTATGATGTGGTAACTAAGCAGAAGGCACTTCAACAAATTAGAAACACTGCAAGACACCATATGGAAGGTGCAATCAATATCACTCTGCCAAGTTAAAATTGTCTCGTCATAGGTGGCGTTCATCAAACTAGAAGCAATACATGCTAGAAATCATATTCAAGACGCAAACCAATATCACACTGCCAACTTAAAGGTGTCCCATCATAAGTGACTGATGCAGGATACACAAGAAGAGTAGTTTCATGTAAGAACATGGTGTGATAGACAGATATGTATATAGTATGTACCAAAAATAGGAAAGCGTGTCATATTCACATGTATCATGTGTAAGGTAAGCAGATGCAGCTTACACTAATTAGGAGCAATACAAGCTAGACACCATATGCAACATGCAACCAGATATCACACTGCCAAGTTAGAGCAAGCACCTTGGATGGTGGAGTAGGGGAGCGGAGACTTGGACCTTGTAATGCACTATCAGTACAAGGAGAATTGGTACAGATGCTCCATTTACGTTGCTGCAGAGGACCACCATCATCGCCTTCCTTACTCTTTTCCTTCCTCTTTCTTGATTTTGCCTTGTCAAGTCAAACCCACAAGAAAAAGGAATAAAATTTGCTCTTTAGAACTCATTGATGCATGATACTGACGAACACTACTTTCATGGAAGGCAGCCGCATGATAGGAGGGTGGAATATCTATGAAAAACAGGACGGCGTGACATATTGACATGTATGATGTATAAAGTGTAAACTAAGCACAAGGTGCTTGAACCTGTTAAAATCGATGCAAGCTAGAAACCATATGAAAGATGAAACCAATATCACTCTGCCAAATTAAAAGGGCGCCCTAACAAATGTATTTGACCAAATTAGAATCAATACATGGCAACAGGCTAGAAATAATATGCAATATGCAACGAATAAAGGTGACTCATCGTAAGTGATTGATGCAGGATACAGAAGAGAGGTAGTTTCATGTAAGAACAAGGTTAACACATAGATGTTGTGTGTACCAAAAATAGGAAGGCATGTCATATTCACATGTATAGTGTGTAAACTAAGCAGATGCAATTTACCCTAATTAGAAGCATTACAAGCTAGACACCGTATGCAACATGCAACCACATATCACACTGCGAAGTTAGAGCAAGCACCTGTGATGGTGGTGTAGGGGAAGTGCGGTCTTCAGGTATAGAGCTACGTTCAATATCTTCATTTAGGCTTGTTGTTTCTTGAGAATCATGTGGAGAGGATGAAATTGCATTCTTTATAAGAGTATTGCGTCTCATATTAACCCACGCGCGTGACTGTCTCATCATAAGCGATAGACGCAGGATACACAAGAACAATAGTTTGATGTAAGAACATGGTGTGATAGGCAGATCTAGTATGTACCAAAAACAGGAAGGCGTGTCATATTCACATGTATAATGTGTAAGCTAAGGGGATGCAATTTAACAAATTAGGAGAATTGATGAGGGATACACAAGAAAAGTAGTTTGATGTAAGAACATAGTTAATAGAAAGATGTAGTATGTACCAAAAACAGGAAGGCATGCCATATTCACAGCTATAATGTGTTAACTAAGCAGATGCAATTTACCCTAATTAGAAGCATTACAAGGTAGACACCATATGCAACATGCAACCACATATCACACTGCCAAGTAAGAGCAAGCACCTGCGATGGTGGTGTGGGGGAATTGTGGTGATCAACTAGAGAGCTACGTTGACTATCTTCATTTAGCCTTGCTGTTTCTTGAGAATCATGTGGGGAGGATGACACTGCACTCTTTAAACGAGTAGGGTGTCTCACAGTAACCCACTCGGGTGACTGTCTCATCATAGGTGATTAACGAGGGATACAAAAGAGCATTAGTTTGATGTACGAACATGGTTAATAGACATATGTAGTATGTATCAAAAACAGGAAGGCATGTCATTATCAAATGTATAATGTGTAAAGTAGATGCAATTTAACCAAATTGGAAGCAATACAAGCTAGACACCATATGCAACATGCAACCACATTTGACAGCGCGAAGTTAAAGCAAGCACCTGGGATGGTTGTGTGTGGCAATTGAGATCATCAACTACATACACTACACCCATTAGAGCGCTGAAACGCTTAGTGCTTATCTTCGAATTACACTGGAGCGACTTCTGTCTTTTCTTTTCTGCATTCATCAACACTGCGTCAGAGTCTGAAATGCCCATGCATAAAAAAACAATAGTGTGAGTATGGGTGAAGTGTGTGCACAATTAGTACAGTGTAAAGGTAGCAGATAGCAGGTCGGTGAGAAATAAATGACGGGAGACATATGATAGCTCTACAACATGCATGGCACACTAAATTACTACAAGATTCTATGAAAATAACAGTCGACTGAAAGCAAATAGGCTAGTCCATTTTTTCTGCACCGTCCGATGTACAAAGAATGGGCAGATCGCCTTCATCTACCTCCAGCCAGTCAGTGTTGACGATCTTCCTCGAAACGCCAGCGACCACCGGCCCAGTATTCCTACCCTGCCTGCGCCCTCCCCTCGACCTCACCGCACCGCCGTGCTTGGCACCGCTCTCGCGGCCATCCATTCAAGCCCCACCGACCTCCAGATCGGGCGCAAGTAGCTCCTGCACCCCACACCCCTATGATAGACACCGATGCGCTGCTTCCCCGGGGAACAGGCCGACTAGGTGCTCCGCGCGCCTAAGCGGGTGCTGCTTCTTTTAATTGCGGTTCGACTGACCCTGAATTGAAATCCAGGCAGGCTACTGACCTCTAGCAAAGGTGAAATAGTAAAAGGGAGGAAACCTTGTGCAGTAAGAAGATGCAGTAAGAAAATCTCAACTAGTTTCTTTCGTGGGATGAATACGGTGTGAGCGGAGACGTAAGATTTGCACGAATAAGGGAAGAGGAGTACCTCTTTATCGTGACAGTGATGTGTCCTCCTTCTGTTTTTCTGATGATCTTCTTGTTGTTCGCCGGAAACCAGAAGTTGTGGAGGACGGCGCAACCTTGGACGAACCCATGGCAAAGTTGTTGAGTGTGGTGCGGTGGCCGTCTGTCGGCGGCGGGGAAGCAGATCCGAGGCGGCGAACGACGGCGTAGCGGGAACAGCTCGGTTGCGACAGTGGAGCCGCAACAATGAGGCGCAGGACGGCGTGGTCGGAGTGGTTCTGGTACGGCGCACATCGGCGTCGGCGTCGTGGAGGCAACTCTGCCTCGACTTCAGCTGCTAAGTCCTTGAGGGCGTTGCGGTTGCGGTTGTGTTGGACGACGACGTCGGGGTACTGGCTCCGGCGTGATGGAGGAGGGCGGCGGTGGATTGGCCACTATGGGGTGGAGGACGGAGGAGGCTGGGGTTTCGCGGCTGGTGGAGAGGGCATTTTCGCGCCCACGGAGTATGAATGGGGAAACGGAGGGAGGCGGGGAACTAAGGGGGAACAATGTTTCGGTTTGAGACGCGCTTGTTTGAAATTTGGGGAAAGTTACAAACTTTGCCCCCATCTAAAATTTCGGACATATTGCGGGTTGGGGGTAGGACAGTCATGTCAGGTGTCCCAAATGTGGGCGGGATAGATTTCAGCCGAGCGCATGGGTAGGTGCCCATGGCGTATGAATGCTTCTCGGAGGCGGTTGAGACTGGCGTATTGGTGAAGTTACAAACCTACCCCGGTTTAGACCCTTGGACATCGGGCCGATAGGCTACACGGGCCAGAGTCAGGACAGTAATTTCCTACCACCAAAACATTAGTCTCGCGCGGTTTCGGGTGACCAGAGGCCTATTTGGCGCTTCGTTCAATATTTGGGAGCAAAAGCATTAACGTTTTTGGTTCTCTTGAATTGAACTTTCAGGATTTGTCAAACCTCACAAATCTTTACTCTTGAAAATCCTAAAGCTACGATTATTTTGGAATGGAGGGGGTACATTTGAATATACATTGTACACGAGTATATATTAATAAATATGCAACTTACCTCAGTTCATGCATGGTTCCAGATATAATCTCCTTGGTTGCAAAAAAAAGTTAGACATGCGTATGAATATATATAGCATGTTCAAACTCACAACAAAGATTGATGCCCCCTTTTACATCTGATTTACAAATGCCATTATGTCGGGTTCAAATAGATGAATGCACTTCCTATGAATTCGAATCTTCGAAAGCCCCTTTATGTTGAATTCGACATGTATTCTATTTCGTAGCTAGCAATTTGGAATGTATCCATGCAAGTGACAAATGTATAAAGTGCTTCACACTAACAACATGGAGCGCACTAATTAATGTTTATATATGAATTGCAAAAGCATCAATTGCCTGTATTTCAAACCGCTCTCACTCTATGGATCGATAATATGAAATAAACACATGCACATGCTAGAATTCAATAGAGTATGGCTGTCTGATAGACCGATTTTCGTCCATACGCAATTTGCAAAATTCATGATCTCATCCAAAAATAATAATGCCATTTATATTTTAATTTAATGTGTAGAACCGCCTTTTACACGTAGATGCACTATGCCTCGCCCCGTTCTCACAAACGTGTTATATATCTCTCTATCTAACGCATAAGTGCACACACTTTATATGCATCGGCATTTCTCTTTCACACATGCTCACAATCTCTCTCAGGGTGTTGGGGTGTCTCACGCACATGCTCTCTCTATTTCTCTCTCTCTCTCTCTCTCTCTCTCTCTCTCTCTCTCTTTCTGACTACTATGTACCACTCTTTTCACTAATCTCAGTTGGAAAACACTATTTCTCTCACATGCATATATACACATGCACGGTCTCTACTAGCCCTCTATACGCACATATATGTGCCTACGTGTCTCCCGCATGCACATTATCTTTAGGC
>NC_041382.1:567271321-567335843 GCF_002162155.2 Triticum dicoccoides | reverse complement strand
ACACACCTCTCTCTTAGTAGTTGGCAGATATGGTTTCATCATATCATTCGGTAGGATATCCCTGGCTATAAGGCTGGATGGTAATACGAGGCAAAGTTTTACCCTAGTTTGGATTGGACCCTTGCAGTTGAAGAAAGACCCTACTCCTGGTACTGTATATTAGTGATAGGGGTGTGTACAAAGTACACGTGAATACCAGGCATTGTGTGTGTGTATACTATCGACGAACTAGCCCCCAAGCTTGTATAACATACTAAGGGCCTAGGGTTACAAATCATATATAGTCGGCTTATCACTAGTGGGGATAGAGTCCTCCGTGACTCTGGTAGCTTCATGTTGTATGCCGAGTCCTCCACATGGGTCTTCGTATAACATGTCTCGGTCCAACCTATATGTGGTGCGGGATGGAACCGACCCATGAGTCTTCATGTTGACCCACCACAACTAGAAATGATGTGCCCACCACACCACACACGCAATCGGCCACTAAGAAAATAAGCATATACAATAGTACAACGGTATCTAGCTCACGATACGTCTCCATATTTTGTTGATGACACTGACAGACTTTGCATTTGATGCGTGCTCCATATTTTGTTGACGACACTTACGGTCATTGTATTTGAAGCGAAAGCACGATATGGTCACAGGACTTCAGAATAAGCTCATCATGGTCACCACATACATTTTGTCGTGCTAACCAACATGTGGTTGGATGGTTAGAGGACAATGGTTTCTCGAGCCCACCATGGTTAAAGTCCCGGTGCTCGCATTTATCTTGTGTTAATTTCAGTATTTTACGGCGATGTACGTCCAGTGGGAGGAGACGTTCCACTCAACTACGAGGCACCTATGGTGACTTCGTAAAATCTCAAGATCATATATGCTGGCCCACTCTCTCGAAGGTGCTCATAGGTGTAGGGTTCGCGTGTGTGCGCTTATAGCGGTGAGCGCTTACGCGTATATATGAGCCCTTGCGTCTGTACCATGTTAAACCAATACATATCATGATTATACGGTCACTGGCTCACCCGTACAACTCTGTATTTTGTTGATGACACAATCAATTGACCAGTCAAACATTCCACGCGGTGCAACTAGTGTTGCACCATCGGGGCGCATAACCATGGGGCCCACCTGTCAGCCCATATATGAAAGAAAGAAATGGTAGTTTGAGTTTGTACTGTGTTAATAAAATAGGAGTACATTTTAGGGTGATCATACGGTCACTGGCTCACCATACAACTTCGTAATTTGTTGATAACACGATCAATTGACCAGTCAAACAGTCCACATTCAGTAGCGCACATTACCATAGGGCCCACCCATCAGCGCGTATATGAAGGACATAAATGGTAATAAATTAGTGGTCGGTGGGTATTCGAAGTCGTGAGACCTTTGGTTGGCAGTCACCGGCGGTTGGGGGCGTTCATTGGGCGGTGGGGTGGGGATCCCCGGAGAAAAAGCTCTGCAGGGGGGGGGGCTAGAGGGATGGCCGGTGCGGCGGAGGACCGGCTGCGGGGAGTGGTTTCGGGGAGGGCGGGCCGGCCGCGGGCGGCGGGGGCTGGCGGTTCGGCCGGTGGTGGCTGGCGGCTCAGGGAGGGTGGAGTTTGATGATAAACTGGAGGCCCTTGATTTCGTATCCAACGGCTGGAAAATCTAATGACCAAAGATGAAAATGTCAGTCGACTGAAGTGTAGCCTCACCCCGCACGTACACATGCACGCACGCAAGACATGCACGCATGTAGGCGTGCAACACTGACACGTACACACGCATGCATGCTGGCGTGCGACACTAACACGTACACATGCACTCACGAACACACGCACGTACGCACCCATGCATGCAACACTAAAATGTACCCTTGCACGCACGCAACACTCAAACGCGTGCATGCACACAGCACACGAGGCAAGACACACGCTCAACCTATACATGCATGCACCCTTTGTTAAGGACATGGATTGTTACGGTATTAATCAATCTTATCTGTGATAAGAAGAACATTGATGTTTGCAGCGGTCTTTATGAATCACAACATATCGAACGGGCTATCAACATAGTAGGCTTATCTACATGAAAAAGATGACGTCACACTCAATGAACAATCATCGGTTTATGAAATGCCCACTTCTGACCGCCCTGGCCCACCAAAGGTTCCTCTGCTGTGCGCTGCCTGCGTTGGGTCACTGACATGCAGGCCATGCACCCAAAGAGCCCACACGTTAGTGGAAGAACGGCGCCACTCGCGGCACGCCTGGCTGAACACGCCTCCGTGCCGCATTCAAACGCCTCCATGAAACCCACCTGTGTGGAAGCCGAGAAACCCACTCTGGACACACATCCGTTCATGATCGGGCCGGCGTTAAACGCAACGCCGACCGAGCTCCTCCCGTCCGCCGTCTATTTAATCTCCTATTTAAACAAGGCCAAATGCTGGCCAAGAATCGCACACCTCCGCCACTCCCCTATCTCCTCCACCATTTTGTCCACTCTTACAATGGCTTACGAAGAGTAGTTATTCCACATCCAAGCCGGCTGGGTAGCCCGCCGGATACAAGCTATGCAGCTCGCTGATCCACCTCCCTCCCCTCGCCCGACGGAGCCAGTTGCCGCCCCAAGCCGGTGCGCGGTTCAGCAACTTGCCGCTCCAGGATAGCTCGACGAGGAGCGGCGCACGGGCGTCGTTGCTGCTATCCACGCCGCCTCGTACCGCGTCTCCCATTTCTGTGGCTGAGACTCCCATGCCGGCGGCCGCGCCATGCAAGCAGCGACAGAAGCCGGGTGCGCAGAGAGCGACGAGTCGGTGGACAGCGCATCCGCGTCCGCCGCCATCATCGAGGAGAGGTAGAACACGGGAGGCCGCCGCTGCTTGGGTCCCATGAAGGCCACCGCGGAGGCGACGCCGACGTACATAGAAGGTGTCTTGCCGGATCCTTTTGTAGCGAGGACCTTTGTCGACCCCGCATGGGCTCCATGGAAGAGGGGAATGTTAGGATGAACTCGAGCCGGTGCCGACCATGGCGAAGTAGTGGCCGGTGATGAACTCGAACCGATACCGGCCACCATCATCTTCGGCACCAGCCAATGATATCAGTTGGGCAGTGGGGAAGCGAGCCGTCCTTTGCACCGAAGCATATACCTCCGGGGCTCCCGGCAGTCCGGTGATCGTGCTGCCGGACATGAGGAACACAAATCGATCGGCGGGCGAAAATTTAGGCCAGGTATTATATACCTGTGCTGTCCAGAACTAGCACCGCGTAGTTCATTTGAATGTAATGAAATCCGTCATGTTTGTATAAAAATCCGGTATTTTATATGATTTCCGTCGTTGTTTATATGAAATATCAGTTTGTCTACATGTTTGCGTGAATTTTGTCTGGTTGGTTGAGTTGCTGTCATAATGTGTGCGGCTACGGTTGGATGGCATAATTTGTGGGTCGCCGGTCGGTCTGCGGGCGTCTCGGGCGGCATTGTGGGACAAAAAACATAGCTCGTGCAAGCACGTCTCCAACGTGCGTGCTGGAGGATGCATGACAGCATGAGCACCGGTGGACAAAAGGGTCGCCAATATTTTGGCTACCCCGGGCAAGATCCAAACAGCCCCTCCCAACAGATTCAAATCCCTCGTTCGCCGTGGAATTTTGCCATGTGTTGTTTTCATGGACTAGCAAGATGCCCGTGCATTGCACGGAACATCAAGATGCATTTTTTACAAACTCCCGCATGCATGCAAGGGATAATTAATGTCCTCCTTTGCTAGTACCACGAGGCAGACACCATTAATATTGCATCGACTAGTGTTAGTGGCCTTGTATATCTGCAAATTGTAATTTTGATAGTGGCCCCTTGTATATAAAAATGGAGGGAGAAAGATGAGAGATAAGGTGAGGAGGAGTGGGGCGTCGTGGTGACTGGTGGTCGGACTGGGCGGAGGCATGGGGATGGATGGCGCATTATGTCTAGGTTTGTATCTCTCTCACACACACCCACGTAGGTGGGGGACGTGCATGAAGAGAAGAGGTGCACGCACGGTGCACGTACTCCCGTCTCTTTCCCAACCACACCCGCGCGGGTACACGGTGGAGCTCATTTCTGTACGAAAAAGGCAGCCCATGTGGTAATTTGGCACGTGTACTGGTTGTCCACTTGGTGGAGGGAGGATCGTCTACCATGGGTGAACAAACAAATTGCGACTTGATGCGTTATGTTAAATTAAAAAAGAGGCAAACCATGTGGGGCCTACCTTAGGGGCAAGGCTCTGTACACTTGAGTACTTTTGATGTGTCCCGTCAACTTGTAGAACGAGGAGAAGCTTGCTTAGTACGCCGTCTCCCCCAGCCACGGGTGCGGTGGCTCGCATGATAAGGTGAAGCTTGCTTACGATTAGTAGTAGTAATAGTAGTAGTACTGTACGGCTTTACGCCCGCTCCCTCGCCCACGCGCACGGTGGCTCGCAACACGAGGAGAAAATTTTACTACTCCCTCCGTTTACTCCTCGTCCCTACTACGTACTTTGGTTAGTACTCCCTCCATTTACTTATACAAGGCCACTATAAAAAAATACATTTTGCATCTATACAAGGCCACAAATAGTAATCGAGACAAAAGTTACTACTCCCTGCTTTCCAGCTTATGGCTCAATTTCAAAATCTCTCCAACCAAGGTAAACGGTGAGTGGTCGAATTAATTTTGTAGTTTTCACAAGTAATTAGTACGCTTGTTTTTCTCAAGAAGTTATGTTTACCGAGGCATTAATTAGAACGAATGCATGAATGACCACTAAATTTCCATGAACTTGTACATGCATTGGTTAGTTTCCTCTTGACACTGCTTGCGTCGGGTGATCTAACGCACCTCAAAATCCAACATGTAATGGTACTACTACTAGTATAGTAGAATTGAGACTTATGAAATGGAAAAACGTATGTTTTTTAGATGAGCCCTATAAACCCTAGTGCGTACGTACTCCGTAAAAACAGATTTTTCCAAAACTAAGTCGCTCCCTTTCATGAATTCTGTAGTATACTCCTCCGTCGACGCTCCCTTTCATGAATTCTATACTTCCTGTCGCCGACATGTGGGACAAATAGAAACCGGGTCGACGTGTCAAGCACCAAATAATAGTGCAGAACAGCAGGGGGACGCATGATATCCCACAAGTATAGGGGATCGCAACAGCTTTCGAGGGTAGAGTATTCAACCCAAATTTATTGATTTGACACAAGGGGAGCCAAAGAATATTCTCAAGTATTAGCAGCCGAGTTGTCAATTCAACCACACCTGGAAACTTAGTATCTGCAGCAAAGTGTTTAGTAGCAAAGTAATATGATAGTGATGGTAACGGTAACAAAAGAGTAATGAAAGCAAAGTAATATTTTTGGTATTATGTAGTGATTGTAACAATAGCAACGGGAAAGTAAATAAGCGTAAACCAGTATATGGAAAGCTCGTAGGCATCGGATCAATGATGGATAATTATGCCGGATGCGGTTCATCATGTAACAGTCATAACATAGGGTGAAGCAGAACTAGCTCCAATTCGTCAATGTAATGTAGGCATGTATTCCGAATATAGTCATACGTGCTTATGGAAAAGAACTTGCATGCCATCTTTTGTCCTACCCGCCCGTGGCAGCGGGGTCCTAATGGAAACTAAGGGATATTAAGGCCTCCTTTTAATAGAGAACCGGAACAAAGCATTAGCACATAGTGAATACATGAACTCCTCAAACTACGGTCATCACCGGTAAGTATCCCAATTATTGTCACTTCAGGGTTAATGGATCATAACACATAATAGGTGACTATAGACTTGCAAGATAGGATCAAGAACTCTCATATATTGATGAAAACATAATAGGTTCAGATCTGAAATCATGGCACTCGGGCCCTAGTGACAAGCATTAAGCATAGCAAAGTCATAGCAACATCAATCTGAGAACATAGTGGATACTAGGGATCAAACCCTAACAAAACTAACTCGATTACATGGTAAATCTCATCCAACTCATCACCGTCCAGCAAGCCTACGATGGAATTACTCACGCACGGCGGTGAGCATCATGAAATTGGTGATGGAGGATGGTTGATGATGACGACGGCGACGAATCCCCCTCTCCGGAGCCCCGAACGGACTCTGGATCAGCCCTCCCGAGAGGTTTTAGGGCTTGGCGGCGGCTCTGTATCGTAAAACGCGATGATTTCTTCTCCTTTATTTTTTCTCCCCGAAAGCAGTTATATAGAGTTGGAGTTGGAGTCGGGAGGTCTCCTGGGGGCCCACGAGGTAGGGGGCACGCCCTAGGGGGGGCACACCCCCCACCCTCGTGGCAAGGGTGTGGGCCCCCTGGTCTTCATCTTTGGTGAGGATTTTTTATTATTTATTGTAAGATATTCTGTGGAGTTTCAGGTCATTCCGAGAACTTCTGTTTTCTGCACATAAAACAACATCATGGCAATTCTGCTGAAAACAGCGTTACTCCGGGTTAGTTCCATTCAAATCATACAAATTAGAGTTCAAAACAAGGGCAAAAGTGTTTGTAAAAGTAGATATGACAGAGACGTATCAACGCACCCCACTCTTACTGGCCCAGTAGTAGTAATGAGCAATGAGACATCAAATCACAATGTCGCACCTTCCCAGACGGACGAAGCAACCATTATTTCACACTTCGGTTCGCCATCATGTCAAACCATGTAGTATTGCTTCTGCCTCAAGAGGGACACACACATCGCCTTGGTACATCATGACACGTGGGACCGCGTGATAGGCCATGCTCCCCCGCCGATCACTCGGTAAAATCACCACTACTAGGGAAAAGGCTAGCAGCAGCGCGGGTTTTGTGCTCACTTGTAGCGCGGATTTTGTGCTCACTAGTAGCGCGGGTAGGCGCGCTACTAATAAGGCACTACAGCTATTGCTTAGCAGTAATGCATGCCCGCATGCGCTACTACTAGGGCAAATAGCTGCAGCGTTTGTTCACTCCCGCGCTACTGCTAATGTAACTACTGGCAGCGTGTTTTCTCGCCATCGCTACTAGTATTCTTTTTTATTTTTTTATTTTTAGTGTATTTATGCGCCATAGGACAAATATTTGTACAATACCAGTTATGAGGTTTACATCATTATGTCCATAACAGTGTGTCAAATGAAGGTGGATTAGGTTCAAGTGGAGGCAATATGTGGTGCATGTCAAAAGTATACTACTAATCCAAACTTGATCTAGTTTGGACTAGTAGTACTTTCGATGTGCACCACATGTTGCCTCCACTTGAATCTAATCCGCCAGCACAAGCTATTTAATCATCATCATAGTCATTACCACCAACAGTATTTATTTAATCACCACTAACACTAGCTAATGATAATCATCATAGTCATTACCACCAACACTAGCTATTTTATCATCATAGTAATAGTGTAGCACATCATCATCCTCAAACTCATTTCTAGCTAGCTAATCACTCCTACTGCTCTCTCTTAGGTAAAATAACATAAAACATGTGTAGCTCTCCTCCTTGATCAAGTTGTAGCATGCAGATGAACCTGTCTCCTAATCGTGGGTAGCGCATCTGTTTGCTGCCCCCTAGTACTTCTCTGCGCTTCTCCATCACAATTTGGTCCAGTCTTGCACTATTAAGCATCTGTCGCTAATCTTGAATGCACTAAAGTAATCTGTAGGATATCTTGGCGGTAAGCTAATAATACTCATGGTACCTTTAGTCTCGATCCCATAAGGCACAACATTCATCGGGAGTCCCTGTTGAAGAACATCGTATGGTAACATACTTAGCAATGAAGTTTAGCTTCAAAAATAATGTATGGAAAAGATGCACTGAGGACAAATAGTAAAAATCTTACCATCCTTCCTAAATAGATGTGACCGTAGTTCATTACGAACACTATTGGTCGCACGCTTTCAGTACTAACATTTCTAAATGCAGGAAGAAAATTTGTCTTGACAGTATCAAGATCCTCAAGCCATGAAACATAATGACTTAGCTCCTCGCAGTTGAGTTCAGCCTCGGGACAGTAGTAGGTCCTGTCTACCAAGCCGTGGACATGTTTGCTTGCACCGAAATAAGCTGACAATACAAATTATTTGTCAACTATTTTTGAATAAACAATATCAAAGACATAAATATGGTTGAGAAACTTACATAATGGTATAACTGGAGGCATCTGCACATCGACCCAGATGTCGGTATTACCTTCAATATCATCTTCCGGACGAATATCAAAGGTGATAACCATATCAGGCTCAAATGCATAAGTCTTGCATAGTGCTCGCCATGTTTTGCATCCAAAATAGGTGTAGTCGTCTGAATTGTATAATTTTGCATGGAAAATATAACCATGCTCGGTCTTCAAGTAAACTTTCTTTACCTCCATAGTATGACTGAAACCTATCTTATCCAATACAAAAATCTTGCATGGCAGGAGATACGCTAGTACAATAGTAAAAAAATAAGTTGAAGCAAATGAAGCAGATGTCATGCTTAATTATGAAAAAAGACTTGTCGTTGTGACTTACTGCATCCACTTCGAAGTTCTCATCCAGCTTGATGCTGAAGCGCCTATCATCATCTAGGAAGATTCTGTCGCACAGGCCGCGCTCGTCTTCGCAGTATTTGCAAATACCGAAATCCTTTTCGTCATCAGACATTTCCTATGTTCACAGTTAAAACATTAATTGAAAATCGATCGAAGACAACTACCAGGGTACTCAACACACAAATCCGGGGCACTCGATATTTCCTACATATTCTGGCACAAGTCATGCCAAAATTCATGGAAAAATCCAGCATGACCTTTGCTAAAATAGGACATATCGAGCGCCTGAAATTTGCCAGAACGGAAATGAATCAACACTCCGGCAACTAGGCCACTCGGAGGTGTAACCTGCAAACATGACCGGCCACTTGGATATTGAGCAACACAAGATATCCATTTCAAAATATCTTATAGGACTCAAATTAGCATGCATTCAATATGCAAAAGTAAATCATCTCATGCTTCCGTACATCGTCGAATATTATCACTAATACATCCCAAATAGTGTCATACATATAACATCACTAATACAACTAAAACCCTAGCACACGACGGGTATTGGCGCGGGCGATGGACACCCACAGAGAAGGAACCATCACGGGATCATATCTCCAGTGAGATCCCTGCAGAACCTGCCAGGTATTGGAGAACCTGTGCTCCAACGCAAACAAGTAGCGACGGACGTGCGCGTCCTCCTCACTGACACGGTGACGCACCACCTCCGCGGAGTCCTCGAGCCTCTGGACCGTCACTGGCCCACGCGACCGCCACAAAAGAAGGTTCGGGTCAACGACAGGCTGGCTCCTCACCAACCTGCGCCCCCGGTAGGTAGCGCCTCCCAGTACCACCTCGGCGGAGCCCAGTCTTGGACATGGCCCATCTGGTCAAGCAGGTGTCATCCTCCGCTGACTCGACGACGAGGATGCGGGATAGCCATCGTCCATGTCGATGCGAGAAAAATTGCTTTAACTAAAAAAATAGCAACAAGTTCTTACTAACGAGTTCTATTAATTCAATTAGTTCTTACTAAAAATAAACTTACTATAAATAAAAATAAACTAATACCTAATTAGTACCTAGTTCTTACTAACTAATTAGTACCTAGGAACTACTACCCTAATTACCATATAAGTAATTAACTAACTAGCACTAAAAATAGCCTAGGGTTCATACTAACTAGCACTAAATAGCTAGGGTTCATACTAAGCAGAGAAGAGGGATTGGAAGGGGAGAGTGCTTACAGAGGGCGGGGAGAGAGATGGGGTCGGGGGAGACGGCGGTGAGGCGGGGTTGGGGGAGACGGCGGCGAGGCGGAGGCGACGAGGAATAGTAGAGGAGAATTGGGGGAGGAAGCAGAGGAGAGGGAATCAGGCCACGCGGGGGGTTAGGTGAAAATAGCTTTAACAGTAGCGTGGGGAGGCAAAACGCGCTGCTGATAAAATCCATAGTACTAGCGCTGTTTGTAGAAGGGCGCTACTACTATACCTAGCACGTCGGGAATGGTGTGGCAATTATAGTAGTATTGCGTTCTGTTCCTACCGCGCTACTGCTAAGCGGGTAACAGTAGCGTCGTTCTAGCAGACGCGCTACTGCTAAGTAGTAGTAGCGCCTCATTTTAACAAGCGCTACTGGCAACATTCTGTGTATAAGGTTTTCCCTAGTAGTGTTACTATACTTCCTCTGTATCGGTTTACTACATGGCATGCACGTCATTCTAGGTTGAGAATTTAACTGGCTATATATGTGATGAACAGTACTCTAGCCTTTTAAAAAATGTATACTTTTGTACAGTAGTACTATCGATGGATTGCGCCATGGAGCCAAAATTGAAATTAAAAAAAGGTGGTACATATAGAGAGCGCTCGTCGCCAAATTATGCATATAGTACTATTAAAAAAGCTAGTACGTGCTTAATTGGGGTGCTAAATTCTATTAAAGAAATACTAGTAGTATGTACATACTGAAGAGTTAAAGTAACGAGAAGAAACATAACATAGTTCTGCTGGGGGCTCAGCACAACACACCCCTCAAATTAAACTAAGCACACCTAAAATTAAACTATGCAACTAATTCGGTAGACACTGCATTAGAAGTTTAGAACCACCATGAGCAACGACACTGCCACCTTACTCAGTGTCCTCGTCCACGTCCTCGACTTCATCCTTGTCCCTCTCCCTCTTGGCCGATACTTCTTTGCTTGAACCGCACACTTGGCTGTTGCTCTTCATCCAACCCTTGTAGATATTGAAGCAAAGGTAGCCATCCATTGCAGCGTAGTGGATGTGGTCTATATCTAGTACATTCCGCTGCCATGCATGACGATGAAACGTGTATGGAGTTTTCTCCAGTTTACCGTATGAAGGATGAACCATGGCTCCTGCCAGGGTCAGCATTGAAGGCTGATGAGAGGACACCAGCCGATTCTTCTGGAGGTCGAAGGGGTTGCCTACAACGAGACCTATCTAACGCAGGACATCCCTGTCGTTCTTAAAGTCTATAGTAACGAATTTCACTGTTTTGTCCTTGAGGAAGTTCTTAAAATCTTGGCACTCAATGTCGGCATGGCATATGTGGTAGACCAAGCAAACGTTATGTACGCAAACCTGGATCACGACAGGCTTCTTCCTCTCTTCGTCCTTTTGAGCCTTCTCTGGTCCTAGGACTGTGGTGTACTCAACATCTAGCCCAGCGACCTACTCATCATCTGAGTTTTCAAACATGTGTCTGAAGCGAGAAAGGCATCCTTTCACCATCGCGGAAGAACGGGTGTAGATGACGTCGAACACATCGCCGATGATGGTTCTAACCTTGTACTCACCGCTGATCGTGGAGATTTGGGACGCCATGGATTTTGGAGGAGGGTTAGGACTAGTGGAACTGCCGTAATGTGAATGGACGGGACGACTAGGAGCGAACCACCATAGTATTGAAGGACGTGCAGGGACGAGTAGGAGCGAACTGCCAGCGTGCGAACGGTAGGGTAGTGGCTTTCCATTCTCCCATGATACGGGCTTCCGAGAGCCCTTGGATCTGAGATCGAACGGTTGCATGGCGTGATTCTAGACCTATGGGTGAATATCCTATCCTGGAGGGTTATTCTGCAAATTTTTAGTAACTTAGCATGCGACCGTTTGATTTCAGATCCAAGGGCTGCCAGAAGCCCGTATCATGGTCGCACCTACCACGACCGTCGCGTCGCTCGCGCGGTCGCGCCCTTCGAGATTTAACACGGCGCGTTAGGCTATCTGATGTTGGCATGTCATACATAGTCATCACTTAGTCACTCATACTACAACAAGGTTGTCTATAAGTGTATTTTTTTACTCCTCTCTATCTCTTTCTTCGTAATGGAGGTGGTCAGGAATCGGGAGACTCACCCCGGTCGTAGCGCCGCAGTTAAAATGATAATGGAAAGTCAAATCACGGGGCCCCACCTGTCCAGTAGTAACTTGCTGTCAAATCACACAGCCCTACGTTTGCAGCAGCCTACTCCCTCGTCTTCCCGCGTCTATGTCGAATCGACTAGGCGGAACTGCCCCGCCCACCGCGCAGGAAAATCCTCGCCCTTGACTTTTAAATACAACTACATCCGCTTAAGAATCCAATGATATACTTTTTGTGACATAGTAACTCATATTTAGTTAGTCAAATGGATGACCTAGAAATACGTGCAGGCCCTATAAACCGAGACGCCTAAAAATAAAAATAAAACCAAGACGGAGAGGGTAGTTCAGCACATATCTTTTTAGATCAATATAGTCAGGATTCACCAAGGAGCAAAACCAAGTGGTAGGCTACTCCTGTCGTGTTGGCGTAGCAACTCAAGCAGGGTCAGTCCGCACATGAAATGGCGACACACTTAACAGGACCCCTTTGGTAGACATGTGGCTCATCCACCATCTTGTTCCACGTGTGATGCACCAAATTACAGTTCGGAGCAGCGGTTGGAATTGGAGGCACCCCGGTCGTAGCGCCATAGTAGTAGAAAACGAGCGATGAGGGGTCAAATCACAAAGCCCCACCTTTCCCGCATTAAGCTGGACGGACGAAGCAACCATCATTTCACTCTAGGGCGCAAGAGCATAAAGAAAAGAGAAAACAATGATGCGTGCGGCAGCTACCTAGGGCACCCTAGGGTAGGGGTCTCCACTACAGATCCTTTTTTTGAAAGTGCCTCCACTACAAATCAGCTTCTCCCTCGTCCTCTTGAAGAAAATCGATGATGAGTGTGGCGGTATGGTTTGTAGGAGTACTACGGCGTGCGGGGCCAGGTCGTAGTAAATGGGTTCGAGTCGACGCCTTAAATATGTGTGGGCCGCTTGGTTTTACGGGAACGAGGCAGCATTTTGGGTTCGGGGACCAGTGGAGATATAGTACGTACAAAAAATTGTGGGCGTAGCTTCAACCGAAAGGCAATGATTCATGGGCCCTGCATTTTGATATACCCGGGGACGCGTGAAATTTGCTACTCTACTCAAAACTAGTAAGGTACACATGTATTGAACACATGAGATTTCGAAACCAAATTATGAATAAATACACACTATGGCATGTAAAGCTTTGAGTCATATATGCATGATGTAGATGTTCGTTTAGTTCGTATAGTTCATCTCATTCAAAATCAATTAGTTTTATAAAAATGTTAAGATTCATGGGGTTGTGCATTGTAAATCATAAAGTAAAAAACAAATAATGGCAATTCATTTAGAAAAAATAATCAATTATGATACAGAAGATTCTAGAACAAAGGAGAAGTGCTTGTGTTTTGAGGTTTGTGCATTATGCTTAAGTTCAACCATGGAGTCTTCTAAATTGTACATGTGGCAGATCTGGTGGAATGTTGATGATATCCAACGGCCAGTAGTGCTCGGATTTGCCTATCTCTGCACTGTCGGGTTAGCTTCATCCAGCGACCATCTTTCAAAGTTATTGGCACACTATATAGTTCTTGTGCCATAGTTGCATGTTTTGGAAAAAAGCTACTAGTGGGTTGTACTATCTATTTAGGAATAGAAGATGTATACATGGAAGTTGTAGGGAAAGAGATGACATGGAGCATCTCAATTCCTATGAGTAGGGATTGGAAAAGAGATGTCATTTGGTTCACATCATAGGAACTTTTTCTATTGAATCTAGAGATGACATGTATCTCAATTCCTATGAGGAGGGATTAGAAAAGAGATGTAATTTGGTTCATATCATAGGAACTTTTCTATTGAATATACGCTGATGTTTATTTTCCTTTGAAATTAAGGGAGTATAGGAATCCATTCATATGAACCAAGTGGCTCTAAAGCTATAGAAATGATATCATGTTTATTTCCCTTGAAATGTGGAGTATATGAATCTATTCCTATGAACTAATTGGCTCTAAAGGAAAAAATCCTATAAAAATCATATCATATAGAGTTCCTATGATATTCCTCGACACTAAAGGATGCTACAAATTGCTGCAGGTGATACGATGGTCTTTCTTTGTAGACTCCTCACCCATCTTTATAGTTACCTCTTGAAGTTGAATGAAATGATATATACATGGTATTCTACATGTGCAATTTGGTACACAAAAACTCGGTAAAAGTTTGCAAGGTTCGAATTTTCAGTGATGCTATATGCACTGCATTTCGGAATGGAGGGAGCATACGGCAGTTGCTAACACTCACGTGGAAGATTTGTGTGTAGGAGGAGTGGCTATTCTGTTAAATGACATGGCAAAACTGACACTATCGGATGCCGATCTAACGGTTCTTACGGCGTTCGTCAGGAAAAGGCTTGTGGCGAATGTTTGTCGGATAATGATTTATGGACACATGCATTGCATTGATACGTGCCCCCCTCTCTCTCACGCACATGCACCCTCACGAGTCATGACTCTCCCGAGTCCTCTCGCAAACTCACACGTCGCACCCATCGTCTATCTGCAGGTAGACGTCACGCACATATGTGCTCTTCACACCCTACCCTCAGAACTTCTAAAAAACAAAAGACGGCGCACACATTTTATTTTAGCTCACACGTCACACACTTATACTATTAATCTTGCGGCGAATGTTCTTTGGGCATAGTATATTGTACTCTCACGAAGAGAAGCGGTGCACACACGCACTAGTTCTCTCACACCCACTCGCGGGTACACGTAGGAGCGCATTTTTTGAAGCTGGTACAACAAAATCACTCCACTATATATAAAAGCAGGAGCCTTAGCGCTTGCTTTACTAGGGTTCCTCTCGTTCACTCTCTCATGCTCTCCAGATCTAAGCAACACATAGGTGGCCACACTCTCTCTCAGCTGACGGCTGGTCACAAATCCGGCTGGACAACCTCGACCGGGGCAGGGGTATAGGTGCATCGTTCACGCTGTCATCGGCGGCGAGGGAGGAGACCAACGGCTGCCCGCACGTCCCGATCGGCAGCCGTGCCGTTCTCTCCGAGAGAGTGCCGGCTCGGGAGGGCCCCCGACCCCTTCTTCCTCCCTGCGGTATTGTGGCCAAGATGCGGCCTCCCGGCGCCGTCTTTGCCACATGCCGACGACCCTCAAGTATATATTCCTTCGAAACCTGCCTTGCTCTACTGCCCCAGCTCCCTTTGTGTGGATCCTTTTCTACTTATGTTCGTTGTTCCAAAGCCACCTAGACTTCTACTATTATTAGAAGTAAAGCTAGTTCATGCAGTCGACTCAAAGCGTTGGTTCAAACACGGAAGAAAGTGGGAAAGCTGTAGCATGAATCTAGGACTTGGTTCTAAGAGGAAATGGGGGAAAGTAGTAATATCGGTCACTGTTTAAATAATCGTATTTCGTATTTGCGCAAACAGGGATGTCTGTCTCCATATCGTTTCGGGATGTCTGTCTCTGTATCGTTTCTATCCGCGCAATCAAAAGCACACACGTCAGTTTTAGTACAACTGTGCAAAATGAGATGGCTATCCCTCATTGTCATCGTCTAACCTCCCGTCCTCAAGGTATCCCTACATTGGTAGTAACTAAGGTAGAATGACCAACGTAATCTAAAAGAAGTTGATTCGTACGTTTTACTTCCTGATTGCAGTGCAGGGACGAGCGAAAACAATTGCATCCTAGTCTGGAATGCACTTTCTACCAGTTCATCCATGGACCGAGGACTAGCTGGCACGGTTGCACGGCGGTTTTTTTGACAGGTGCGCGGACAAGAGGCATTGTGGTCTGCTTATTTCTGCAAATAGCGGTGCTTAAATTTAGTGGAATGCACAAGCATTTCAGTTGGTCAGTACACTGCATGGTTCAGTTCAGCATTCCAGCTGAGACCACAATTATAATTGGTTATTCTGGAATGAGAGAACCTAACCCTGAATGGTGGCAACAAGAAAAAACCAGAGTGAACTCCAGGAAATTTAAGCCTGCCGGGAGGCCCTTTGCTCAAAGAAGCCTTGCTTGTTTTTTCTTGATTTGTAAACCTTCTCACAACTTTGTCTTTTGCTGTGAACTAGTATATGTTTGTTATGTTCTATGAATCATTGAGATGTATAAAATTTCTTAACTTATGCTTTTCAAGTTTTTTATGAAGACAAGTTTAATGTGAGTGTTCCACATGAGCGCTGGACTAGCGTGTGAACGTTTGGAATTTATTACATTGTGGCCTCAATTAACTGCATGGACCACTGTAACAAGATACATAGTTGCTTATATGTCAGACAACACATTGTTGATTGTTAGCTGGTCGATAGCCTAGTGTTGAAGCGAGCTGAGCCAATGTGCTGTGTTTTGCACAACTGCTTACAAGTGGGGTAGCACCAACAGTGTTTACAAGTACTTATGTATACGTTGGTGCACGGTTCTCGAACGAGTGCTCTATTTCATCAAAACACACACTGCTCGTATGATTAGCCATGACAACTTATGTCTTACCATGCCATATTCATGAAAAAATTAGTGAGGACACATCTCTTTTGGCAACAATTATGATGGTTCTCACATGATTCACGGGCACACAAAAGTAGCAGCAGTTCCCATAGACGGATTCAAACAGAGTACTAGCCCAGAGGGGTCGATAACAGGCAAGGTTCGGATAATTAGACACAATACAAACTACTATTAAACACTAGCTGGGACAACTATTTCATGCCTCGATCTAATTTGGGCTGCACACAAGACGGACCTTGCCATGAACATCATCGAGGACATCCCGAAGCACCTCAATCCTGTGAACCTTCATGAAGACAACCTTGTGGCCTTGCCATTGATAAACTTGTTTGTGGAGGCATGCCACGTCATGTTCCTGCGTAAGCTTGACAAGAACAGTATGCCTCACAAACGAAAGAGTAGCTTTGAACTTCTTGTGCTTCAGTACACCCTGGACAACACGCCTGACAACAGTGAGGCTGGAATACAACTCTTCATTGGTATAACCGCAAATGGCTTCCAGGATCCAACAGCCTAAGAACTCTGTTTTCCCAGTGCGTATATTCTAGTCGTCCGCCTCATAGCGAGTGACATGTACAACCACACAATCCTTGCCTGCATCAGGGCTCTAATTGAAACAGAAACAAATTCTGAATTACTTTTCAGTATAAGAAACACAAGTTATTTAAACCACTATGTATAGCATGGCATCGAAGCTAATAAAATTTTGCATTATTAATCACCACATACTTCCTTTTCTAAAAAATCACCACATACTTAGATGAAAAAGCACAATCGATATCGGCAAAGAAGGAAATTACCTTGGGCAGCTCAGCGGGGGGGAGACACATCCTCGAAGGGGGAAAACTGCTCCTGCAGTGCCACGAGGGCTGTAACCTCAAACAGGGCATTGACCATCTCAGTAGTGGCCGTGAGCGTATCTGGGGTCGGCTCGATGGTTGCCTCCATCTTCTTGGAGCTCTCTGTCTCGTGGGGATCAGCCTCCCACGTCTGCTCCAATATCGGCAGATCTTTGCCTGGTTTTCCTTGGTCCATCATGAAACTGACGAATACTAGGAGACCACTGAAAGGAAAACACAATCGCAATGACAATGAAACAAAAAAGAGAGTGAGGATCGGTTACTACTTTGCAAAAGTTCTTTTTTTCTCTAAACGAAAATATACCAACATCAAGGATCCGCTTACCTTCCCTTTGTTCGGAGAGAAGAACAGTGGCAGATGCGAGTGTTGCCTTTCTTGAAGACGGTTTGGGAGAAGGGGATTCAGCGAAGAGTGAAATGATGGTTGCTTCGTCCGTAAAACCTAGACTGCGGGGAGGTGGGATTTTGTGATACGACGGCTCGTTACTGCGGCGCTATGACTGGGGTGACTCTCTGCCTGCATACTGCCTTGTAATTTGGTGGATGGCATTTGGGCCCGCGCACTACGTGGCCCGCATGTCGGTGAACAAAAGTATAATGGCATTCAGTAGATGGAGACGTTTCAATGACCTAGGAGGAGCCAAAAGCGATAGAGTGTCTCCATTGTACTAGTAGTAATTGTTTTTCTGGGTAGCTGTAGAGTGTCTCCACTATACTAGTAGTAATTGTTTCTCTGGGCCCAAGACAAAACAGCCCATACACACTAGTAAATAGTAAAATCAATTCAAAAGCCCATATATTTACTGAATTGACGGATGGGTATGTCGAAGAGCAAAAAAGGAGTTTCAGGTGGGCAAAAGAGCTTCTGAACGTGTCGGGCTTCTATTTACAACATATTGTGGTCATAATCCAGTAAATTTTGCGACCCAGGATGTTCATTCTATGGACCTGACCGATCCATTTGATTGTGACTGCCGAAAATAGTGCTGGAGTTAGATGTTGTTGCCCTTTTCAATCTGGTTTTTTTGTAAACCCAATGAACAATTAACCCTCGTGCTTTTGTACAGTTTGTAAGCTGGAGTTAGATGTTCCTGCCCTTTTCAACTCGGCTGTGACTGTCATATTTTCTTTGAAACAAGGCAAATGGCTTGCCATTCGTTTAATTTAGAGTGAAATATTGTAACAAATCCCAACCAAGGGAAATAACATCACTCTCGCCGGCTGCTTGAGCTCACTCTGCATTACAGAAGCCAAGTGATTAGCCCCCACCAGCACCCACAAACTTATTTCGATCTAGCACATCAAATGGGCTGTAAATTTTCATAGGAAAGGCTGCATGACTGTGACAGATTTGGATTCTGACATTTGGGACCCGCGAGGAAATAGCCTATCCAAGGTGGTGTCGACTTACTAGCCAGTCAAAAAATGATTGTGCCTACCAGCCGTTGGATTGACATCCAACATCTGTCCTGTATCTTCTATCTCTTGTCTTCTTCTTCCTCCAGCCGCCCAAACCAAACCACCCCGTCGGCTCCGCCTGCTCCTGCCTCCCATGGCTGGTTGCGCCTCCACCGCCCTATCGTACGTACCCTGCAACATTGGCCAGTCCCTCCCTCTATTCCCCCACACGTCCTGTTATTCTCCGGCGACGTCAGCCCCAACACGCACCGCACCCAAACCAGTCAACCCTCGTACTCCCCTCCGCCTGCGACTAGACCGGCGCATCTTCAACGGCTCCTGTTTGTTCCGTCCGAGGCCTCGCCGTCGTCCTCCGCCTTGTGGCCTTGGTTCGCTCGCCATGCGCGGTGCACCGCCCTCTTGCGTTGTCAATGTCGTCAACAACCGAGAGGAACAAGGAGATGACTATACATGGAGAGGATGACAGTAGGGACCCACCAGCGTCATGGCAGTACGCAAGAAAGTGCCTCTATAGTACAAGCCCAAAAATATGGTTCCTCCTAATGGTTGGACATCTGGGGCTCACGCCATTGTCAACATAGTCAATAAACGAGAGAATTACACTACGAGCGGCTAACACCAAGGACCCAGCAAGTCGCGCATTTTTTTTGAGGAACAAGCAGTTATTATTTATACTAGTTTCAGCGACGGGGTTGTGGCCCGTCTAGCCAGGGTTTTATTTATGTTTACCACATCATGAGCCCAGTTGTGTTTTTTTCTTGCTGAAAATGGCTAGCCCAGTTCTATTTTTTTAAAGAAATACCCAAACAAGGCCTACTTGCTTTATCGGCCCTGCTGGGCTGCAAATCTTTCAAGACGAGGAGAGTTTCATTCGGTTTGCCCAGAAATGGGCTGTATATTTTTAAAACACATCAAACCGGGAATTAGTTTCAATTTTTTTTCATTACAAGATCTTAAATTCCATTGATTTTTATGCGTGGACAATTATTTGGATTTTATATTTATATAACTTATTTTTCAAAATAGTTTGAATGTGAATCTATATTTCTGGATTAAAAATAGTTGACCGCACCGAAATATGCAAAATTTCGTATACTTTTTAACCGTGGCCACAATATGCGGTGTAATGCTAACAAAAATAAGATGGGCTCCAAAAAAATTCTTAAGAATTAGCAAATGGGTTGTACATTATTAGAAAGAATGGCAGATGGGTTGTATGCTGTTTTCCACATATTTGAGGCTGACTTGTGCGCCTACTACAGGTTGACGCGTATGCTTTCATAAAAAAAGGTTGACTCACACGCAACACCCTGTCAACTTAGTCAACACATGAGAGCAGTGACTGTTGGATGTCCATCCAACGACCGTCGTGCTTCTTCAATCTCTGCTCTTCATGCTCCAGCCGCTCAACCAAGCGCTGGCGGGACTGCCTGCTCCCTCCTCCCGTGGCCGGCTATGCTGCCGCGCAGGCCTCACGGCCCCATCGTACTCCCATCGTTGGCCTAGCCATCCCTCTACTCACCCACACATGTTGTTATTCTCTGGCGACGACAGACGAACCAGTAAACCCTCGTACTCCTCCGCATTGGAAACAACTGCCGAGTATTCCCTGGCTCTGTGTCGTTCCCTTCCTAGGCATCGCCATCGTCCACTGCCCTGGTGCTCTCGGCGCGGCCTGGTCAACGTGGTCAATGAACGACATCCATCAGAAGTGGACTGTACGTGGAGAGGCTGACAGCTGGGTCCACGGCCGCATGCAAGGAAATGCCTCCTTATTATGCGCAAAATAATGATTCCTCCACCTGATAGCTAGGACCCACAGGAAGGGCCTCTATATTTCATGAAAAAAAGGGTTCCCCCGCTGACAGGTCAGACCCACCAGCTATATCTTCACACGCAAGGAAGTGCCTCCTTATTATGCCCAAAAAAATGAATACCCCCTGCTAGCTGGGTCCCACCATATTGTTGGGCTGACTTGTGGGCCTACTAAGTTGACGGGGACGGAGGGCTTTGTCAACTTAGTCAACACTCCAGTGACCATATGATGTCCATCCAACGGCCATAGTGCTTCTTCAACCTCTGGTCTTCTTGCTCCGGCCGCCCAAAGCAGCGTCGGTCGTGCCGCCTGCTCCTGCCTCCCATGGCCAGTTGTGCTACCGCGCAGGCCTCACCGCCCCCATACTACTCCCAACACTGGCCAGGCCATCCCTCCACTCACCGACACTCCCTGTTATTCTACGGCGACGACAGGCTCACACCGCAGCCGAACCAGTGAACGCTCGTACTCCTCTCCACGTGGGCATCCACTGCCGTGTCTTACCCGGCTCCGCGTCGTCCCCTTCCTAGGCCTCTCCGTCGTCCACCGCTGTGGTGCTCTCGGCGCGGCGTGGTCAATGTGGTCAACGACCGACTTCCATCAGAAGAGTACTGTACGTGGAGAGGCTGACAACTGGGTCCACGGCAGCCGCAAGGAAGTGCCTCCTTATTACGTGGAAAATAATTATTCCTCCACCTGACAGCGGGGACCCACCAGACGGGCCACCAGTATTTTGCGAAAAAACCATTTCCCCCTGACTGCTGGGACCCACCGGACGGGACACCGTATTTCGTGAAAAAAATGTTCCCCCCGTTGTCAGCTCGGACCCACCAGAAGTGCCTCCTTATTACGCACAAAAAATGAATACTCCCCTAGCTAGATGGGACCCACCTTGGTGGGAGGCTGACTTGTGGGCCTACTAAGCTGACGGGGACGAAGGGCTTTGTCAACTTAGTCAATATGAACGATTCTAGCTCCAGTGACCATACGATGTCCATCCAACGGCCGTAGTGCTTCTTCAACCTCTGGTCTTCTTGCTCCAGCCGCCCAAAGCAGCGCCGGTCATGCCGCATGCTCCTGCCTCCCATGGCCGGTTGTGCTGCCGTAGAGGCCTCATCGCCCCCTACTATTCCCACCGCTGGCCAGGCCCTGCGACGACGGCAGCCTCACACCGCAGCCGAACCAATGAACCCTCATACTCATCTCCGCGCGGGCTTCCACTGTTGTGTCTTCCCTGGCTCCGCGTCGTCCCCTTCCTAGACCTCACCGTCGTCCACCGTTGTGGTGCTCTCCGCGCGGTGTGGTCAACGTGGTCAAGGAACGACTTCCATCGGAAGAGTAATGTACGTGGAGAGGCTGACAGCTGGGTCCACGGCCACAGCCCAGTTTTTTTGTGATTTGCCAAGTAAGTCACTTTGTCAGGCCTGTTGGGCTGCAAATCTTTCAAGACGAGGAGAGCTTTCATTCGGCTGGCCGAGAAAATGGCCCATCAGTAATGAGAAATGGGTCGTACAATTTTAAAACACATCAAACTGGCAATTAGTTTCAAATATCTTTTTTTCATTTCAAGATTTTAAATTACATTAATTTTTATGCGTGGAGAATTTGTTGGATTTTATATGGATATACATTTATTTTTAAAATCAGTTTGAATGTGAGTCGAAATTTCGGGATTAAAAACAGTTCGGACCGCACCGAAATATGCAAAATTTTGTATAATTTTTTAACCGTGGCCACAATATGGGCTATAATGCTAACAAAAAGAATATGGGCTCCAAAAACCTTAAGAATTAGCAAATGGGCTATTAAAAATAATGGCAGATGGGCTATATGTTGTTTTCCATAGATTTGAGGCTTTCTTAAAAAAAGGTTGATGCACAAGCACTGACTGTTGGATGTCCATCCAACGGCCGTCGTGCTTCTTCAATCTGTGCTCTTCCTGCTCCAGCCGCTCAAACAAGCGTCGGTGGGACAGCCTGCTCCCTCCTCCCCGCGGCCGGCTATGTTGCCGCGCAGGCCTCACCGCCCCACCATACTCCCATCGCTGGCCTAGCCATCCCTCTACTCACCCACACCTGCTGTTATTCTCCGGCGACGGCAAACGAACCAGTAAACCCTCGTACAGTCGTACTCCCCTCCGCGTGGGAAACAACTGTCGAGTCTTCCCTCCCTCCGTGTCGTCCCCTTCCTAGGCCTCGCCATCGTCCACCGCCGTGGTGCTCTCGGCGCGGTGTGGTCAATGTGGTCAACGACTGACTTCCATCGGAAGAGTACTGTGCATGGAGACGCTGACAGCTGGGTCCACAGCCGCAGCAAGGAAGTGCCTCCTTATTACGCGCAAAATAATTATTCCTCCACCTGACAGCGGGGACCCACCTGACGGGCCACCGTATTTCGCGAAAAAAATGTTTCCCCCCTGACTGCTGGGACCCACCAGCTACAGCTTCACACGCAAGGAAGTGCGTCCGGGCAAAAAAAACAAAACGATTCGCCCCCCTAACTGCTGGGACCCACCAGCTACATCTTCGCACGCAAGGAAGTGCCTGACAGTCGGGACCCACCTGGTCGAAGCGTACGCAATGTTGTCATTCTGGTCGCGAACATGTACGCACATATATACTAGTGGATGTAGAGGCGCGCAAGTGTCGTAGTAGAGGCATGCACGTAGCATGTACACGTACGTACAACGGCCAGGGTGCAAGAAAGAAAATACGGCCACGTATGTGTACATACGAGCGGGGTCTCGAACGCCTACTCGTGCATATGTACGGCCAAGGCTCGTTGACATGGCTGGGTCGGAACGGAGAAACAGTGTCGTCATCGTGTTCATAGGGAGGCAACAGAATGCGTCGTGTTCATGGGAAGGCAACGGAATGCGTCGTGTTCATCGGGAGGCAACGGAACGCGTGGGAGCCAATCGGCTGGGTCGGAATGGAATGTGTGGTCGTGTTCATCGGGAGGGCTTGGACGGAACAGGCGATGGAAACGAGGCCTGGCGTACCGCACAACGGAGGAAACGGCCTTGTGTTCGACCGGCCACGTTCGAAACAGGATCTTGTTCATCGGGAGGGGTCTGGCGTACCGCAAAACGAAGGAAAAGGACCTCCTATGGTCGAAACAGGGGTCCTATTGATCGGGAGGGGTGTGGCATACCGCAAAACAGACGAAGCGGACTTGTGTTGGAGCGCTACGGTCGAAACGGGGGTCCTGTTCATTGGGAGGTGTCGTGGGTTTGTCACGGCAGATGTCCTCATGAAAGGACTTAGTTGTGGAGCCATCGCTACGGGTTAGCTTAAAGGGGTTAAACCGGACAAGGGAACATGGGAGTTTATACTAGTTCGGCCCCTTCGATGAAGGTAAAAGCCTACGTCTAGTTGTGATTGGTATTGCTAGGGTTTCGAAGGCCAGGGAGCGAATCCGATGCCATCGAGCCACTTTACAACTTCATGTAATAGGATAGCTGAAACTTTGTTTATCTGCCATGCCATCGAGCATGCTTCCTAGCCCTTTGTGACAATCTGTGCCGCTCTTCAGGATATATTTTATGCATAGTCTATGATGACTTGCCTTCCTGGCTATAAAAATCTTAAAAGTGTCTAGCGGTTTACCGCTAAACATGTCATAATATCCAAGAAGTATATAGTACTTTAGCTGAATAATCAAGTGTTTGTACAAAAAATAATGTATAGATCATACCTTATTGAGTGAGCAAACATGTATACAGCAAAGGTGTTTAACACCAACCCGATACGTCTGATAATCTCATCTTCATAAGGCCGGTCTATCTATTAAACCGGACCGGTATACCTACCGGATTTTCTTCATAACACTGGTGATTTAGTCAAACCATACCGGGTTAGTGACCACCGGTTTATAACTGATCATGAGCCAAAAACTGATGGTTGGAAAGCAAGCCGGATCAAGGATGCCAGTTTATCAAAAAATACTTATGATTGTCAACAAACAAAATTCAAATAGGAAAATATGCGAGGCTTTTTACGAGCTGCCAGGCTCCAAATCGAGGCTTTTCATGGGCTGCCAGGCCTCTGAGTTAAACCATTTAACAAAGCCTTTTAAGATGGGCCTCCAATTAACCAATCACCATTTTAACTATGACAAGTTCATTGTCTGTAAAAGATTGACTTGTCAAACGTTCAATGGGTCATGCCAGGATTACCTGGATAGGAGTGGCTTACTTGATGAAGGCAGGTTAACCCGGGGTTTTAGGTGAATACACCAGGCTTCCAAGCCGTGACTTGATAGCCAATTACGAGGGTCCTTTCAAACTCTTTGTTGCTTTGCAAAAAAGAGCCCCCAAGTAACTTTGTGAGCGATGCTCAGCGTGTGCCTATGTTTGAGTTTGTACAGTGCACAATACTCTCTTTGGCTCCACAAATTTTTCCTTGCTTGGCTGAAATGCCTATGAAGAGGTGTAGCTGTGGTTCAAACATGACCAAGCCCCCTAGTGATTTTCTTTATCTTTATGCAGTTGCTAAATCCGGTTTAACAAAGACTCCGCTTTGACCGTTAACTTGTAAAAGCACACATAGGATGTAAGAAAGAACAGATACCCCACTTATAACAGAGGCTCCGGTTTATTATATGGTGTATACACTGTCATAAATATGTACAGGTGAAAAAGCCTATGGCTTCAAGTATAGTAAGGCCGAAGGAGAGCTATGTTCCATGGCCGCTTTGTCTCCTCCTCCGATTGACGTGAGTCTTCATGCTCTCGAACATCAATGAGGTAGTAGGATCCATTGTGCAGATTTTTGTTGACCACAAAGGGTCCTTCCCAAGGGGGGGTAACTTATGCATATCAGTCTGATCCTGGATGAGCCGGAGCACCAAATCACCTTCTTGAAAGGTTCTAGTTTTAACCCGGCGGCTGTGATAACGCCGAAGATCTTGTTGATAAATCACCGAAAACGCCGCTGCAAGATCCCGCTCTTCATCCAACAGGTCCAGAGAATCCTGACGTGCCTTCTCATTATCAGCTTCAACATAAGCTGCCACACGGGGCGAATTGTGACGGATGTCACTAGGAAGAACCGCCTCTGCTCCATAAACCATGAAGAAAGGCGTGTAACCCGTAGACCTATTGGGTGTGGTGTTGATGCTCCATAACACAGAAGGTAGCTCCTCGACCCAACAACCCGGCGTCCGCTTTAAGGGAACCATAAGCCTTGGTTTGATACCCCGCAGAATTTCTTGATTTGCCCTTTCTGCTTGACCATTAGATTGGGGGTGAGCCACTGATGCTAGATCAAGCCGGATGTGCTCATGTTGACAGAATTATTCCATCTCTCCTTTTGACAAATTAGTGCCATTATCTGTTATAGTGCTATGTGGAAAGCCAAACCAGAATATCACCTTTTTGATGAATTGAACTGATGTGGCTGCATCACACTTGCTGACTGGCTCTGCCTCTACCCATTTAGTGAATTTATCAACTGCTACTAACAGATGGGTCTTCTTGTCCTTGGAGCGCTTGAAGGGTCCAACCATATCCAGCCCCCAAGTGGCAAATGGCCACGTAATTGGAATCATCTGCAACTCTTGAGCCGGAACGTGCGCACGGCGGGCAAACTTTTGACATCCATCATATCTTTTGACCAAATCCTCCGCATCAGCATGCGCCGTCAACCAGTAAAAACCGTGGCGAAAAGCTTTAGCAACCAACGACTTTGAACCGGCGTGATGACCGTAATCCCCTTCATGAATTTCTCGCAAAATCTCACAACCTTGTTGAGGAGAAACGCATCGTTGAATCGCTCCTGAAACGTTGTAACGATGTAACTCCCCGTTGAGTATGGTCATGGACTTGGAACACCGGATTATCTGTCGGGCCAACGTTTCCTTAGCTAGTAACTTGCCCCGGTTCATGTAATCTAGATATGGGATCGTCCAATCCGGTATGGCATGCAAAGCTGCCACCAATTGAGCCTCCGGATCGGGAACAACCAAATCTTCTTTGGTTGGTATTTTGACTGACGGATTGTGCAACACATCAAGAAAGACATTGGGCGGAACTAGTTTACGTTGGGAACCAAGACGACTTAAAGCGTCCGCCGCTTCATTCTTCCGCCGGTCTATATGGTCCACCTGATAACCTTTAAAGTGACCAGCCACTGTGTCCACCTCTCGCCGATATGCAGCCATGAGTGGGTCCTTAGAATCCCAAGTTCCAGACACTTGCTGAGCCACTAGATCTGAATCACCGAAGCACTTAACCCGGCTCAAATTCATCTCTTTAGCCATCCGAAGACCGTGGAGTAAAGCCTCATATTCAGCTGCATTGTTAGTACAAGGGAACATTAAATAGAGGACATAACAAAACTTATCACCTCGTGGGGAAGTTAATACAACTCCAGCCCCCGAACCCACTAGCTGTCTGGACCCATCAAAATGAATAGTCCAATATGTATTATCTGGTTTCTCCTCAGGTGCCTGTAACTCTGTCCAATCGTTGATGAAATCTACAAGTTCCTGGGACTTGATCGCTGTGCGGGGTATATATCTGAGCTCGTGGGGTCCAAGCTCAATGGCCCACTTGGCAATCCGGCTAGTTGCCTCTCTGTTTTGAATGATGTCACCCAGAGGACCTGAACTGACTACTGTGATAGGATGGCCCTAAAAATAGTGTTTGAGCTTCTGGCTTGCCATAAACACCCCATACACCAGTTTCTGCCAATGCGGATACCTCTGCTTTGACTCAATGAGCACCTCACTGATATAATAAACCGGCCGTTGAACCGGATACTCTTTGCCAGGCTCTTTGCGCTCTACCAAAATGGCTACGCTGACAGCCCGGGCATTAGCAGCCACATATAATAATAAGGGCTCTTTATCGATCGGTGCTGCCAACACGGGCGGTTCCACGAGTTGTTTCTTCAGATCTTCAAACGCCTTATCAGCTGCTTCACTCTAGACAAAGTTATCCGTTTTCTTGAGCATCTGATATAAGGGAATGGCCTTCTCTCCAAGGCGGCTGATAAACCGGCTCAAGGCTGTAATCTAGCCGGCCAGACGTTGCACATTGTTAATACACGCCGGTTTAGCCAAGGACGTAATCGCTGCAATCTTTTCCGGATTAGCCTCAATGCCTCTGTTTGAAACCAGAAAGCCTAAGAGCTTGCCTACCGGGACATTGAAAACACACTTCTCTGGATTGAGCATCATCTTGTAGACCCGGAGATTGTCAAAAATTTCCCGTAGATCATCTATCAAAGTCTCCTCCTCTCTGGATTTGACCATAATATCATCTACATACACATGGACATTGCGCCCAATTTTCTCATGAAGGCAATTCTGAACACATCGCTGGTAAGTTGCCTGGGCACTCTTGAGTCCAAAGGGCATGGAAACATAGCAGAAGGCTCCAAAGGGAGTTATAAAGGATGTTTTCTCCTGGTCCTTAACTGCCATTTTGATCTGATGATAACCAGAGTAAGCATCCAAAAAACACAAATGGTCACAACCCGCCGTAGCATCAATTATCTGATCAATGCGAGGGAGAGCAAAGGGGTCTGCAGGGCAAGCCTTGTTTAAATCTGTGTAGTCCACACACATGCGCCAAGTGCCATTTTTCTTAAGAACCAGCACTGGATTGGCTAACCACTCTGGATGAAAAACTTCAACAATAAACCCAGCCGCCAACAAACGGGCGACCTCTTCACCTATAGCCTTGCGCCTTTCCTCGTTGAAGCGGCAGAGGAACTGTCGGACCGGTTTGAATTTCGGATCAATGTTGAGTGTGTGCTCAGCGAGTTCTCTCGGTACACCTGGCATGTCAGAAGGTTTCCATGCAAAGATGTCCCGATTCTCACGGATGAACTCGATGAGCGCGCTTTCCTATTTGGGATCCAGGTTAGCGCTGATGCTGAACTGTTTGGATGAATCGCCGGGGACAAAGTCAACCATCTTAGTGTCTGTAGCTGATTTGAACTTCAATGTTGGATCATGTTCCGTGGTTGGTTTTTTTAAGGAGGTCATGTCTGCCGGATCAACTAGCTCCTTATAGAATGTTAACTCCTCCGTGGCACAAACCGACTCAGCATAAGCTGCATCGCCTTCTTCACACTCCAAAGCAATCTTTCTACTTCCATGTACTATGATAGTTCCCTTATGACCTGGCATTTTAAGCTGCAGATAAACATAACATGGCCTTGCCATAAACTTAGCATAAACCGGCCGCCCAACAGAGCGTGATATGGACTTTTGATCTTCACCACCTCAAATGTCACTGTTTCTGACCTTGAATCGTAGTCATCTCCAAAAGCTACCTCCAAAGCTATCTTACCAACAGGATATGCAGACTTACCAGGTACCACACCATGAAATACCGTGTTCGACGGTTTAAGATCCTTATCTATCAACCCCATACGGCGGAATGTATCATAATACAAAATATTGATACTACTTCCCCCATCCCTGAGCACTTTAGTGAACTTGTATCCCCCAACTTGAGGGGCTACCACCAAGGCCAAATGACCTGGATTATCAACCCGGGGCGGGTGATCCTCTCTGCTCCACAAAATAGGTTGCTCCGACCAGCGTAAATACTGAGGTACTGCCGGCTCAACAGAGTTGACTA
This sequence comes from Triticum dicoccoides, assembly GCF_002162155.2. Taxonomy (NCBI): domain Eukaryota; kingdom Viridiplantae; phylum Streptophyta; class Magnoliopsida; order Poales; family Poaceae; genus Triticum; species Triticum dicoccoides. The sequence goes on along the minus strand of NC_041382.1, from coordinate 567,306,698 downwards.
CCCTTTTGTGAAGCTTCTGATCATGTTTGCACAAACTAGTGGTAAACACATGATATTGCCCGCTGTTCAGCTGTTTGGGATTGCTCTGGTAACCCGACTGCTGTTGCTGCTGCTGATTCCCTTGATGGTTGTAGCCTCCCTGGTTGCCTTGGTGTCCTTGATTGACGTGTCCGGTTTGATTGCCTGGAAACCCTGAACCGGAACCACCGCCTCCGTAACCCGGCCCGTGGAAACCTCCTCCTAAACCACCGGGCGGGCCGTTGTGATATTGGAACATATTGGAATTCTTGAAATCCTGCATGATATAACAATCTTTCCAGAGATGTGATGCCGGTTTCTCCTTTGATCCATGCTTTGGACAGGGCTGATTTAACAAACGCTCCAAATTGTTGCCTGGACCTCCACCCCTCTGGGGCTGCTTGCCCTTACGGCGCTGGCCATTCTCCTGTGTGTTGGTATTTGTGACAAAGTCCAAACCACTGTCGGCCTTGCGCTTACCAGCGTTTCCATGGCCTGCCGGATTGTGTTGCTGGCCTTTCGCATTGCCGGTCTTCTTACCCTTCTCCGGTTTGTCCTCCTCTGAATTCGGATCCTTGGTATTATCTGAATCGGCGTATTTAACCAAAGCAGCCATGAGTGTTGACATGTCGTTGAAGTGACGTTTGAGCCTTCCCAACTTATGTTTCAACGGTTTGAAACCGAAATTACCCTCTAACGTTAACACTGCGGTGTCTGCGTTGATACGATCTGACGAATGCAAAATCGCCGAGACCCGTTTGACCCAATGGGTCGTGGACTCCCCTTCCTCTTGGACACAAGCGGCCAGATCTACAATTGACATCGGCTGCTTACACATATCCTTGAAGTTCTGGATAAACCGGTGCTTCAATTCGGCCCATGATCCAATAGAGTTTATCGGCAAGCTCTTCAACGAAGTGCGAGCTGTTCCTTCCAACATCATGGTGAAATATTTAGCACACACCGCCTCATCCAAATCTAACATCTCCATTGCCATCTCATAGCTCCCCACCCACGCCTCTGGCTGCAAATCGGCAGTATAATTTGGTACCTTACGAGGTCCCTTGAAATCCTTGGGTAGTCGCACATTACGCAAAGCAGGAGATAAACACGGTACCCCTAAGGAACTGAACATCGCCCCTGGCTCCACGGAGGCAGTGGGGTGAACCGAAGTATGCTGTCGTGCCTCGTGTCGAGCTGTCAACTCGGCCTCTCGACGTGCACGGCCATGATCCACAACATCTTGCGCATTAGCACCTCCCCCAGACGGGTTGTTCCCTCGTGGAGAATTTTGGCGGCGTGCACTACTGGATACGGCCGGTTCGTCTTCCACATGTCTGCTATAACTCCGGCTTGGGCGGGGAGTGGAGTGAATCCTCTCACGGCTGTGTGAATATATGCTTGCTGTTGATTTAGTGTTGTTTGAAGGAGATCCTTGGCCCGACATGCTTCCACTGCAACTAGTGACTCGCCGTCGGTTGGTAGGGCCGCTAGGAGTGACGCAACGGCCACAATGTTATCCAACGGGTTGGAATAATGCCCGGGCGGCATTGATGGTACAACGTTGTTCCGGCGGGGCAGGTCCGTCATGCGTGGCTGAACCGGCGCTCCTGCCCCCGGTGCCCCCGCCTGGTTTAGTGTGGGTTGGTTACCAGCTCCTGCACCTTGCGTGTTGAAAAAATTATGTGGCTCATAAACCGATGGGAGACGTGATCAGTACCTCCTTCTCATGACTTCCTCCGAAGCATTCTGATCCAGTCTAATCCAGTAAGCCTGTGCTTCCAACTCGGCCCGCTCTGTAGCCATCCTGGCATTCTCTGCTGCCAGGTCCACCTTGGCCTGGGCTATCTGATATTTCACCTTTGCAATCTCCGCATCGTGCTGATCCCTGGCTGCTGTGTCTACCTCCGCGGACATCAATGTTGCCAGAGTGTCGAACAAATCAGATAAGACTTGGGCCGGAGGTGGCGCCGAGCTTCCTGCCCCTGCTGGTGTGGCCGTTGTTGAACCGGAGAGCATTGCTGCGGCGGTAGATGAATGAGGCGCCGATTGTGTGCCGGCCATGAAGATGGTGGCCCGGTTTGGCAGACCGGGGGAATCCGGAATACTGTTGCCCTCGGATCCTCCCTCAATCCGGTCGTCCTGCAACTGGTAAAGCGATTCGGTTTCTCCAGAAGACTCGTCATCGGAGCAGACTATGGTTTCTCCTTCGGACACCGGTCTGCCCTCGTGCCCTGATCCATGGACGACACCTACGAAAACATGCCTTGCCTCGGGCTGAACCGGCGAAGGACTTGCACGTCGAGCCATTTCGATGATGTCGGTGCAGATGTCCGGCTCGGGGGCCGGTTCACCGATCTTGCCGATGAAGACATGAATCCCACCAAAGGGGACCCGGTAGCCGTATTCGATTGAATCGGCCTCGGGACCCCATCCTGTGTTGTCAATGTAGAGCTTGCCGCGGCGACTCTTCGTCATCTGGCCCACAGCGTATCCCTTAAGTCCATCGAAGCTGCCCTTCAAGAACTCAAAACCATCGTGCGATAGCCCCACGGTGGGCGCCAACTGTCGTAGGTTTGTCATGGCAGATGTCCTCGTGAAAGGACTTAGTTTTGGAGCCATTGCTATGGGTTAGCTTAAAGGGGTTAAACCAAACAAGGGAACACGGGAGTTTATACTAGTTCGGCCCCTTCGATGAAGGTAAAAGCCTACGTCTAGTTGTGATTGGTATTGCTAGGATTTCGAAGGCCAGGGAGCGAATCCGCTTTGTCTGGCTTTCGAGTTGTTGTTGTCTGTCCCTAAACCGCGGCCGAGTCGTCCCTTTATATACATAGGTTGACGTCCGCCGGGCTACAGAGTCCCGAAGCCGGTTTATAAACATATCCGGTTCGGCCTCTCTCTTTCTATCTTACTATACAAGTTATATGACTGGGCCAGTTTACATTTACATACTATAACTCGCCTTTGGGCCCTCCGTAAAGCGCTAGCGTCTTTACATCTTCATGCGCTTATAATCTTCAAAGAGTCAACCCGGCTACCCAAGGCCGGTTTACCTCCAGTAGTAATATCCCTAATAGGAGGGGTGTGGCGTACCGCAAAACGGGACTCCACGGGATACTGTTCATCTCCACCGTCGACCTCCTCTAGCCTCCACGGGCTACCGTCGACCTCCTCCAGCCTCCACGGGCTCCTGTTCATCCAGCCTCCACCGCGCGCTACTCCACCGGCTACTGTTCAACCACCCCTCCATGGGCACCCCTCCACCGTCTACTGTTCATCCAGCCCTCCACACCACGGGGTCCTGTTCAACCACGCCTCCACGGGCACCCCTCCACCGTCTACTGTTCATCCAGCCCTCCACCACACCACGGGGTCCTGTTCATCCAGAGGCAACGCCACCGCTCACTGTTCATCCAAAACCCCCGCAACGCTCACTGTTCATCCCATAGGCAGCATCGATCGGCTTCACTTAGTAGCAGTAGCGAAGGAATCGCTCGATCGGGTTCAATTAACAGCCATCAATCGATCGCTCAGGTTCAGTAACGCGTAGCCTGCAGTGCAATCGCTCGGGTTCAGTTAGAGCCCAACGCCTCGCTCAGGTTTAGTTAGAGCCAACGCCTCGCACACACGCGCGTACGTGTACGAGACAAACGCGCATCGCTCGGCCCCTGACCTCCCACCCTAACCGGGAACTCCCCGAAATTTTCCTCCAACTCGCTTCTACCACGGTTTTTTCTATCATGGACGGCCCAAAGAATGTCATGCAGCTGCGTCTCCGGACCGCCCAAGACGAAAAGCCCATTTTCTGTCATGATTTTTTTCATAGAAGTAGGAGCCCACCACATCTATGATGATACCGGGTTATGTCACAATTATCGTCATAGAAGTGTCATATGTATGACAAAAAAAAATTTCGTTCGGCCCAAAATGTCACGGATGTTTCTTTTTTTGTAGTGTCAACGAGTGAATCCGGGCTGTAGCAGCTGGGCTAACAGGACTCCAGAGAATCCAGGCTATAGCATGCTAACAGGACTCCGGTAGACACAGCGTGACATTTCTCAGAAGGGACAGACACAGGAACGAAGAAGGACACATGCCGGCCAACCTAAGTGTTCCGGAGCAGTAGCAAGCTACCATGGCTCAGTGGAAGCACTAGGAGACATTTCCCGGTAAGAGAGGCTACCAAGGATAAACAACTAGGTTGTCAGATCCCACACATACCAATCATTTCAAATCATACACACAATATTCTCGATATGTGCAAATACAACATGGCATCACAACAAAACTCTCCAACTCAAAGTATTTATTCATTAGGCTCCGAGGATCCAAGTATTACAAGCCTGGGTCTCATGACCCAACATACAGAGCATACAAGCAACAAGCGGAAGCATAAACATGTCTGAGTATAGACAACTACAAATGAAAAAGGCTGAGAAGCCTGACTATCTACAAGACCCTCCCAAGGGTATAAGATCGTAGCTGAGGTAACAAGCTAAACGTAGAAGTCCATGCGGAACTACTAGCGAGACTAAAGTCTCTCTGCAAAAACATAAATTAAGCAAACGTGAGTACAAATGTACCCAGCAAGACTTACATCAGAACTACCTACATATGCATTAGTATCAATAAAGGGGTGGTGGAGTTTGACTACAGCAAGCCAGCTTTGACTTAGTGTCTATCCTGTACTACAACTGCTGGTAACTCTTTTGAGGTGGCGCACACGAGTCCACATATTCACCAATGAATACACCACTATGGATCCGCTCCCGTCTCCCTACAAGAACACCATCCATAGCACTCATGCTTATCTTGCGCATTTTAGAGTATTCGCTTTCACTTGTCTATGAACGGTAAAGGCAACCCAGAAGTCCATTACCGCGGACACGGCTATTCGAATACATCATGTTAACCCTGCAGGGGTGTACTTCTTCACACACGCTCTCGCCACTTACCACCATGTACACGTCGTGTATCTCGGCAACCTTCAAGCGGAAGCCTGGCGAGGGAGTCGGCCATGACCTGACTAACCATGCAAGTCTCTAGTCCAGGTTTATCACCTATTCGGGTTCCATCCGCAAGGATATCTAGTCGGGATGTCGCTCACGGCCCCAAACGATGAGAGCAGGGTTCTTGGGGCACCAAACGGGTGGTACATCGTGCTTCGTGTCTCTACCGCATCGTAGCCCACCCCTAGGGTCAGCGCTATGCACGGCCCCCAACACATATCCTACAAACATCAGAAACTAGTTGCAACTCCTGGACAGAGATCGAGGCGATTAATAAGTCGAGAGGGGTCGAGTTACCGGAACCCAATGTGTGGTAGTAACTATTCATGGATCACAAACACAGAACTCAGTTCCTGAGGATGGTTTCAATGAGAAAACGCACCATGTACTCCTACATGGCCTCTCACCGCTACCTTTACCAAATCGTGTTCACACACTTAGCTCTCAACGGTAAGACATGTTCACCACATTCCAATTCATCCCCGATGAATCAGACCTGACTCAACTCTAAGCAGTAGCAAGCATGACAACAAGCATGAATGAGTAGGCACATCAAGGCTCAAACAACTCCTACTCATGCTAGTGGGTTTCATCTATTTACTGTGGCAATGATAGGTCATGCAGAGGAAAGGGGTTCAACTATCACAGCATGTAACAGTTGAATCGTTGTTGTCCTAATGCGGTAAAAGAGAGCAGAAGCGAGAGAGTGGGATGTATCGGAATGAACAAGGGGGGTTTGCTTGCCTGGCACTTTTGAAGATAGTATAGCTCTTCATCGGTGTCATCGAACTCATCGTGGAAACTACGTCCACTGAGAGGGGACAAATACCAGAAAATGGAGAAAGAACACAATCAATGCAATGCACAATATGATGCATGATCATGACATGGAAAAATGAGTGTGTTGGGCTGATGCAACTAAAACCGGGATGGTTTGAGCTTATTTGAATCAAAGATTCAAATACCAACTCAAGTTATGAGCTCATATAAGTGAATTATCATGTTTTGATCTAAACAGCAAGGTTAAGTTGTTTAATCATGCATGAAACCAGTACATATGGAAATATTGGATTTTTCTGATAATTTTTCGTATATAAATTATTTCATTTGGAGTTACGTTTGATTTTCTATGATTTTTAGAAGTTTAGGCAAATTTCTGAATTTAATAAATCATTTCTGATTTATTTAAAATCCAGAAAATGGTATACTGCATCAGCATGATGCTGGTGTGACGTCAGCAAGTCAACAGGGTTGACTAGGGTCAAACCTGACGTGTGGGGTCCGTGCGTCAGTGGCACAGCTAGTTAACATGTTAATTAACAGTAAGATTAGTCCTAAACTAAAAGTGTCAGCGGGTAGGGCCCACATGTCAGCGACTCACTAAGAGTCAAAACTGGTCAAAGTGACCGGCGGTTAGCCGTTGACGGCGTCGAGACGCGACGGAGGCGTCGGGGATGTCGCTCCGGTGACCATTTGGACGGATAAGGCCACGGGCGAGGAGCTAGGGCTCGTTGGCATCGTTACGAGCAAACGAGAGGGGCGAGGGTGGCCTGAGCTTGCCGGAAACGAGCTCGCAGCGACACGGTTACTACGGTGGCGCTGGCGTCGGGCGCTATAGAGCGCGGGCGAGCGAGTTCAGGGGCTCTACGGCATCCTGGCGTCACCATGAGCATGTCCGAGTACTCGGGCGCCACTTATGTGAGCTAAAACGACGGCGGTTCCATGGTCGCCGGTGATGAACTCACGGGCACTTGCGACTGATGGCTACGATGCGGAAACGAGCATGAGGAAGGAGGGGAAACGAAGGATAGCTCACGGGGACGTCGATGAGTAGCTCAAGATGCTCGGGGACGCTCGAAGGTCGGTGAATCGAGCGACAGCGTTCGTCGGAGCAAACAAGGAAGATGGCGATGGTGACGACGCTGCAGGGCATCAGCGGAGGCGATTTTCGGCTTGGAGCTTCACGGCATCAAGGCAGAGCTAGAGGTCACAGCCACATGGCAAGGGGATGGCGGTGGGCGCGGTGCTTTGCGGCGCCACACTCCGGCAGTGCTCGGGATGCCCCAGAGAGAGAGAGAGAGAGAGAGAGAGAGAGAGAGAGAGAGAGCAGAGGGGAGAGAGGCTGCGAGTGAGGGGAAAGGACCAGGGGGCTCGGGCGTCTCCAGGCGCTCAGTCGAGGATGGGGGAGGAAGCAGGAGGTGGCGTCCGCTGCGCGCACGGGCGACACGCCTCTGCCAGTAGGCAGAGATAGACGACGAGGAGGAGGAGGTGGGCTGGGCCAGCGAGCTGGGCCAGCTGGGCTGCCAGGTAAGCCAGGTGGGTTCTAGCCTTTTTCTATTTTTGTTTCTGTTTTCTAATTTGTAGTTTGTATTTGATCTAGTTTTAAAACCAAATCAATTTATAAATCCTGAAAATATTCATGAGCACTTTCTGAACTATTTCAGTGGCCCACAATTAATTCCAACATTATTTGAGCACTTAAATTACTTATACTATTTAAATGCCCAAAGTCAAATACAATAAGATTTAATTTAAAAATCCAGAATGGCCTAGAAATATGTGCATAATTTTTGGCAGAGGTTTTCACCCTTACAAAAAATGATGAACTTTTCTAAAGGGAATTTTGGGTTCATTGAAGTTATTTTTTATTTGAACCTAGTTGAATTCATTTGGTGCTAGGGTTTCAACATCCCCATTTCAAATTCATTTGAATTTTAAACATGATGACATGATGATCAAGCAAAGATAAAGGGGCTAAGCTAGGGCTGTGACATATCGGTCTTCGCACACATTTCTGATTACAGACCTATTTGCCGCGTATCACACACATCTTGTTATATTGAACCATTTTTGTTCTCTTTCCTAATCACAAACAGTTCATCCGAGTGAACCATATGTTGTACATCGCACACACCTTGATCGGGATGTCCGTTTCTTTTGTGTTGCCTAATCACAAACAGATCATCCGAGTGAATTGTATGTTGTACATCGCACACACCTTCATCTGGTTGCCCATTTCTTTTGTTCCTCCTTGTCGCAAACAGTTAATTGAACTGAACCGTATGCCCTTCATCGCACACGCAACTAAAACCTGAACCGTGTTTGATGGATCCATCGTCGCAAACGTTTTATACATTTCTGATGGTTTTCCTACACCACCGTTTGCGATCATTGAATCACACACAGTTTCTCGAAGGGTCTTTGATCGTAGTGTCGCGTTAGCAGCATCCTGCAGTATAACAGCACCTGTCGTTGAGCAGATCTTGGTCAGCTTGAAGTTGCTGCTTCTTCTTTTTCAGGCTCCTTGTAGTGGCTATTAGCCGGCGCTTGAAGCGCTCCTGTTCAATGGGTTCCTCAGGAACGATAAAGTCTTCATCGCTGAGGCTCACCTCATCCTCGGAGAGTGGAAGGTAATTACTATCCTCCGAGTCTTCGTTTACAGTCTGTTCATCAGGGCTAATTTTCCCATCTTCCTGATCGTCCTGTTCGGAAGTTGGCTCGACGGGGTCTTCTTGGTCTTCGGCGTCGCCCAGAGTATTTTTGTCTCTGGTGCCAGTATTGTTGTCTTTTCCACTTCGTGATTTAGAGCGGCGCCGCTGACGTTGGCGCTTTGCTTGAGTCTCCGGAGGTGTATCCTCAACTAGATTTTTCTCGTTATCGCCGTTACCCTCTTTGGGTGTATCCGCCATGTACACGTCATACGAAGAGGTGGCCGTCCAGCGTTCGGTAAACGGCGGGTTTTGAGCCTGCTCTTCTCCAGCATCGTCGTCCATACCGTCGATATCTTTGGAGCCGTAATCGAGCATGTCGGTTAAGTCCTCGACAATGGCTATGAAGTGGGTGGTGGGTGGGACGTAAAATTCCCCGCTCACAGACCCTAGTCTGGGCCGGGCATAGTTCGAACGTTGCCCCTCTGTAATGACGAGGGATTGCATTAAGTCCAGAGCCTCTCTTAAAGGTGAGGTTCGGCCAAGGAGAAGAGAGTTCATGGAGTACGGTGGGAAGGGAACTCCTTGGCCGAGCTCACACGATGTTGACTCCGAGGGTTCGGAGCCACTGTTCGGAGAAGATTTCGGCTTCATGATGATTGCTGCTAATGCTGTTTCCTCCGGCTCTCCCGTACTAGGCTTAATAGCCGCAGGGAGTCCGGTGGGCTCGGGAATCCCGTCTTCGGACCTAGTGACACGCTCTGGATTTAAGGCCAGAGCGGAGGTTGGGGTCGCGAACCCTTGGAAGATCAAGTCTCCTCAGATATCAGTGACATAATCTAGATTTCCAAAACTAATCTGGTGACCTGGGGCGTAGTTGTCGATCTACTCTAGATGGCCAAGTGAGTTGGCCCGCAGTGCGAAGCCGCCGAATACAAAGATCTGGCCGGGGAGAAAGACCTCCCTCAGGGCTGCATTGTTGTAAATGATTTATGGAGCCATCGAGCCTTTCGACGATGGCAAGTGGAACTCTCAATGAAAGCACCAATGTCGGTGTCAAAACCGGCAGATCTCGGGTAGGGGGTCCCGAACTCTGCGTCTAAGGATCGATGGTAATAGGAGACAGGGACACGATGTTTACCCAGGTTCGGACCCTCTTGATGGAGGTAATACCCTACGTCCTACTTGATTGACTTTGATGAATATAGGGGTTACAAGAGTTGATCTACCACGAGATTGTAATGGCTAAACCCTAATTGTATAGCTTGTATGATTATGATTGCCTCTACGGACTAAACCCTCGGGTTTATATAGACACCAGAGGGACCTAGGGTTATATAGAGTCGGTTTGCAGAGGAAGGAATCTTCATATCCGGACACCAAGCTTGCCTTCCATGCAAAAGAGAATCATATCCGGACATGGGAAGAAGTCTTATGTCTTGTATCTTCATGGCCCACTAGTCTGGCCCATGTCACATAGCCCGAACGCCCGAGGACCCCTTAATCCAGGACTCCCTCAATGAGAAATTCAGAAAACACACAAAACATGGCATTTTATTTTATTTAACTAATAAAAACAGAAAACAGAAGGTAGGGATAGAAGGTAGTGCTCACTAAATTCATCAACTTCATACCTCTCAAAAATGATCCATTCATAAGGTTGATCAAGTCTTATTAACAACCACTTTCGATTAGCATGAAATCGAAGAACTTTCGTCACTAAGTTACCTCAACGGGGATACGAATGTCTCCAATGATAAGCATTTCATATTTCTTTTTAATAGTAGGTAGAGGTAGTTGAAAACTTCCAATAGTGATTGTCACAGATTTTTCAATAACATTAATACCATTCACTTGGAATTGTTTCTTCGGAAAGTGCACTGTATGCTCATTACCATTGACATGAAAAGTGACCATGCTTTTATTGCAATCAATAACAGCCCCTGCAATATTCAAAAAGGTTCGCCAAGGATAATCGACATGTTGTCGTCCTCGGGCATCTCAAGTATAACAAAGTCAGTCAAAATAGTAACATTAGCAACAAAAACGGGCACATCCTCACAAATACTGATAGGTATGGCAGTTGATTTATCAGCCATTTGCAAAGATATTTCAATAGGTGTGAGTTTATTCAAATCAAGTCTTTTATATAAAGAAAAAGGCCTAACACTAACACCAGCTCCCAAATCACATAAATCGGTTTTCACATAATTTATTTTGATGGAGCAAGGTATAGTTGGTATTCTTGGATCTCCAAGTTTTTTAGGTACTCCATCTTTAAAAGTATAATTGGCAATCATGGTGGAGATTTCCGCTTCCGGTAATTTTCTCTTATTGGTGATTATGTCTTTCATGTACTTTGCATAAGGAGGCATTTTTAAGATGTCAGTCAAGTGAGTATGCAAAAAGACTTGCCTCAGCATTTTAGCAAAGTGTTCAAATTCTTCATCATCTTTCTTTTTAGTTGGCTTAGGTATAAAGGGCATAGGTTTTTGAACCCATGGTTCTCTTTCCTTACCGTGTTTTCTAGCAACATAGTCTCTTTTATCACATCTTTTATTCTTGGGTTGTGGGTTATCAAGATCAACTGTTGGTTCTATCTCAGCATCATTGTCTGGTTCTTTATTATTTGTTTGAGTATTTTTATGAAACTCATCATTATCTTTTTCATTATCTAAAGGTGAGTGTTCATTACGAGATTGAGTTTCAGCATCAGAGATAGAAACTTCATTGTCATTATCAGGAGGTCTTTCTACTTCAGGTTCACTAGAGGCATGCAAAGTACTATCATTTTTCTTCTTCTTTTTCTTTTTAGAAGGACTAGGTGCATCAGTGTTAACCCTTTTAGAGTTTTGTTCAATTCTTTTTGGGTGTCCTTTGGGATAAAGTGGTTTCTAAGTCACCATACCTCCTCTAGTGGCTACTCTAACAGCAAAGCCATTTATATTATTGTTCATTTCATCTAACAACTCTCTTTGAGATTTAGCAACTTGTTCTAACTGAGTTTGAACCTTAGAAGCATGCTTCCCCACACCTCTAACATCATTTGAAATTCTAAATAACAAGTCACTCAAGCAAGAAATCATATCAGAATTGTATTTCAATTGTTTCATAACATTTGCATTGAAATGATCTTGTTTTCTAATGTAGTTTTCAAACTCATAAAGGCATTGGCTAGGGTGCATATTGTGAGGATTATCATTATCATTGAATTCCATTAGAGAATTTACCTCCACCACCTTAGGTGGTGGTGGTGTATCAAGCCCATGTATTTCTTCAATAGGAGGAATTTTTTTGACATCCTCAGCTTTAATACATTTTTCCTTCATAGATTTCTTTGCCTCTTGCATATCTTCGGGACTGAGATATAAGATACCCCTGTTCTTCGGAGTGGGTTTAAGTGGTATTTCAGGAAGTGTCCAATCATCATAATTTTTTAATATGTTATTCAATAATTCTTCAGCTTGCCCAATAGTTTGTTCCCTGAAAACACAACCAACACGACTATCTAGGAAATCCCTAGAAGCATCTGTTAGTCTATTATAGAAGATATCAAGTATTTCATTTTTCTTAAGAGGATGATCAAGAAAAACATTAAGAAATTGGAGAAGCCTGCCCCAATCTTGTGGGAAACTCTCTTCTTCAATTTGCAAAAAGTTAAATATTTCCTATAAGGCAGCTTGTTTCTTATGAGCAGGAAAATATTTTTCAGAGAAGTAATAAGGCATATCCTGGGGACTACGCACACAACCAAGAGCAAGAGTATTGTACCAAGCTTTAGCATCACCCTTTAATGAGAAAGGAAATAATTTGAGAATATAATAATAGCGAATTTTCTCATGATGAGCAAAAAGGGTGGCTATATCATTCAACTTAGTAAGATGTGCCACAACAGTTTCAGTTTCATAACCATGGAAAGGATCAGATTCAACCAAAGTAATCAACTCTGGGTCGACAAAGAATTCAAAATCCTTATCATCAACAAAGATAGGTGAAGTACCAAACTGAGGATCAAATTTCATTTTAGCATTCAAAGCCTTTGCTTTATACTTGCATAATGTTTTTCCAAATCATCTCTATCCTTACAAGCAAGAATGTCTCTAGTTGTCTCCTCATTCATAACATATCCTTCCGGTACCTTAGGCAATTCATATATAGGAGGGCTAGCTCTAATAGGTGTTTTAGTTTCAAGCTCTGCATCGGTTTCAACAATTTCATCAGTTTCAACATTCTCAAAAGCTTTAGTTCTAGCAAGTTGTTCATCAAGAAATTTACCTGGTGGCACATTATCATCAAGCAAGGTACTAGCATCATCATAAATATCATTCATAGCAGAAGTAGCATCATCAATAACTTGCGACATATCAGGATTAATAGCATGTGGTGGTGTTGCAAGCTTACTTATAACATAAGGTGAATCAAGTGCAGAGCTAGATGGCAGTTCCTTACCTCCCCTCGTCTTAGAGGCAAAAATCTTAGTCTTAGCATCCTTCAGATTCTTCATAGTGACAGTTTGATAATAATACCAAGTGACTCAACAAATATAGCTATGCTCCCCGGCAACGGCGCCAAAAAAAGGTCTTGATAACCCACAAGTATAGGGGATCACAATAGTTTTCGAGGGTAGAGTATTGAACCCAAATTTATATATTCGACACCAGGGGAGCCAAAGAATATTTGCAAGTATTATCAACTGAGTTGCCAATTCAGCCACACCTGGAGATAAATTATCTACAACATGATCAGTAGCACAGTAATATGATAGCTTTGATAGTAGTGGTAGCAGCAACAACGGTAACAGTGATAGTAATAGTTTTGTAGCAGTGACAATAGTAACAATAGCAGTAGTAACTTAGCAAGATCAATATGTAGGAAAATCGTAGGCATTGGATCGGCAGTTTGTTGGATGATATTCATCATATAACAGTCATAACCTAGGGCGATACGGCACTAGCTCTAGTTCATAAAAATAATGTAGGCATGTATTCCGTAAATAGTCATACGTGCTTATGGAAAGTACTTGCATGACTTCTTTTGTCCTACCCTCCCGTGGCAGCGGGGTCCTATTGGAAACTAAGGGATATTAAGGTCTCCTTTTAATAGAGAACCAGAACAAAGCATTAACACACGGTGAATACATGAACTCCTCAAACTACGGTCATCACTGGGAAGTGTCCCGACTATTGTCACTCCGGGGTTGCCAAATCATAACACGTAGTAGATGACTATTGTCGGCGTTCTAGGAACCGAGGTACCTAGACTTGCCTGCCTGTGGCCCGCGGAGTGGCTCCACCGACGGCCTGGTACATCCCACCTTCAACACCAACAACACAAGACCCTCGCGAGGGGCCAAGCCGCGCAAGACGTACGACGCCAAGACCTCCAGAGGGAGCGGCCTACTTAGGCTGCCTCCTAAGGAGCGGAGATTTCTATGCGAGCCCTCACCTTGTGATGTTCGGATGACGCAAGCCATGACGACCAAGGCAAGGCAAGCACCAGCGGGCGCAGTACAACAGGTTTCCTCTTTGGTGCTAAAGAGGCAAGCGCATGTGCGGAGTCACGAGGCATCAACCAAAGGTTTCCATTTCGATGCAACGAGACCAAAACCGCCAGGACGGCAGCACGGAGGTCATCGCCAAGCCCACCACGGCATCATGACCAGAAGCTTTGCAGGAGAAGACCACCTTTCGTTAGGATAAGATGTACTAGTTGTCTCCCTTCGTATTTGGCCATTGTGGGATCCCTTCCCACCTTCATTTTGGGGGAAGAGGACCAAGGCCACTATAAATATAGCCTAGCCACCACCTTAGACAGGGGATTGTGTAACACCCACGATGCAGCTATATATCCCACGTGTCGGAGCATGACTTAGAGGCATAACCGCATAGTAGGCATGTCGCAAGAGGGGTAATCTTTACACATCCCATGTACTAAATAAGAGAGGGATAAAGAGTTGGCTTACAATTGCCACTTCACACACTACATAAATATAGCATTAGATCATCCAGAATACAATCAAGGTCCGACTATGTAACCAAATAAAGAAAGACAACCCCTAATGCTAGATCCCCGATCGCCCAAACTGGGCTCCACTACTAATCAGCTGGAAATGAAACAACACAACAAACACGATCTTCATCGAGCTCCCACTTGAGCTTGGTTGCGTCATCTGCAATGGTATCATCGGCACCTGCAACTGTTTGGTAGTATCTGTGAGCCACGAGGACTCAGCAATCTCACACCCGCGAGATCAAGACTATTTAAGCTTATGGGTAGGGAAAGGTAGTGAGGTGGAGCTGCAGCAAGAACTAAACATATATGTGAAGGAAATATGCCCTAGAGGCAATAATAAAGTTATTATTTATTTCCTTATATCATGATGAATGTTTATTATTCATGCTAGAATTGTATTAACCGGAAACATAATACATGTGTGAATACATAGACAAAACAGAGTGTCACTAGTATGCCTCTACTTGACTAGCTCGTTGATCAAAGATGGTTATGTTTCCTAACCATAGACATGAGTTGTCATTTGATTAACGGGATCACATCATTAGGAGAATGATGTGATTGACTTGACCCATTCCGTTAGCTTAGCACTTGATCGTTTAGTTTGTTGTTATTGCTTTCTTCATAACTTATACATGTTCCTATGACTATGAGATTATGCAACTCCCGTTTACCGGAGGAACACTTTGTGTGCTACCAAACATCACAACGTAACTGGGTGATTATAAAGGTGCTCTACAGGTGTCTCTGAAGGTACTTGTTAGGTTGGCGTATTTCGAGATTAGGATTTGTCACTCTGATTGTCGGAGAGGTATCTCTGGGCCCTCTCGGTAATGCACATCACTCAAGCCTTGCAAGAATTGCAACTAATAAGTTAGTTGCGGGATGATGTATTACGGAACGAGTAAAGAGACTTGCCGGTAACGAGATTGAACTAGGTATTGAGATACCGACGATCGAATCTCGGGCAAGTAACATACCGATGACAAAGGGAACAATGTATGTTGTTATGCGGTCTGACCGATAAAGATCTTCGTAGAATATGTAGGAGCCAATATGAGCATCCAGGTTCCGCTATTAGTTATTGACTGGAGATGTGTCTCGGTCATGTCTACATAGTTCTCGAACCCGTAGGGTCCGCACGCTTAAAGTTAGGTGACGATCGTAATTAGGGTTTTTGTGTTTTGATGTACCGAAGGTTGTTTGGAGTCCCGGATGTGATCACGGACATGACGAGGAGTCTCGAAATGGTTGAGACATAAAGATTGATATATTGGAAGCCTATATTTGGATATCAGAAACGTTCGGGGTGAAATCGAGATTTTATCAGAGTCCTGGGGGGTTACCGGAACCCCCCCCCCGGGGGGTTATTGGGCCTACATGGGTCATAAGGGAGAAGAGGAGGGCCGGCCAGGGAAGGCCGCGCGCCCCCTCCCCCCTAGTCCGAATAGGACAAGGAAGGGGGGGCGGCGCCCCCCTTTCCTCTTTCTCCCTTCCTCCTTCCTTTTCCAACAAGGCAAGAGCGGGGAGTCCTAATCCCGGTTGGAGTAGGACTCCTCTAGGCGCCCCATGACACACAAGTTGATCCTCGTGATCGTTCCTTAGCCGTGTCCGATGCCCCCTTCCACCATATTCCACCTCGGTCATATCGTAGCGGTGCTTAGGCGAAGCCCTGCGTCGGTAGAACATCATCACCGTCATCACGCCGTCGTGCTGACAAAACTCTCCCTCAATGTTTTGCCTGATCGGAGCTCGAGGGACGTCACCAAGTTGAACGTGTGCAGAACTCAGAGGTGCCGTACGTTCTGTACTTGGATCGGTCGGATCGGGAAGACGTACGACTACTTCCTCTACGTTGTGTCAACACTTCCGTTGCCGGTCTACGAGGGTACGTAGACAACACTCTCCCCTCTGTTGCTATGCATCACCATGATCTTGCGTGTGCGTAGGAAATTTTTTTGAAATTACTGCGTTCCCCAACAGTGGCATCCGAGCCAGGTTTTATGCGTTGATGTTGTGCACGAGTAGAACACAAGTGAGTTGTGGGCGATATAAGTCATACTGCTTACCAGCATGTCATGCTTTGGTTCGGCGGTATTGTTGGATGAAGCAGTCCGGACCGACATTACGCGTACGCTTACGTGAGACTGGTTCTACCGACGTGCTTTGCACACAGGTGGCTGGCGGGTGTCAGTTTCTCCAACTTTAGTTGAACCAAGTGTGGCTACGCCCGGTCCTTGCGAAGGTTAAAACAGCACCAACTTGACAAACCATCGTTGTGGTTTTGATGCTTAGGTAAGAACGGTTCTTGCTAAGCCCATAGCAGCCACGTAAAACTTGCAACAACAAAGTAGAGGATGTCTAACTTGTTTTTGCAGGGCATGTTGTGATGTGATATGGTCAAGACATGATGCTAAATTTTATTGTATGAGATGATCATGTTTTGTAACCGAGTTATCGGCAACTGGCAGGAGCCATATGGTTGTCGCTTTATTGTATGCAATGCAATTGCGCTGTAATGCTTTACTTTATCACTAAGCGGTAGCGTTAGTCATGGAAGCATAAGATTGGCGAGACGACAACGATGCTACGATGGTGATCAAGGTGTCGCGCCGGTGACGATGGTGATCATGAAGGTGCTTCGGAGATGGAGATCACAAGCACAAGATGATGATGGCCATATCATATCACTTATATTGATTGCATGTGATGTTTATCTTTTATGCATCTTATCTTGCTTTGATTGACGGTAGCATTATAAGATGATCCCTCACTAAATTATCAAAGTATAAGTGTTCTCCCTGAGTATGCAACGTTGCGAAAGTTCTTCATGCTGAGACACCACGTGATGATCGGGTGTGATAGGCTCTACGTTCAAATACAACGGGTGCAAAACAGTTGCACGCGCGGAATACTCAGGTTTAACTTGACGAGCCTAGCATATAACAGATATGGCCTCGGAACACGGAGACCGAAAAGTCGAGCGTGAATCATATAGTAGATATGATCAACATATTGATGTTCACCATTGATACTACTCCATCTCACCTGATGATCGGACATGGTTTAGTTGATTTGGATCACGTGATCACTTAGAGGATTAGAGGGATATCTTTCTAAGTGGGAGTTCTTAAGTAATATGATTGATTGAACTTAAATTTATCATGAACTTAGTACCTGATAGTATCTTGCTTGTCTATGTTTGATTGTAGATAGATGGCTCGTGTTGTTGTTCCGTTGAATTTTAATGCGTTCCTTGAGGAAGCAAAGTTGAAAGATGATGGTAGCAATTACATGGATTTGGTCCGTAACTTGAGGATTATCCTCATTGCTGCACAGAAGAATTACGTCCTGGAAGCACCACTAAGTGCCAAGCCTGCTACAGGAGCAACACCAGATGTTATGAACGTCTGGCAGAGCAAAGCTGATGACTACTCGATAGTTCAGTGTGCCATGCTTTATGGCTTAGAATCAGGTCTTCAACGA
This sequence comes from Triticum dicoccoides, assembly GCF_002162155.2. Taxonomy (NCBI): domain Eukaryota; kingdom Viridiplantae; phylum Streptophyta; class Magnoliopsida; order Poales; family Poaceae; genus Triticum; species Triticum dicoccoides. Next base: position 567,288,745 of record NC_041382.1, on the reverse strand, counting down.
CGTTTTGAACGTCATGGAGCATATGAGATGTTCCAGGAGTTGAAGTTAATATTTCAAGCAAATGCCCGGATTGAGACATATGAAGTCTCCAATAAGTTCTATAGCTGCAAGATGGAGGAGAATAGTTCTATCAGTGAACATATACTCAAAATGTCTGGGTATCATAATCACTTGACTCAATTGGGGGTTAATCTTCCTGTTGATAGTGTCATTGGCAGAGTTCTTCAATCACTGCCACCAAGCTACAAAAGCTTCGTGATGAACTATAATATGCAAGGGATGAATAAAACTATTCATGAGCTTTTCGTGATGCTAAAAGCCGCGGAGGTAGAAATCAAGAAGGAGCATCAAGTGTTGATGGTTAATAAGACCACTAGTTTCAAGAAAAAGGGCAAAGGGAAGAAGAAAGGGAACTTCAAGAAGAACAGCAAACAAGTTGCTGCTCAGGAGAAGAAACCCAAGTCTGTACCTAAGCCTGAGACTGAGTACTTCTACTGCAAGCAGACTGGTCACTGGAAGCGGAACTGCCCCAAGTATTTGGCGGATAAGAAGGATGGCAAAGTGAACAAAGGTATATGTGATATACATGTTATTGATGTGTACCTTACTAATGCTCGTAGTAGCACCTGGGTATTTGATACTGGTTCTGTTGCTAACATTTGCAACTCGAAACAGGGGCTACGGATTAAGCGAAGATTGGCTAAGGACGAGGTGACGATGCGCGTGGGAAATGGTTCCAAAGTCGATGTGATCGCGGTCGGCACGCTACCTCTACATCTACCTTCGAGATTAGTATTAGACCTAAATAATTGTTATTTGGTGCCAACGTTGATTATGAACATTATATCTGGATCTTGTTTAATGCGAGACGGTTATTCATTTAAATCAGAGAATAATGGTTGTTCTATTTATATGAGTAATATCTTTTATGGTCATGCACCCTTGAAGAGTGGTCTATTTTTGATGAATCTCGATAGTAGTGATACACATATTCATAATGTTGAAATCAAAAGATGTAGAGTTGATAATGATAGTGCAACTTATTTGTGGCACTGCCGTTTAGGTCATATCGGTGTAAAGCGCATGAAGAAACTCCATACTGATGGACTTTTAGAACCACTTGATTATGAATCACTTGGTACTTGTGAACCATGCCTCATGGGTAAGATGACTAAAACACCGTTTTCCGGTACTATGGAGAGAGCAACGGATTTGTTGGAAATCATACATACAGATGTATGTGGTCCAATGAATGTTGAGGCTCGTGGCGGATATCGTTATTTTCTCACCTTCACAGATGATTTAAGCAGATATGGGTATATCTACTTAATGAAACATAAGTCTGAAACATTTGAAAAGTTTAAAGAATTTCATAGTGAAGTTGAAAATCATTGTAACAAGAAAATAAAGTTTCTACGATCTGATCGTGGAGGAGAATATTTGAGTTACGAGTTTGGTCTACATTTGAAACAATGCGGAATAGTTTCGCAACTCACGCCACCCGGAACACCACAGCGTAATGGTGTGTCCGAATGTCGTAATCGTACTTTACTAGATATGGTGCGATCTATGATGTCTCTTACTGATTTACCGTTATCGTTTTGGGGTTATGCTTTAGAGACGGCTCCATTCACGTTAAATAGGACACCATCGAAATCCGTTGAGACGACGCCTTATGAACTGTGGTTTGGCAAGAAACCAAAGTTGTCATTCCTGAAAGTTTGGGGCTGTGATGCTTATGTGAAAAAGATTCAACCTGATAAGCTCAAACCCAAATCGGAGAAATGTGTGTTCATAGGATACCCAAAGGAGACTGTTGGGTACACCTTCTATCACAGATTCGAAGGCAAGACTTTTGTTGCTAAATTCGGAGTTTTTCTAGAGAAGGAGTTTCTCTCGAAAGAAGTGAGTGGGATAAAAGTAGAACTTGATGAGGCAACTGTACCTGCTCCCTTATTGGAAAGTAGTACATCACAGAAACCAGTTTCTGTGACACCTACACCAATTAGTGATGAAGCTAATGATAATGATCATGAAACTTCAGATCAAGTTACTACCGAACCTCGTAGATCTACCAGAGTAAGATCCGCACCAGAGTGGTACGATAATCCTATTATGGAAATCATGCTACTAGATCATGATGAACCTACGAACTATGAAGAAGCGATGGTGAGCCCAGATTCCGCAAAATGGCTAGAAGCCATGAAATCTGAGATGGGATCCATGTATGAGAACAAAGTGTGGACTTTGGTTGACTTGCCCGTTGATCGGCAAGCAATTGAGAATAAATGGATCTTCAAGAAGAAGACTGACGCTGATGGTAATGTTACTGTCTACAAAGCTCGACTTGTTGCAAAAGGTTTTTGACAAGTTCAAGGGATTGACTACGATGAGACCTTCTCACCCGTAGTGATGCTTAAGTCTGTCCGAATCATGTTAGCAATTGCCGCATTTTATGATTATGAAATTTGGCAAATGGATGTCAAAACTACATTCCTGAATGGATTTCTGGAAGAAGAGTTGTCTATGATGCAACCAGAAGGTTCTGTCGATCCAAAGGGAGCTAACAAAGTGTGAAAGCTCCAGCGATCCATTTATGGACTGGTGCAAGCCTCTCGGAGTTGGAATAAACGCTTTGATAGTGTGATCAAAGCATTTGGTTTTGTACAGACTTTTGGAGAAGCCTGTATTTACAAGAAAGTGAGTGGGAGCTCTGTAGCATTTCTGATATTATATGTGGATGACATATTATTGATTGGAAATGATATAGAATTTCTGGATAGCATAAAGGGATACTTGAATAAGAGTTTTTCAATGAAAGACCTCGGTGAAGCTGCTTACATATTGGGCATTAAGATCTATAGAGATAGATCAAGACGCTTAATTGGACTTTCACAAAGCACATACCTTGACAAGGTTTTGAAGAAGTTCAAAATGGATCAAGCAAAGAAAGGGCTCTTGCCTGTGTTACAAGGTGTGAAGTTGAGTAAGACTCATTGTCCGACCACCGCAGAAGATAGAGAGAAAATGAAAGATGTTCCCTATGCTTCAGCCATAGGCTCTATCATGTATGCAATGCTGTGTACCAGACCTGATGTGTGCCTTGCTATAAGTCTAGCAGGGAGGTACCAAAGTAATCCAGGAGTGGATCACTGGACAGCGGTCAAGAACATCCTGAAATACCTGAAAAGGACTAAGGATATGTTTCTCGTATATGGAGGTGACAAAGAGCTCATCGTAAATGGTTACATTGATGCAAGCTTTGACACTGATCCGGACGATTCTAAATCGCAAACCGGATACGTGTTTTTACTGAACGGTGGAGCTGTCAGTTGGTGCAGTTCTAAACAAAGTGTCGTGGCAAGATCTACATGTGAAGCGGAGTACATAGCTGCTTCGGAAGCAGCAAATGAAGGAGTCTGGATGAAGGAGTTCATATCCGATCTAGGTGTCATACTGTGACGCCCCGAGACCGACGCTCAGTTTCCCTTCCTTTTATTTTAGTTGTTGATGTGTGTTTTTTATGTTTGTTGCATTATCATATTTATTTTTGCATATTTCATTCTTGTATGTCTTGCCATGATCATGTCAAATGCCTTTGTCATATTTTGCACTGTATCATGATCTTCTTGCTTGTTGTTGCATGTGCATTTTATTTGTGTATGTCTTGGTGTGATCTCTTTCTCTTCTTCTCCATTGATTTTGGCATCTTCACCCCTTCAAGTTAGTCCATCTCCAAGCAAACCCCATCTCCTTCTTCCTTTCTTCTAAATTCTAGCCATTTACTCGAGTGCCATTTTTCCTGCCTCAAATAATGTTCACTCTTTCCATGTAAATCCAACACGTTTCATTTAACCTTTCTGTCAAGTTTCAGCTCTTTTGAAGATGATTTGGTTCGGTTCAAAAATGACTCAAGTTTGAAGTTAATTCAAACTTGGTTTATTTTTCTACCTCTAAAAATGGCCTAAGAAATTTATTCAAATAGTGCATATCTCCAGGAGCTCATTTTAATTCTTATCCTTGCTTCTACCTTCTCCATGCTCTCTGTGCTTTTCTGTATCTTTTTCCTGTCTGAAGGAAATCAGAAAAAGAGAGTAGCAGCTCTGCGCAGCAGAGAGCAGGCCCAGCAGCGCGTAGCCCAGCAAACCCACAGCCTTCTAAGGCCGAGCCGGTGCCCTCCCCGCTGAGCCGGCCTCCAGGCCCACCTAAACTAACCCTAGCCGCCTCCTGCCCGGTCCATTGCTCCCTTCCCTCGTATTCCCTCAGCGCCGCCAGAGTCCTCCCTCTCGATCCCTTCTCTCTCCCTCGTTCCCTCTCAACACCGCCGTGCACTCATGCACACCCGCACCGCGCCCCACAGCCAGCGCCAGGAGCTTGCGTCCCCTTGCCTCCCTCTACTGCACCGCGTCGCCGGATCGCCGCTGCCTCCCTGCCTCCGGCGAGGGGCGCTGCCCTGAACCTTCTCGTGGAGCGGACGGCCATGGAGGCCACCGTGCCGGCCCCAAGCGCGTCGCCCGAGCTCCTTCCCTGCCTCAGACGCCTCGCCGGTCGACGAGGCCATGACCAAGCTGGAGCCTCCTCTCCTCCCTCTGCTTCGTGCCTCCCGAGTGGCGACTGGGATGTTCTTCCTCCCGCTGGAACCAGGAGCGTCGACGCCCTTGACCTACCTTGCCGTCGCCATGGACTAAAGCCGCACCTCGGTTGCTTCTTGTACGCAGCCACCGGCCTCTCCTTCGTCCTGCCCGGTTCCCCCTGCTGCCATGCCGCCGTCGAGCTGCGCCGCAGCGCCGACCTTGCTCTCCCCTTGCAGCTGCTCCTTTGTCACCTCGCCCCCGCGCCTCTTCCTCCCTCCGTTCGGCCGCAAGCGCGCCACCGCCTTCTTCGAGCAGCAGCAGTGTGTTTTGCTGCCTGCTGACGCGCACCCGACCCGGCCTTCTCCTACTGCTACCTTGAGAAGTACCACCACGACCTGCATGCCCTGTCCGCCGTAGTGGACGACCGCGACGCCCCACTGTCATCATGCACCTCCACTTGTTATTGATGTTGACATCAAGTTTGACCACCGAACATGGATTAGCGCCAAGTACCACGGCGGCCAGCATTTGGATTCGACAAGTTCGATGACGCGTGTACAACTACGTTACCGAAACCGCCAAGTACCTCTACTCACGGATGCGTCAAGGTCGTCTCAGATATCGCCAAGTACACCACCGAAAAGACCACGGATGCTCGAACGGGTACTGAAACGAACGTCGAGTACCACGACACGACCATCGACATGCACCCCTACGTCGCACCGAAACACCGAGTTCCTCTCCGAACGCATGTACGACTACCATGGCCGAAAGTACCGTATACCACTACCGTCTCCAAAGAACCGTGTAATGGAATGTACAACTACAGTCGCCGAGATCGCGAGAACCTCTTCCGTCGACCCTAGATGCATGTGAGAATGACTACTTCCACTATGAATGTCCCGAGAATGACTAATTCCTCTACTTTGCACCGAACGAGAACCGTCTCGTTTGCACTCTTCGAAGGTATAACCCCGAGACGACGCCCGTGAACGAATGAATGCATCTTGTATGAGATGCACCCTTGTTTTTCCTCGAGTCTGAACTATCGGTGCACGTTGCCCCTCTTTTGCCTTGCCACCGACATGTGGGAACTCGGTAACCGGAATCACCACACCATCTTTTGCACGCTCCCGCCACACTTTTTTTTGCACCAACGTCTCAATGAGTTGTCGGAACTGGAACATTGGCATGGCACCGTTTCGTTATCGTCGCCGTGGCACCCCTTTCTTTCTATTACAGTGACAAATGCTTCCTAATGCTCTTGTCAACTTTTAATAAAAATTGCATCAACTTGAACATGTCATCCGCATCATGTTAACAACTTTAAGATGGTTAAAATTTGTTGTTGCTTTAAAAATTGCTAATGCATATGGGGAATTATCGGATTTGTTATTTGTTATATTCGGCCCCATTTAAGTTGTTTAGATGATATAGTTTTGTTACGCTTAACCTCTTGCCATGTTAACCAACATTTAATATTGTTGGGTACCTAACCGGGAGAGAACTAAATAATTAATGTGGTGTTCCGTCAATATGCAACTCGTTGCATATTGAGCTCCACTTAATTTGTAGTATTTGCTTGTGCACTTTGCCATGCCATGCCTCATTAAACCGAACATGCATCATACTTGATTGTGCATCATGCCGTGGTGGTTGTTTACTATGTTGTTTGCTTCTTTCCGGTGTTGCTTCTTCGGGTTAGTTCCGATAACGTCGCATTTGTGAGGATTCGCTCGACTATGTCCGTTTGTCTTCTTCATGGACTCGTTCTTCTCCCTTGCGGGATCTCAGGAAAGATGACCATACCCTCGAAATCACTTCTATATTTGCTTGCTAGTTGCTCGCTCTTTTTCTATGCCTATGCCGCGATACCTACCACTTGCTTATCATGCTCCCATATTGTTGAGCCAAGCCTCTAACCCACCTTATCTTAGCAAACCGTTGTTTGGCTATGTTACCGCTTTGCTCAGCCCCTCTTATAGCGTTGTTAGTTGCAGGTGAAGATTGGAGTTTGTTCCTTGTTGGAACATGGATATTTTGTTGGGATATCATAATATCTCTTATTTATTTAACGCATCTATATAGTTGGTAAAGGGTGGAAGGCTCGGCCTTATGCCTGGTGTTTTGTTCCACTCTTGCCGCCCTAGTTTCCGTCATATCGGTGTTATGTTCCCGGATTTTGTGTTCCTTACGCGGTTGGGCTATTATGGGAACCCCTTGACAGTTCGCCTTGAATATAACTCCTCCAGCAATGCCCAACCTTGGTTTTACCATTTTCCACCTAGCCTTTTTTCCCTTGGGTTCTGCAGACTCAAGGGTCATCTTATTTAAACCCCCCCTGGGCCAGTGCTCCTCTGAGTGTTGGGCCGACCGAGCAGACTGCGGGGCCACCTCGGGGCAACTTGAGGTTTGGTTTTACTCGTAGGATGTCTCATCTGAGTGTGCCCTAAGAACGAGATATGTGCAGCTCCTATCGGGATTTGTCGGCACATTCGGGCGGTGTTGCTGGACTTGTTTTATCTTTGTCGAAGTTGTCTTGTAGAACCGGGATACCGAGTCTGATCAGAATGCCTCAGGAGAAGGTTTATCCTTCGTTGACCGTGAGAGCTTGTGATGGGCTAAGTTGGGACACCCCTGCAGGGATTTGAACTTTCGAAAGCCGTGCCCGCGATTATGGGCAGATGGGAATTTGTTAATGTCCGGTTGTAGAAAACCTAAAGTTGACCTTATTTAAAATACATCAACCGCGTGTGTAACCGTGATGGTCTCTTTCCGGCGGAGTCCGGGAAGTGAACACGGTGTTGGAGTTATGTTTGACCTAGGTTGTTCTAGGATCACTTCTTGCTCATAGTTGTTCGACCGTGCTTTTGCCTTCTCTTCTCGCTCTCATTTGCGTTGTTAGCCACCATATATGCTAGTCGCTTGCCGCAGCTCCACCTCATACCTTTACCTTACCCATAAGCTTAAATAGTCTTGATCACGAGGGTGTGAGATTGCTGAGTCCCCATGACTCACAGATACTTCCAAAACCAGCTTGCAGGGCCGATGATACCGTGCAGGTGACGCAACCGAGCTCAAGGAGGAGCTCTATGAAGATCGGGTTCTTTATGTTGTTCCCTTTCTAGTTGATCAGTAGTGGAGCCCAGTTGGGACGATCGGGGATCTGTGTAGCATTTGGGGTAGTCTTCTTTCATTTTGGTTCCGTAGTCGGACCTTGTGTGTATCTGGATGATGTAATGTTATATTCATGTATTGTGTGAAGTGGCGATTGTAAGCCAACTATGTATCTCTTTCCCTTATGTAATACATGGGTTGTGTGAACATTACCTCACTTGCGATATTGCTTTCAATGTGGTTATGCCTCTAAGTTGTGCTTCGACACATGGGAGATATAGCCGCATCGAGGGCGTTACAAGTTGGTATCAGAGCCTTCCCCGACCTTAGGAGCCCCCACTGCTTGATCGAATTAGCAACCGTTGTTGAGTCTAGAAAAAAAATGGTTTGAGTCATTTAGGAATTATATATCGGAGGGTTTAGGAATTCTTTTTACTCCGCAGTCCCTTCATCGCTCTGGTAAGGCATCCTGACGTAGAGTTTTGACTCTTCTCTTCTCAAATTTCACTAAAAAAATTAGGATCACGTGGGTATCTTGGAATCATTACGATCGATTTGTGACGAGAACATTGTTCTTGGTGCATCCTGACATTTAGGGGTTGTGGCAGTGTCCCGGGGAGTTGAGCTCCGAGGTGTTGTCGTCACAATTTTATCGTTGTAGTTCTGGAATACCTGAGTTTAGTTTCGCCGACATCGAAAATCTCTTTTATGCAGTTGTTGGTGAGATAACCTCGACGCCACCCAGTACTGGGGCGGGAGTTCGGGAGTATTGCCATAACTCGTATAACGGATGCTTTTCGAAGGTTGAGGTAGACGATTTCTGAAGGTTTCTTGGTTATGTGTTGAAGGATGGATACAGCTGGATGTAGGATTTGTTAGTTTTGGGTGAGATATTATGCTTCCCCTGTATCCCCAACACCTGATTGCATAACCGGAAAGTTTCGGGAGTTCATAAGTGGGAATTCAAGTAGCTCTTAGGATATCTTTCCGATAGATGTATGATACGAAATTGGGGTTCGACGTCTAGTGGTCCGCCTATTCACGGTTGGTTTTACAGTGGTCTCGTTGTGTCTTAAAGAGTCCTTGGCTATGCCGACTCGGGGACGCTTCGTATGTCATGTGCACTGCCTTGTACATGATGGTGCTGTACGATCGAGCCCGTGTAGGCCCCACCACGAAAACTTCGGACGAAATCTCTATCATATGTTTGTTCCGGCTTATTCTGCAAGTCAATCCTTTGTTTTGTTTTGCGTTGTGGTATTCGAGTTGCTTCGAAGTCAAATGTTGATTCCATACCTGTTCCTAAGCGGTGTTCTCATACTCCGATGTGATTACTAATCCTTTTTGATCATCGAGATTGTCTTGCCAACCCTTTTCAACCGGTGTGCTTCTCTTCAAGCGGATTCGCCCATTTGCAACATCCGCAAGATCTGGTATCAGTTCTTCTCAACGGTGTTTGTTTCATTCGTCTCCAAGCTGCCTTTGTTTTCCCACCCAACCACCCTTTTTCTTCAAGGACTCAAATTTCTTATTCAAGTATCCTTTTATTGATGGGAAATCTCTCCATTATTTTCCGTCAGTGTTCTTATCCGGTGATTCTCATGAAGATACTAACGGAGCCTCAAGTTCATCTTTATTTGCTCTTTTTATTCTTTGGTGGAACCAATTCAAACTTTTGGTGTTGATCATATCCCTTTTCCCCTCGTTTCTAATGCTTTCTCATGCCGGTGCACCTCGTAATCATCCACTTCTCGCTATTCAATTGTTCCGGAGTGCTCAAGATGTCCTGAAGATTCATGTTTCCACTCTACATTCATTCAAGATCTTTCGAGGATGTCACCTCATTCAAGACATTTAAATTCAACCGGTGGAATCTCTCTTTTCAAGCAATCGTTCAACGGTGTTTCTTTTGAGTGCGTCCTAACCCACAGGTCTTTTTCCAGGATCTTACCTGACTCTTCTTATTTTCCCAGAGCTATCCAAATTTCTTTTCAAAGTGTGACGTAAGAATGAATTTTCATCAGTCAGAGGGTTTCTCCAAGATCTTTCAAATTCTTTTCATCGTTGGCTCAACCTTTACATTCTTCATTCCGGAGTGCCTCAATAATTCGTGGTGGTGTTTCTCGTCGTCATTCTCAGAATTGAAGACCGAAGAAGATTTTTCCTCTAAATCTTGCTCCTTTCTCTTCAAGATTGATGGCTCTAGCTTTGTTCCATCCTCTCATAATTGTTTTCGATTGTGGGAATTCTTTCACCTATCCGGTGTAATTCAAGAGTCTTCTTAGTTTGATTATCTGGAGTCCATCAAATTCGGGTTTATTCATTCTCAGCTTTCAGTTATCATTCTCCAAATCTTACCGGTGCATCATTCAAGTGATCTCTAATCAGTTCGTGATCTCTTCGTTCTCATGTATCTAGATTGTCTCAAGTATGTCCGTTCATTTGCTTATTCTTAACGGTGATTCATCCTTTTACTTCATTCGTTGTTCAATTCTTACGGTGGTTCGTTCAAGATTTCTCTTCCTTGTTTATCATATCAATTTATTCATTGTTTCAATTGTACCGGTGGTTCGTTGAAGACCTTTCCAAGTTTATGTTATATCTCTCTTAATCTTTTACGAGAATAAGTAATATGTCAAATCTGCTGATTGTCATCAATTTAATTGGTGAAGGATAAGCATAATGTAAGCTCTTATTCTTGGTTCATCGAGTAAATTCAATTCCTTATTCCGAAGGTTCATCTAAATCTTTGCAAGTCTTCACCTCGTGTTTTCAACTTATCTTCCATTTCGTTTGGTCATTCTTTTATTGCCAGAGTTCTTCTTGGAGGCTACATGGTGGTTCGTCAAGGATCCTTTCCACTCTTCAATTGTTCTACAAGATATCTCTCGAAGTTATATCCGTCATGCTATACTTCAAGTATTCCTATTCTTGCATTCCGAAGTGCAATCCTTTCTACCGTATCATTTCAGGTGGTATTATGTCATTCTTGATAATTTGAGTTCACGTTTCAGGATTCACATGTTGTTAAGAATGAGGTATTTTAAATCCATCAACTTCTTCATTGGAATTATCTTGTGTCATGTTTCACCTAAAGCCTTCCCTAAGGATTGTTGCTATCTATGGTGCTCATAAGTGACCCAAGTTCTTCTTTTATCCTCCCGGTGAAATAGCTTCTCGTCTACTTGTTCTTATCAATCCAATTCTTTTTCCCGTGAGTGGCAGGTTGTCGCCTCATAATTTCAGATGTATTCCATAAGACCATATCAAGCTTATTCTTCTCATTGTTGGTTTTCCAACAATTCCGCTCGACCCATCTCCTAAGGATGCCTTCTCAAGCTCTTTTGTGGCAGAAGTTGGCATTTTCTTCTCAATTCTCCTATGGCAATTATCTATCTTCTATTCTTCCGTTCCGGAGGCATTGTGATGTTGCTCTTTTCTCTCATCATCTCGAATGGTGAGGATCGTGTTTTTTTCATGCTTATCCATTTAACCGGAGTGTTGTGCCTTTTGCTAAAGTTCTCTTCGCCTTATCAAGCTTTGCATCTCTTTTCAACCGGAGTGTTGTCCGAATTTGTTCTTCCTTATTACTCTTCCCTAACGGAGTGCTTTCAACCTTGTTCTTCCTCGTTCCTCTTTTCTAACGGAGTGCTTTCTACTTCATTTATCTCCGTTGTATTCTTTTCTCGAAATTGCTTAACCTTTTCAAGGTTCTTTGGTCTCACTCATTCGTCAAAGGAGCAACTTAGTTTTACCTCTTCTCTTCCTTCTCCGTTTCCTCCGGTGCCATTCTAGATCTCGGGACGAGATCCTTTCATAGTGGTGGAGTGTTGTGACGCCCCTAGACCGACACTCAGTTGCCCTTCCTTTTATTTTAGTTGTTGATGTGTGTTTTTTTATGTTTGTTGCATTATCATATTTATTTTTTCATATTTCATTCTTGTATGTCTTGCCATGATCATGTCGAATGCCTTTGTCATATTTTGCATTGTATCATGATCTTCTTGCTTGTTGTTGCATGTGCATTTTATTTGTGTATGTCTTGGTGTGATCTCTTTCTCTTCTTCTCCATTGATTTTGGCATCTTCACCCCTTCAAGTTAGTCCATCTCCAAGCAAACCCCATCTCCTTCTTCCTTTCTTCTACATTCTAGCCACTTACTCAAGTGACATTTTTCCTGCCTCAAATAATGTTCACTCTTTCCTTGTAAATCCAACACGTTTCATTTAACCTTTCTGTCAAGTTTCAGCTCTTTTGAAGATGATTTGGTTCGGTTCAAAAATGACTCAAGTTTGAAGTTAATTCAAACTTGGTTTATTTTTCTACCTCTAAAAATGGCCAAAGCAATTTATTCAAATAGTGCATATCTCCAGGAGCTCATTTTAATTCTCATCATTGCTTCTACCTTCTCCATGCTCTCTGTGCTTTTCTGTATCTTTTTCCTGTCTGAAGGAATTCAGAAAAAGAGAGTAGTAGCTCTGCGCAGCAGAGAGCAGGCCCAGCAGCGCGCAGCCCAGCAAACCCACCGCCTTCTAAGGCCCAGCCGGTGCCCTCCCCACTGGGCCGGCCTCCAGGCCCACCTAAACTAACCCTAGCCACCTCCTGCCCGATCCATTGCTCCCTTCCCTCGTTTTCCCTCAGCACCGCCAGAGTCCTCCCTCTTGATCCCTTCTCTCACCCTCGTTCCCTCCCAACGCCGTCTTCCACTCATGCACACCCGCACCGCGCCCCGCAGCCAGCGCCAGGAGCTCGCGTCCCCTTGCCTCCCTCTACTGCACCGCGTCGCCGGATCGCCGCTGCCTCCCTGCCTCCGGCGAGGGGCGCTGCCCTGAACCTTCTCGTGGAGCGGACGGCCATGGAGACCACCATGTCGGCCCCAAGCGCGTCGCCCGTGCTCCTTCCCTGCCTCAGACGCCTCGCCGGCTAATGAGGCCATGACCAAGCTGGAGCCACCTCTCCTCCCTCTGCTTCGCGCCTCCCGAGCGATGACTGGGATGTTCTTCCTCCCGCTGGAACCAGGAGCGCTGACGCCCTTGACCCGCCTCGCCGTCACTATGGACTAAAGCCGCGCCTCAGTTGCTTCTTGTACGCAGCCGCCGGCCTCTCCTTCCTCCTGCCCGGTTCCCCCTGCTGCCTTGCCGCCTTCGAGCTGCGCTGCAGCGCCGACCTGCTCTGCCCTTGCAGCTGCTGCTTCGTCAGCTCGCGCCCGCGCCTCTTCCTCCCTCCGTTCGGCCGCAAGCGTGCCACCGCCTTCTTCGAGCAGCAGCAGCGTGTTTCGCTGCCTGCTGACGAGCACCTGACCCGGCCTTCTCCTACTGCTACCTTGAGAAGTACCACCATGACCTGCATGCCCTGTCCGCCGTAGTGGACGACCGCGACGCCCCACTGTCATCATGCACCTCCACTTGTTGTTGCTGTTGACATCAAGTTCGATCACCGAACATGGATTAGCGCCAAGTACGACGGCGGCCAGCATTTGGATTCGACAAGTTCGACGACGCGTGTACAACTACGTTACCGAAACCGCCAAGTACCTCTACTCACGGATGCGTCAAGGTCGTCTCAGATATCGCCAAGTACACCACCGAAAAGACCACGGGTGCTCGAACGGGTACTGAAACAAACGCCGAGTACCACGACACAACCATCGACATGTACCCCTACACCGCACCGAAACGCCAAGTTCCTTTCCGAACGCGTGTACGACTACCATGGCCGAAAGTACCGTATACCACTACCGTCTCCGAAGAACCGTGTAACGGAACCGTCAAGTTCGACTACCGCCAACATGTACAACTACCGTCGCCGAGATCACGAGAACCTCTTCCGTCGACCCTAGATGCATGCGAGAACGACTACTTCCACTATGAATGTCCCGAGAACGTCTACTTCCTCTACTTTGCACCGAACGAGAACCATCCCGTTTGCATGCTTCGAAGGTATAACCCCGAGACGACGCCCGTGGACGAATGAATGCATCTTGTATGAGATGCACCCTTGTTTTGCCTTGAGTCTGAACTATCGGTGCACGTTGCCCCTCTTTTGCCTTGCCACCGACATGTGGGAACCCGGTAACCGGGATCACCCCACCATATTTTGCATGCTCCCGCCACACTTTCTTTTGCACCGATGTCTCAATGAGTTGTCGGAACCGGAACGTTGTCGTGGCACCGTTTCGTTATCGTCGTCGTGGCACCCCTTTCTTTCTATTACGGTGACAAATGCTTCCTAATGCTCTTGTCAACTTTTAATAAAAATTGCATAAACTTGAACATGTCATCCGCATCATGTTAACAACTTTAAGATGGTTAAAATTTGTTGTTGCTTTAAAAATTGCTAATGCATATGGGGACTTACCAGATTTGTTATTTGTTATATCCGGCCCCATTTAAGTTGTTCAGATGATATAGTTTTGTTATGCTTCACCTCTTTCCATGTTAACCAACATTTAATATTGTTGGGTACCTAACCGAGAGAGAACTAAATAATTAATGTGGTGTTCCGTCAATATGCAACTCGTTGCATATTGAGCTCCACTTTATTTGTAGTATTTGCTTGTGCACTTTGCCATGCCATGCCTCATTAAACCGAACATGCATCATACTTGATTGTGCATCATGCCATGCTTATGTGGTGGTTGTTTACTATGTTGTTTGCTTCTTTCCAGTGTTGCTTCTTCGGGTTAGTTCCGATAACGTCGCGTTTGTGAGGATTCGCTCGACTACATCCGTTTGTCTTCTTCATGGACTCGTTCTTCTCCCTTGCGGGATCTCAGGCAAGATGACCATACCCTTGAAATCACTTCTATCTTTGCTTGCTAGTTGCTCGCTCTTTTGCTATGCCTATGCCGCGATACCTACCACTTGCTTATCATGCCTCCCATATTGTTGAGCCAAGCCTCTAACCCACCTTATCTTAGCAAACCGTTGTTTGGCTATGTTACCGCGTTGCTCAACCCCTCTTATAGCGTTGTTAGTTGCAGGTGAAGATTGGAGTTTGTTCCTTGTTGGAACATGGATATTTTGTTGGGATATCACAATATCTCTTATTTATTTAACGCATCTATATACTTGCTAAAGGGTGGAAGGCTCGGCCTTATGCCTGGTGTTTTGTTCCACTCTTGCCGCCCTAGCTTCCGTCATATCGGTGTTATGTTCCCGGATTTTGCGTTCCTTACGCGGTTAGGCTATTATGGGAACCCCTTGACAGTTCGCCTTGAATATAACTCCTCCAGCAATGCCCAACCTTGGTTTTACCATTTGCCACCTAGCCTTTTTCCCTTGGGTTCTGCAGACTCAAGGGTCATTTTATTTAAACCCCCCTGGGCCAGTGCTCCTTTGAGTGTTGGTCCGACCGAGCAGACTGCGGGGCCACCTCGGGGCAACTTGAGGTTTGGTTTTACTCGTAGGATGTCTCATCTGAGTGTGCCTTGAGAACGAGATATGTGCAGCTCCTATCGGGATTTGTCGGCACATTCGGGGGGGTGTTGCTGGACTTGTTTTATCTTTGTCGAAGTTGTCTTGTAGAACCGAGATACCGAGTCTGGTCGGAATGTCTCGGGAGAAGGTTTATCCTTCATTGACCGTGAGAGCTTGTGATGGGCTAAGTTGGGACACCCCTGCAGGGATTTGAACTTTCGAAAGCCGTGCCCACGGTTATGGGCAGATGGGAATTTGTTAATGTCCGGTTGTAGAAAACCTGAAGTTGACCTTATTTAAAATACATCAACCACGTGTGTAACCGTGATGGTCTCTTTCCGGCGGAGTCCGGGAAGTGAACACGGTGTTGGAGTTATGTTTGACCTAGGTTGTTCTAGGATCACTTCTTGCTCATAGTTGTTCGACTATGCTTTTGCCTTCTCTTCTCGCTCTCATTTGCGTTGTTAGCCACCATATATGCTAGTCGCTTGCCGCAGCTCCACCTCATACCTTTACCTTACCCATAAGCTTAAATAGTCTTGATCACGAGGGTGTGAGATTGCTGAGTCCCCATGACTCACAGATACTTCCAAAACCAGCTTGCAGGGCCGATGATACCATGCAGGTGAGGCAACCGAGCTCAAGGAGGAGCTCTATGAAGATCGGGTTCTTTATGTTGTTCCGTTTCCAGTTGATCAGTAGTGGAGCCCAGTTGGGACGATCGGGGATCTGTGTAGCATTTGGGGTAGTCTTCTTTCATTTTGGTTCCATAGTCGGACCTTGTGTGTATCTGGATGATGTAATGTAATATTCATGTATTGTGTGAAGTGGCGATTGTAAGCCAACTATGTATCTCTTTCCCTTATGTAATACATGGGTTGTGTGAAGATTACCTCACTTGCGACATTGCTTTCAATGCGGTTATGCCTCTAAGTCATGCTTCGACACGTGGGAGATATAGCTGCATCGAGGGCGTTACACATACCTAGTGCATCGGGTCCAATGAAAATCTTTTGTGACAATACTGGTGCAATTGCCTTGGCGAAGGAATCCAGATTTCACAAGAGAACTAAGCACATCAAGAGACACTTCAATTCCATTCGGGATTTAGTACAAGTGGGAGACATAGAAATTTGCAAGATACATACGGATCTGAATGTTGCAGACCCGCTGACTAAGCCTCTTCCACGAGCAAAACATGATCAGCACCAAGGCTCCATGGGTGTTAGAATCATTACTATGTAATCTAAATTATTGGCTCTAGTGCAAGTGGGAGGCTGAAGGAAATATGCCCTAGAGGCAATAATAAAGTTATTATTTATTTCCTTATATCATGATGAATGTTTATTATTCATGCTAGAATTGTATTAACCGGAAACATAATGCATGTGTGAATACATAGACAAAACAGAGTGTCACTAGTATGCCTCTACTTGACTAGCTCGTTGATCAAAGATGGTTATGTTTCCTAACCATAGACATGAATTGTCATTTGATTAACGGGATCACATCATTAGGAGAATGATGTGATTGACTTCACCCATTCCGTTAGCTTAGCACTTGATCGTTTAGTTTGTTGCTATTGCTTTGTTCATAACTTATACATGTTCCTATGACTATGAGATTATGCAACTCCCATTTACCATAGGAACACTTTGTGTGCTACCAAACGTCACAACGTAACTAGGTGATTATAAAGGTGCTCTACAGGTGTCTCCGAAGGTACTTGTTGGGTTGGCGTATTTCGAGATTAGGATTTGTCACTCCGATTGTCGGAGAGGTATCTCTGGGCCCTCTCAGTAATGCACATCACTCAAGCCTTGCAAGCATTGCAACTAATAAGTTAGTTGCGGGATGATGTATTACGGAACGAGTAAAGAGACTTGCCGGTAACGAGATTGAACTAGGTATTGAGATACCGACGATCGAATCTCGGGCAAGTAACATACCGATGACAAAGGGAACAACGTATGTTGTTGTGCGGTCTGACCGATAAAGATCTTCGTAGAATATGTAGGAGCCAATATGAGTATCCAGGTTCCGCTATTGGTTATTGACCGGAGACGTGTCTCGGTCATGTCTACATAGTTCTCGAACCCGTAGGGTCCGCACACTTAAAGTTCGGTGACGACCATAATTAGGGTTTTTGTGTATTGATGTACCGAAGGTTTTTCGAAGTCCCGGATGTGATCACGGACATGAAGAGGAGTCTCGAAATGGTCGAGACATAAAGATTGATATATTGGAAGCCTATATTTGGATATCGAAAACGTTCCGGGTGAAATCGGGATTTTACCGGAGTACCGGGGGGTTAC